>NC_083097.1:166686312-166986312 GCF_949774975.1 Lagenorhynchus albirostris | reverse complement strand
GGGACAGCAGACAGGCACAGACACCAGAAAATCAAATTTTAACCCCAAATGTAACCTAATTCAAAATTTTAATCTTTCAAAACGCACCCACAGTTTTCAGCAATTTTGCGCATTTAGATGAGCTGGGTAAAGGACCCCTGTTCCTACTTACAATGAAACTTAAAAAGTTCAGCTACTTTTCACTTTTGAAAGGCAGTGGTTACTCATGAATTCTCAGATTTAGTCCAACTTTGTGGCAGACTCTGGAAACCAACTGGTTGATTCCTATTAATCTCAAGGACCTAATTTCAACCAGGCCACCATGAGGACCTATCACTTCATATAATTAACCATGTGCCCACACGCCTCCAAAGGACACACCAACTCTACAATTTGCAGGAGCTATCCTCTGCCCCAGGACCTCACCCACCTGCTTCTTCCTTGAAGGGGAAGGGACCAGTGCCTTTTAAATCCGAAATCCCAGCAACAGCTACCTGTACTGGTACAAACACTCTCTTTACACCAATGGAAGTAACTATTATCGAGGCTTTTCTGACAAAATGCTAACTCCAAGTAGCTTTGATTTGACTTATGCTTTAACCCAGACATTCAGACGTCTATTTGAAGCACTCAGCTCAGGTTTAGTTTTTCTAATGATTCAAAGATCCCCGTAGAAGCCAAGAACGTTTTGATTAGTAGGGCTTGAACCTCACAGTTTTAAATGAGCATCTACACAAAAAAAGTTCTAAACGATTATCAAGTTGTATCAACTATTCAAAACCAAACTTTCAGATCACTGGTAACTTGATGGCAAAGTACAAAGAGGTATTTGTATGTTTCCTGCTACAGACCCATCCCTCACGATCTGTATTTGTTTGGACGGTCAGTGTTTATAGCTGAAATACGGACAGTTTCACAAGCAGTAAACACACACCAATGTTTTAGACTTCAATTCCTTATGTAACCTAACTCAAAAATTTAACTTTTCAAAACACGTGCACAAGATTTAAACAGTTAGATGAGTTCTGGAAAAGTTGTTCTGCTAAAACAGCTGTTAAAAACATAAACTGAAGTTGTTGAAAATGCTACAAGGTCATTTCATTTTACTTTCTAAGCAGCTGTCTCCCATTGCCTGAATTGAGCACTTCTTTAGATGAATGGGACACATACAGCTGTGAGAATTTTTGTGCAGCAACCTTCAAGAAAATAAGCCTGTCATGTGGGAGTTTCAAATTACACTGTCCTTACCACAATAAAATCCGATAATGAGAGCGACAGCTAATGAGGTTCTGAAGTTTTATGGAATTAAATCCTCCCCAAAATAAGTGCTATCAGCCATAAAAAATGGAGCACTGATGTATGTTACACCATGGATAAACCTTAAAAACATTATGCTCAGTGAAAGATACCAGACACAAGAAGCCACATGTTATATGACTCTATTTATATGAAATGTCCAGAATAGGCAAATCCTTAGAGAAAAAACCTCAATTAGATATTGCCGGGGGGTGGGGGGGGCGGGCGGCGGACATGGGAACTGACTGCTAATGGGCATGGGGGATTTCTCTTGGGGTGATGAAAATATTTTAGAATTAGAGAGTGGTGATGGTTGCATACCCTTGTAAATATACTGAAAAGCACAGCATTATACACTTTAAATAATATGAGAATTTTACAGTATGTGAATTATATCTTGATTAAAAAAAAAAATAAGTGTTAAAATGGGCTGGGTGCAAATACTCCGACAATCTATTCTGGACCCCAGAGAAGTTGGGTTCTGTTGGATCTCTGGTTGGTGTCATTTTCCTTGGTTTAAGGCGTAGTTTTTTGAACTAGGAAGGAAGCCAAGCAGGGGCATTTGGTTGCTCAGACCAGTTGGGGCAGCTTCCAGAGAGTGCCTTACTCTAGTTCTTTTTTAATCCCAACGACAAGAACCATGAGGTTTTCAGTACGTATTTTAATTTTACCTGGCACCTACAAATCTCTTTACTCCTCCCCAGCACCCTGACATCCTTACACATTAGGTGGTGGAAAAGCAAGCCTAACTGTTAGACGGAGAATAATAAGGGCCGCTCTCCCGACCTGGAGGGCAGGAAGAATGCTAAACCACCAGTCCTCTACGGAAGTCCTCTCAAGGCAGAGGCCTCAAGCAGCAACAAGTTCAAGCGGATACCTTTAACGCATTTCTTTGTCGTCCTCTTGCTTGTGGCTTCCAACGCGACGCCAATTTCATCAGGATCTTGACCTTCTTCCTTAACCGCCTATTGGGAAGAGACAAATTTTACAACGTGGCTAAGAGCTGCAGGACAGACACTGTTCTTCCTAGGTAACAACTTCCCAGCGAACAAGCGCAAACCTTTTCTGGCAAAGAGCAACTCTGGTTCTGGTTATGTGGGCTGCCAGCCCCAAAGCCACAGGAAGAACCCAGCGACACTCGGTTCTCTCCGCAGAGGACCCCCCCACCCAAAAGACAAAGAGATGTGTGAGATGGGGCTCCACAGAGTCTGTGACGAGTCCTAACCTCCAAATGGTCCCTAACCTCCAAACTACCTCCACTTTAAGTCAACGATGCAACACACAAGAGAGGCTGCACTTGGTCTGGCATGGGCAGAGAGGGCTGCGTGCTGTTCGACAGGCCACCTTTGACCTCGGCGGAGGAAGAACACTGAACGAACTGGGTAGAGGGCAGATGGTGGTTCCAGGCGACAGTGCCTTTCACGTGCTTGGGGACTCCGCGCTCAACTCACAAGGGCCCTACCCTCAAGAGCCTGTTCCCATCAAGGAGATGACACCTCCCCCCAACTCCCGGTACCCAACTCTGTGTTAAGTGCTACGAGGTGGGACAAGAAACAGAATGGTGCGACACAGGGAGTCACGGAGGTGGAACAACACTTAGGAAGGGTGGGCAGGGTGGCGACGTCTCAGACAGACCCAAAATGACAACAAAGCCCCAGCCAGATGGAGACCTGGGAGACGAGCAGCCAGGTGGAAGACACGCTAAGAGCAAAGGTCCTGAGGCAAGAACAAGCACAGTCCCCCCGCCCTTCCTGGGAAACATCAAAGGCTCTTCAATCATCCGCTCCGCAGGGGACAAAACTGAGGCGCGGGGAGGGGACGGCACTTGTCCAAGGTCACACAGCCCCGGGAAGAGTCCAGGGGCCACCCTGCGGCTAAAACGGGCTTTCAGCGCACCGGAGGCGACCGACGGGAGGGAAAGGGGGAGGCAAAGCACAGCGAGGGGCGGTGACGGGCCAAGGTCACACAGCCGGAGCCCCAGGGGCCTGACAGCTCGGGCCGGGATCGGCCACGAGAGAAGCGGACCGGGGACGCCCCGCCCGGGGGAGTCACGGTGACAGGCCCGCGCGGGGGCGTGCCCCGGCCTCAGGCGCCACCCCGGGGCCCCGGGCCGCCTCACCTTCTTGAGCCGCTCCATCAGGACGCTCTTGTTGCCGCCCGTGTCCAGGTTCCGCTTCTTCAGCTCCGCCCGCAAATCGATCACCCGCAAGTCACTGAGCCGCCGCGTCCCGACCTCTGAGGCGCCCGAGACGACAGCGGCTGTGCCAGAACCCGAGTCACCGGACCCTGCCAGAGTCTCCGCCATCCCGGGTTTCCCGTCTCTGCCACCTATTCCACACACCGCCGGCGGCTGTAGCTTCTCTGAGCACAAAATGGCGCCGCCTGAGAGGAAAACGCACTCCCTTCCTCCCGCCCCGTTTTCCGGCCGCGCATGCGCGCCGCCCGGATCAGGGCTCTTAGCAGCAAGCGGGCTCGCGCGCCAACCAACCGCACGTGTCCAGCCACAACGCGCAGGCGCCGTAACCGCAGTACGCATGTGTCCAGGCAGTTCGCGGCGGGAGGCCGGCGAGACGACACGCGCCTGCGCGTATCCCCCCTCACCACACACACCGCTCCCTCCCGCCCAAGGCTCTCACCACGCATGGGCAGACGCGACCGGGAGCGTCGAACCCACGCCGTGTACGCCTGCGCAGAAGCGAGGCGCGCCGGGGCGGCTGGAGCGGTTTCTTCGCAAGCGGCGCCATTTTGTGCTGGGAGCCGAGATAAATCCGGCCCGGTTTTCTGTGAAGTGGGCGGCGGAGCCAGGGTCCCTGGAATGGCGGAGACTCTGTCAGGCCTAGGCGATTCGGGTGCGGCGGGCGCAGCGGCTCTGAGCTCCGCCTCGTCGGAGACCGGGACGCGGCGCCTCAGCGACTTGAGGGTGATCGATCTGCGGGCGGAGCTGAGGAAACGGAACCTGGACTCGAGCGGCAACAAGAGCGTTTTGATGGAGCGGCTTAAAAAGGTAGAGCCGGGGCTCTGGGGGTGGGCAGGAGGTGGGTCGGGGGACCCTCGCGGCCGCGACGGGGGCCTTCTGGGGTCGGGGTCCGCCCCCGGCCCCGTTTGCGGCCTGCGCCGGGCCTGGCGCCCCGGGCTTCTCCCGGCTCCTCCCAGGCCCCGGCGGGAGCTTCGAGCCCCGCCGGGCCCAGCGCCGCATCGGGGCGAGAACAAGAAAAAGAAAATCTCGACGCGAACGGGGGAGGTTGGGGGTGACGGGTGCATCGGCCGAGTGCTTGTGTTATCCGCATCAGCTCCTGCTTTTCAAGGGCTTTCTTCGGCTGGTTGCATTCCGGCCTCTGAAAGTGGTCGCGGAACCCTGAAATCCTCGCTTCCTCCGCGGCGTTAGGGGACTCGGCCAAGGTCACTCGGCCGGGGTGAGGAGGTCGGGATTTGAACCGAGGCCGGCCGATTTTCTGAGCCCGTGTCGGCCGCGGGGGCGTCCTCTGGGAAGAGAGATGCTTCTTGATCCGTTAGGGCCCAGAACCCTTGAATAGGGGATTAATTTTTAAAGTAATCATATCGAGGGAATACTCAAAGGGCGGGGGGGAATGGGGAAACGGCTTAGGGATTTGCCAGTACGGGCTTGGGGATTTAGCCTGGAGGGAAAAGTGCTATTTGTAATAACCACCAGAAATGAAACAGACTTGGGGAGGTTCTAAAGGCTCCGTCAGATCTGCATGATCTTGAGCGTGGAAGACATTTAATCCCTTCTGGGCCTATTTCTCCTTGTGTCCAGTAGAAGAAAATAATAGTGTTTTCGCGTTAGGATTAAGTAAAATGGCATGAAACGGGCTTGGCGTGTTGCCCAGCGCATGTAAACACTCGAGGTGCGATCGCTGTCACGTTTCACTTTTTTCTCTGTGCCACCGCTTGGTATTTGCAAACAGGGGGTTTTAACCCCCTACCTCGAGGGTTCTGCGAAGAGCAGGGAGTTAAGTAAGTGTTTGTGCCCTTCTGCTTCCCCTGTGCTTGCCTTGTCCTGGTGGCTTCTTTCTTTTTGCCGCCTAGCGACTCTTGTATGGGGACTTCTCCTGTGTACTCGCTAAGCCTTGTTATCTATCCCCCAGCCCCGAGACAGTGCGGTTTGTCACTCATTCTACTCTCCGGCCTCCCTAACAACAGAGGATCAGAGTTTTACTTATTAATTGCTGTTTAGAGGAAGTAAGGATTATTTCCTATTACCTGGATGAGGAAACTCAGGCTTGAGAGTAGTGAGTTATTTGCTCCGAGTCAGTTGGGCCTTTCTAACTTGAGTCTGTTTTCTTTCACTATGGTTACTAACTTCCTTGACCCAGACGGGGCAGGCGGTTCATCCACTGAGATGTTTACCTGGAGAAGATGCAAGGAGGGTGAGGGTTGGCACCCGGGGACATGTGATCCATGTTGTTAGTAGCCACAAGGCCTCCTATCAACAAAGTCAAATTGCGGGGCTTTAGCCTTTATTCCCCCAGATAGTCCACAAGCCTGCAATGCTGATAGGATGGTATTGAACCTTCCCGTCAGGCGGGGGTTGAGACTGGTGTGATCTTCCATCACTAACGTCTCTGAGGGGACAAACCCATCCCTTCTTCCTTCTTTTCAGTTTCTTAGCGATGTGCTCAAAATACATAAATACCATTAGCATATATACCCATCTGCTACCCTGCCCAAGCAAGTCTGGAAGTACTGATGTTCTTCTCTTGTACTTCCGTTATCTAGTTTTTTTTTTTTTAGGAAGGGCAAAGGAGGGAAAGGTGGAAGCAAAACACAAAGTGTAATTTGGCAAGGTCTGTAAGGATGACTCGTAGCCTACGGTCCCCCCTAGGGATGACCCTGTGAACACTACACCTAGAGGAGACACACTGAGGGGCAAACTGGTACACCTTCTGTCTGGGGTAGTTTTTGGATTCTCCTGGTGATGTTCCAGAATCTTCTGTCTCCAGGAAGAGAGTGAAAGACTTTATGTTTGTGCATTCCTTGATGCCAGGGCATAACTCCAATTCTTCCTTCTGGTTCTGGCTTCAGAGAGAAGGGAGAGGTTTCTTTGTTCCTGGTACAGGTTAGATGTGGAGCCTCCACGCTGCATTCTGAATTTAGACTTTTCCAAGCTAGGAAACTCCTCATAATCTTCGAGACTTCTGAAACTGTTTACAAATAAAACAACATTTGAAATGGGTTTAAACAGAGTTTGAGAGTCCAGTAAAAACAGGGTTTTCAGTAAAACCTAACTGTGAAGCCCAGTGTCTATGGATATCAGCATTGACACGCTCAGTCCTGTTTGTTTTGTTGTTGTTGTTTTTTCTCCTGAGTGCCTCCTTGGTGCCTGGCACAGTGCAGAGCATAAGTGGGGGCTGCTCAAGTGAAGGACAGGCTCTTGGGATGGGGAGGCGGGACTTGCCAAGAGATCCTTATAATTCTGTATCCGATGAAGCAGGCCCCCTAGTGGTTGACGGCAAGGCCTCTGGAGTCAGTCAGAGATGATTGTGAAGGGATGAGGTAGTACGTGTCACATCCCATACCGTGCCACACACAGCAGGAACTCAGGCAGTGAGTGTTAGTATTCTGTACAGAGGGTGCCTAGTACAGGTGTGGCGGGGAGAGGGGATCAGGGAGGGTCGAACAGCCCATTGTTGAGTGAAGTCATAGGTAACTAGAGAGCGTGCCTTTTCCTTTTTTGAGTTTTTTTGGGCCCATGAATAGGATCAGTCAGATTTTGGTGATAATGTTAAAAATAACCCTAATGTTTGGTGAGTGCTTGCTTTACAAGGATAATACGAATTCTCATGACAGCTTTCCTGGTTAAGAACATTTATTAGCCCCATGTTCCAGAGTAAAAAATAAACTCACAGGGATTAAATAAGCCTGCCTGAGACCACACAGCTAAGATCTGGTAGAATCCGTCTAAATCCAGAGCCCTTGCTTGCTCTACATTGGTAGAGCTTTTTCTACGTTGGTAGAAAAAGAAAGAACGAATGAACAGGTGGGGAGAGGCCCTTTCCAGATCAGCACCCTGAAGCTTCTGTGAAAGTCAAATCTGTGTGCTGGGTGAACTTTTTGGGTGAACTTTTTTTACCTTCTCTCTAGGCAATTGAAGATGAGGGGGGTAATCCTGATGAAATTGAAATTACCTCTGAAGGAAATAAGAAGACATCAAAGAGATCCAGCAAAGGTATGGAGGATTTTATAAGCATAGCTAATGTTAGGAACGTTTTTCAAAACTGACTTCTTTTGCTAATGTGCTTGTGGACTGCCCTGTGAATCAGAAGGACCTTGAATGAAGGTTTGCATTTTCTTTCAAGATCCCTCCACTGTATTTTTGTTTCCATGGTTCTTGGGAATTCAGAGGATGGAAGAGGTACTTACACCTCTACTTACTTTCCTCTGTAGGTTTCTCAGCAGCCATTGCTTATCCAGACTCTTAACCTTCTTTAAGTAGAGAGTGTTTAGAATTACTTGAGTCTCCTATTGACCTGACTTGTGCAAAATAACTTCCCTTTTAAATACTGCCTGGCCAAAACAGAGTTGTCACTTTTACAGACATTGCTTTCGAAAACTGCATACTGCATAAAAGCCAGATTCCACGTGGCATTAATGACCTTCACCATCTGCCCCAAATCTTCCCTTCCCTGCTTCCTCCCACACCACCTTCCTCTGTTACATATACCTTTAATCAGGTCCCAAACATGTGGTTTACTCTCTTGGCTCTCTGGGCCTTAGCTTATATGTTCTACCCACTCCTCTTCCCCATTTGTCTGCATTCAAGTCCTAGTTCATCAAGAGACAACTTCTGATCCCACCAACAGCAGGTCTTCTCTCCTTAGGTCCTCTGTGATGCCATGGCCTGAGTTTTAATGCTTACGTTTCATTCTGCCTTGTGTCACAATCAGGTTGTTGAGGACAGGGGCTGCGTCTTCCTTGTCTTTCTTCCTGCTTAGTATTTATTCATTGAGTTACTAATGGAATTCAGTGACATTCAACTACTGTTTTAAGAAAGAATTAGCTAAAACTGGGCATTTGGGCTGTCCTGAAAGTTCTCTTGGTAATTGGAGGTTTTATTGCTCAGGCCCCAAAACAAAACAAAATATTTTTACCTGGTCAGTGGTGAAGAATTGGGTGTGAAATGTCTGGCACCAATATCAACCATGCTCTGGGGTATATAAGCTCTGGGAGAACAGCAGTCAGTGACCTCACTTTGGAATGAAGTCACCTCTGTGGTCCACAGTTCATCGAGCATTTTTGGTTTTGCCCAAGTCAGTGTTTTTGCCAAGGCAAAGAGTGCTGAAAAATCAACAGAGAAAGACAGTTATAGACTGGGAAAAAGTAGAGCCTGTGGATATCCTTTTTGCTTTCTTTTTCTTTTTAACAGAAGAAGAAATGCTTGTGTTAAGGTCTTTGGAAATACAAATGTGCATTAAGTAAAGTGTTGAAATTCCTTTCCATTCAGGAGGCAACCCGTTATTAAAAGTGTGGGCATATTTTCCCAGACTTATCTATGTGTCTGCAGTCATCTAAAAATGCAGAAAGATGCGCACACACCTGTGTGCCTTTGTCTTTCCTTTAAAAAAATTGGTTCTACTACACACCATATTCTCTAATTTGTTTTTTTTCATTTAGCATGTTGAGGACATTTTTCGATAGTGCTGAAAATAAAAAAAACTCATTCTTTTAACAGCTGAGTAGTCCTTCATATGATTGTACCACAGTTGAGCTCGTCAGTCTTATTTCTAGACGGTTGGGGTTTGTTCCAGTTTTCAGCACAGCCGTGAACCAGAGCTATCTCTGCTGAAGGAATATGTTTTTGTTAACTTACTGGAAGTAGAATTCCGGGGTCAAAAGATATGTGCATTTTATTTTAAAAATAGCTACTAACAAATAGCTCTCCAACAGGCTGTACTGGTTAATATCTGGCAGCATAGGGGGTGGGAGAGGGTGCCAATTTCTTTAAATTCTCAATGCTGAATATTATCTTGTTTTTAATGTCTTATATATAGAAGAAAAGTATTTCATTGTATTTATTTGAATTTCTCCACAGGTAAAGTTTCCATTTACATTTCTTCACAGATTAGACAGTTTCTGATGATTGGCCATCTGTATTTTCTGAATTGCCTTTTCATGCCCTTTGCCCGTTTTTCTGCTGGGTTGTTGGTCTTATTGACTCTTGAGGGCTCTCTCTCTGTAAAATGTCACAGTTGCTTTTTCCCTGTCTCTCATTTGACTTAACTAGTTTGTGGTGTTTTGGTCTTTAAAGTTTCAATCTTTAGCACAGGCAACGCAGTCATTTTATACGGGTTCTAGATTTTATGTTGTATTTTAAAAGGCTGTCCTTTGCTTTAAAATTATTATTTTTTAAATCATTCCGCATTTTGGAGTGGTATTTATGGTTTTATTTTGAGTTCATTTGGAGTTTATTTTTGCATATGATGTGAGATAATGAGGGATCAAAATATGGAACATTCCTATCAGACTCCTCGTGCCCTTGCCCAGTTATAGTCCCTGCCTGTCCCTCGAAGGGGGGGAGAATATGTGATTACTTTGACCATAGATTAGTTTTGCCTGTTCTAGAGCTTCAAGTGAAATAGACCCATTTAATACAAATTTTTTTATTTTGTTGGCAGCACCGCACGGCTTGTGGGGTCTTAGTTCCCTGACCAGGGATTGAACCCGGGCCCTCAGCAGTGAGACCATGGAGTCCTAACCACTGGACTGCCAGGGAATTCCCAATACAAACTCTTTTGTGTCTGGTTTCTTATGCTTGGTGTGATTCTATTCTGGAGTTTTACAGTACATATTGATATTTAATAGGGCAAGTCTATAAGTTCTGAATTATTTACGACTATCTTATTAGATTTTATCATGATTTTAACTGAAAATAGTTTTTTCATCTCCCCTGTTGGAACAAACTCAAAATGGTTTGAAATCTGATTATTTTAATCAGAATCCTAGAAAGCACACCTCAAGTAATCTCAGCATCCCTCCAAAGTAGTTTCACACCAATACTTTGTTTAGCAGAATCTTTTAAAATAATTATCAGCAAAATAATTTAACTAGAAAAGCAAAGTCAGCATCTTTGCTTTTTAAGCTGTTGCCTGATTCTGTGTTGCTGGGTTGTCTTTGTTTCTTTTGATATAATTTCTTTCTTTTTTTTAGAAAAACCATCAAATGCATTTTAATAATTGGCAAAATTTTGAACAGATACTTCACAAGAGAATATAAATAAATGGCCAGTGACCACATCAAAAAATGCTTGTCATTAGCTATCAAAGAAAATAAAATTAAAATGACTAGAAATGCTAGAAAACAACTATTAAAATAGCAAAGATATAGAAAAACAAACTCCCATACACTGCTGTAGAGTATGTAAAATGATGCTATTTGGGGAAAAAAATTGGCACATACTTACAAAATTGAAACTTCAACTAAAATACAACCCAATTATTCCACTCCTGTTTCTTTAGCCAAAATAAATGAAAGCATAGATCCACACAAAAATTTGAAAATGAATGTACAACGTATCTTTTTTTTAGGAGACATAATTTCATACTTAGAAAAGATGCAAGAATAATACAAGGAATTCTCATATATCCTCATCCAGATTCCCCAAATGTTAGCATTTTATTACATTTGTTTTATCCTTTTCTTTCTCAGGACAGGTCAGGAGCGGGGAGAGAGAGAGAAAGAAAGAAAGGGGGGTGGAGAGGGAGAGAGAGAAAGAAAGAGAGAGAGAGAAAGAAAGAGAGAGATAAAATAAATGTAATATATATATATTTTTTCCCCCTGAACTGTTTGAGAATAAGTTGCGTGTATGTGCCCCTTTGCCCGTAGAGACCGCAGTATTTTCTAAAAGCAGGGACATTACGTGATCATACGTAATTACCAAAATCAAGAAATTAATGTTAATATACTGTAATCTAAGCTTAGACCTTATTTAGATTTAGCCATTTGTTCCAATAATGTTCTTCATAACTCAGAAGAAGAAAAAATCGGGTCTTTTCATAGCCTTCAGTTGTCACGTCTTTTCAGTTTCCTTTAATCTGCAACAGTTCCTAAGACTTGCTTTGTATTTGTGACATTACCATTTTTTGAAGAGCATAGACCACTTATTTTGAAGCCTGTTTTTCAATTTAGGTTTTTTTGGTTTGTTTTGTTTTGTTTTTTTTCCCCTCGTGATTAGGTTCAAATTACACACTTTTGTCAGAAATACCACCGGAAGTGTTATTTTTCTCAGTTAACCTCCTTAGAGGCACATCCTGACCATTTGTGTAAGTGACTTGAGGTGGTATTGGTTGGGTTTCTCCACTGGAAAGTTAACTGTTTTACTCTTTGTAATTGTATCTATGGGGAACATACTTTGTGACTTATAAATATCCGTTTCACCCTCCACTAGTGTCAGCATTCACTGAGTCTCGTCCAGTGGTGATTTTCTAAATTTATCATTCCATCTTTGGTAGTTGGTTTTCTGCCATAAGAGGTAGCTTGCCCTTCTCCCCCACTTATCAGTGTGAACTTAGAGATTCCTATTTTATTCAGTAGGTGATAAGTAAGCCTTTATGATTATTATTTTGATGTTCAGATTGTCCCAATGAGAGTCCTTCAGGCTGGCTCCTGTGTCTTTTTGACATGATCACTTCATTCTTTGAACACTTACTTTCTGGCACAAGACAGTGTTCCAGTGTCTGTTGCTTTCCCTGCCCCACACTGGGAATCAGGCATTTCTTCTAGGTGCCCTCCTTCCTTTTTGTGGAGCGTGCTGTTGTACTCTTTGCTACTGGGATGTCAACTCCTTGGCCAGTGCTGGGTCTGTAAGGTCTTTTGGTCTCAGTGTGCCTCATGAAATTAAATAATGGTAAAGCAATCTGAAATAAGCCAATGACAGCTTAAGAAATGAGAAAAAAATATGGGAATTCCCTGGCGGTCCAGTGGTTAGGACTCTGCGCTCTCACTGCCAAGGCCTGGGGTTCGATCCCTGGTCGGGGGACTAAGATCCCGCAAGCTGAACAACGTGGCCACAAAAAAATAAAGCTCTGGCTAATATGAACAGTGCACCTGAAAAACTCACTAGCTAGTTATAATTGTTCATCACTTGATTCTCTTGCGTTTTTGAGGTGGCATTGATAGATCATCCACAAGTCAAAGACTTAAGCAAGTTATTGCCAGAAGCCATTAAAAATAGATATACTGTTCTTAAATAGTAAGTAAAGCTAAAAGGAAATATTCTAGTAGCGTGACATGACTAATTTTGAGAAGGTTTTCCTAGATGTGGTGACTTGATATAAAGTTCTCAATTCCCCCCAAAGTAACCTAAAAGAAACTTTGAGATTTGTCTGTTCTAAAATTAATCAAAAAGAAAATACACAAGAATAGCTAAAATTGAAAAACAGTGTTGCATACTTGCTCTCATTTTAACGATAAGATATTGAAACAGAGTGGGGAGTTTAAGGATTTGCTCATTATAAAGGAAGCACTAAGGATTTTTCAGTAAACAATGTTGGAACAGTTGGCTATCTGGTGGTAGGGAAAATCTCTATTAACCTTCTTCTATGCAAAATAGAAATTCCAACTAGAATAGTATTTTTGTAATATAGTGGTAAGGAAGGCCTGAAATGAGACTTAAAAAACAGAAACTATAAAGAATAAATTTGGCTACTTGAAAATTTTAAGCCTCTCTTAATAAAAGATACCATAAGTAAGATACAACAACTGGGAGAAAATATTACAGCATGTAAGCATCCAGAAAGCATTAAATATTCCTACAAATTAATAAAATAGACAATCCAGTTGACAAAGAACAACAGAGATTATGAATAGGCAGTTCACAGATGACAGAAACAAACAAGGCCTATATACAAGGGAAAAAAATTCCCTTGCTGGTAACTGAAGGAAAGCAAATAAAAATAATGAGATATCATTTTTGCCTGTTACACTGGTAAAAATTTACACAATTCTCAATATCCCACATTGGCAAGGGTGTGAGGAAATGGGTAGTTATTGGAGATGGTAAATTAATAAAGCTGCTTTGGGAGGTTAACTAAACCAAGGAACTCCATAATATGGAATAAAAGATGGAAGTGAGTCAATATATAGCACAAGAAACTATTCTAAGGCCTTTATTGAGTAACAAAAGCAAGTTACAGAATGTATATACAATATGATTCCATTACATAACAAGTTTATTTCCATTTGAATGATATATGTGTGTAAATCCCCAAGAAAATGTTTTGAAGGACCACCAAGCTGGTAACAATGGTTACCTCTTAGAAGTGCAATGGGGAGAAGGGAGACTAGTTTTTTTCATGTATTTATGAGGGTGGATCTTTTATTAATAAATGGTGTGAATTTATTTAATTTATTTTTTGCTGCGTTGGGTCTTCGTTGCTGCGCACGGGCTTTCTCTAGTTGCGTTGAGCAGGGGTTACTCTTCGTTGTGGTGCACAGCCTTCACATTGCAGTGGCTTCTCTTGTTTCAGAGCGCAGGCTCTGGGCACACAGGCTTCAGTAGTTGTAGCACGCAGGCTAAGTAGTTGTGGCGCACGGGCTTGGCTGCTCCGTGGCATGTGGGATCTTCCCAGACCAGGGCTCGAACCCATATCCCCTGCATTGGCAGGCGGGTTCTTAACCGCTGTGCCACCAAGGACATCCCAATGGTGTGAATCTTTTAATGAGTGTATTTGTGTAATTGTGTGGATGTATTTATGTAGTCAAGCAAATTTTTAAAAATATTGGCCTTTCCACATGCAGCAGGCCACACGGGATACTGGGGGCATATCCCAGCAGAAGTCCAGGGAGGTGGTCTAACAGGTGAGTTGGACGTAATTGCCAAAGCAGAAGCTTAACAGGGAGAAGAAACCAGAATCCCAGGCGAGGGGGCTGGGAGCAGGTTATAGAGACAAGCACTGAGCGAGGCCTGTAGTTTGGAGACTGCGAACATTGGAGGCGTTTTACTCTGCAGAAGAAGGCTTTGAGGGGTACCTTTTCCCTAAGTACCAAAAACAGTCGCTTTAGTTTTTGCCAGAGTAATATTTTTCATTCACATTAATTTTGGATTCATTTAGACACGCTGTTTTTCATCTTTGGAAAGTAGGGTATCTTTCCCCAAACCTACTTCCCCCCAAAGTAGACGATTGTTGATAAGCATCCCAGTAGGGGTGTGCTTTCTATATTGAAGACTAAACGTTCTTAGAACTGCATATTCTCTTGACATTTCTGGCCAGGTCATTTAGCTGGGAGAGTTCTCCTGTGGAGGGATTTGAGCTGCAGTGGAACTGTGCTTATTGCTCAGGAGAACAGTAGGTTGTGAGATCTGAGTCTGCCAGATGAAAACCCGCTGCCTTTCTTGTGAAAGGGAGAAAGACAGTATAAAGGGTGGCAAGTTTGTGGTAGTCTACTTAGATTTTTTCCTAGTAGTAATTCAGTGGAATTGGACAAAAACCAATGTGCATGTTCTAGAATGGTAACCAGCTTTATCAAATACAGTAAGTCTGTGGAAACGTTGCTAGTGTATCTTCCTGGCATATTTACAAAGACCACTGGGTTGAGTTCCAGACATTTTTGAAGCTCAAGGCATGTTTTGCCATAGGAATATTATAAAATGGTATTGGGGTTCCCAGTCAGCCACCAAGGCTACATGCACGTAATGTATTGCTTTCTAGTATTAGTGTCACAATTCCCTGTGTTCCTAAATAAGATATTCCTGAGAACATGAGTGAAATTAGAATGTGGAAGAATTAAGTAACACGTTATAAGAAAATTCTCACCCTTGAGAGAGGTTTTTTTAACGTCTGAATGATGGTATAAATGATTAGGGTTGAGCTCCCCGCACACACAGATTCTATATACACTTACGAGATTAATCATTAAATATAGGCAAATTAATGTCTAGTTCTTTTATATTACTTGAAAAATACTTAGTAGTCTTAAGAAATTGATCTTTGCTTTGGGGAAATAGTCGTCGCAGGAAGTGAGTCCTCCTGAGGTTGTGCAGCTAGGGACAGGTGGCTGATTAGCACCTCTTTCCATAGACCAACATTTCAGATCAGTGGGGGGGAAAGATTAGTAAATGGTGTTGGGAAATCAGTTTCCAGATGGAAGAGGCATTTGTAAAATAGTCTTACTCAGCAGGAAACTGAAAGAATCAAATGTTAAAATGAAATCGGAAAAGAACTAAATATAGGTGAATATTTGTGTGGTCTTGGTGTGGAGATGGGCTTCTAAACATGAAGGTAAAAACCATTTACACATAAAAACCGATTAATAGCTTTGGCTGCATGAAAGTAAAATTTACCCAGAACCCAAAAACAAAACTAAAAGATTGGTGAAGAGCTGGGAGAAAATGTGTTGTGTTTATGACATGCAAATTAAAAATGAGGAGAAATGGAACAGAGGTTTTTTAATTGGGGAAAGGGTATAAATGAGAAATTTTTACAAAGGTGCGAATGATTGACCAAAAAATGCAACCTAAGCAGTGATCTGATAAATTCAGGTTAAAACAAGTATTCCTTTTTTGCCTAGCACGTTGACGTGGGTAAAGAAATAGCTGATTTTAATAAAGATTCAGAAAAATTGGTACTTTGATTCACTGTTGATGGAACTATGGATTGTAATACTCTTCCTCTAGGGTATCACGATAATATGTGGGGTGTTTCTTTTTAATAAAAGACTTTAAAATGTACATACTCTTTGTCCCAACTATGCCATTTATAGAAATATGTCCTAATACGACAATTACCTGGATGCAAAAAAAGAATTACCAGAATGTTCATTTTATAAGCATTTTCTTAAATCTCCATCCGTAGGTATTACTTACTTCAACGACGGTGTCTCCATATAATGCTACGAAAGTATAGAAAGATGTTCACAATACATTAAGTGAAAAGATTATAAAATGACAGTACAGTGCCATTTTTAAAAGCGAAGTACACGTATATACATAGCACAGTATGGGAGGATATCTTATCAATATATGCCACTGTATGATAGCTCGAGGGCTAACTCTAGATGGTAAAATTGTGAAAGGTTTTTACTTTCTGTTTGCTTTTTTATGTTTTCCTTTTATGTCATTGTCTCTGTGGGAAAACGTGTTCCACGTTCTTTAACTAAAAAGCAGCACAGGGACTTCCCTGGTGGTGCAGTGGCTAAGACTCCTCACTCCCAATGCAGGCGGCCCGGGTTCGATCCCTGTTCAGGAAACTAGATCCCACATGCTGCCACTAAGAGTTCTCCTGCTGCAGCTAAAGATCCCGCATGCCGCAACGAAGGTCCTATACGCAGCAACGAAGATCCCACGTGCTGCAACTGAGACCCAACACAGCCATGTAAATAGATAGATTTTTTTTTAAGCAGCACTTTTTCTCTCCCCGCCCCTTTTTTTTTCTTTTTCTTTTTTTTTCTTTTTGCCACAGCACACAGCTTGCGGGGTCTTAGTTCCCCAACCAGGGATTGAACCCAGGCCGTGGGCAGTGAAAGTGCGGAATCCTAACCACTGGACTGCTAGGGAAGTCCCCAAAGCAGCACATTTGTGTAAGATACTCTTCTCCCCATAACCAAAGCCACTTAACAAGAAGGGCAGGCCTGGAAAAGGTCTAGTCTACCTCCACCTTATTAAGAATCCATTTCAGGCTCCTCATACTTCCACAGCCAGTTGATAAGAACAGAACCACTTCTACTTGGGGGTAGTAGAGGGGCTGCCTTATGCAGAATGGCCTTATCATTCCTGGATTATGGTGTTCCTAAATGGAGAAGTGCCACGGGTGTTTTAGGTTGTCTTATTTCTGTAGTGCTTAGGGCCTATAAAAGTGCAAGTTGTCACGTCTGGAAAGTGCATATCGATGATCTCATGCTGTAAATTATTCCTCCAGGGCGCAAACCAGAAGAAGAGGGTGTGGAAGATAACGGGCTAGAGGAAAATTCTGGGGATGGACAGGTATGTGCAGCCTTGTCAGTGAATCAGCTCCGTGCGTGGACCCATGACAGTCATCTGATGGTGGTATTTTGTTTGTCACAGGAGGATGTTGAGACCACTTTGGAGAACTTGCAGGACATCGACATGATGGATATCAGTGTGTTGGATGAAGCAGAAATCGATAATGGAAGTGTTGCAGATTGTGTGGACGACGACGATGCTGATAATCTCCCGGAGTCCCTGTCTGATAGTAGAGAGCTAGTCGAGGGAGAAATGAAGGAGCTTCCTGAGCCGCTTCAAGAACATGCTGTAGGTAACTCGGCAGTGTCTCTACAGTGTACCCTAAACGTAACAATTCCTCAAATAGCTTAATAGTTGATAAGTTTTATATTTGGACTTAAGTTCTTTTAATGCCAGTTGAGTAGAATGGTGGCTAATCCATTCACATGTAAAAATCAGATGAGTCTGAAAAACACACTTCGCTTCATTGAAAAATGGTGTCTCGTGAGGAACGCGAGTATATGCTCTCCATTTGTATCATGCGGTGTTAAGCCTTTTGAGGATACTATTGTAGATCTTCCTGTTTATTATAGGAGATTGGTCTGTGGTGTAACACCTGGGATGCCTTGAAAATACCAAAACAGAGGTTCAAAGTTGGTCTTTTGCTGTCAACCAATTGGTACTCGCCTAAGTCAATCTTTTTTTTTTTTTTTTTTTTTGCCGTATGCGGGCCTCTCACTGTTGTGGCCTCTCCTGTTGCAGAGCACAGGCTCCGGATGCGCAGGCGCAGCAGCCATGGCTCCCAGGCCCAGCCGCTCCGCGGCATGTGGGATCTTCCCAGACCGGGCCACGAACCCGTGTCCCCTGCATTGACAGGCGAACTCTCAACCTCTGCGCCACCAGGGAAGCCCTCGCCTAGTCAATCTTTAACACTGACTTTGATGTTGTTTTTAAAGCCTTAGGTTTTTTTTCTTGTTAGATGCAGTTATGGTGGGCATTATTTATTGAACTTTGTCTGCCAGACATTAGGCATTATTTCATTTAATCCTTTGAACAACAGTGTGATATATAGATGCTGTTATGCCCATTTTCCAGTTGGGGAAATTGGGGAGTAAAAAGGTAAAGAAATATCTCCAGACAATATATAGGTCATATGAGAATAAGAATTAAGACCAGTCTAATTCCAGAGTCCGTGTACTTAACTCATACACCACATTATCTCAGTGCTGTTAAATTTACTGGATTGTGTCATTTCCGTGAGGATGAACGTTTCTCGGGTAGCCAAAAGAGGCAATGAAAAATAGAAGCCATGAGGCGTCTTTGTAGGAAATCCTAGGGCTTGGTCCTAGGGGGCACCTTGTTTTCGTAGTCCTCCTCAGATCTTTTGTGGAGTGTCTCCCGAGTACTCCAGTACTCCCGGGGGAAGGAAGCCCTGTTCTCTGCTGGTCCACCCATGCTGTTCCTTGGAATGTGTTTGCATTTTCTTTTGGAACTGATTCTCAATACCCTTAGAGGAAGCAGATTGTCATCTTTGAAAGGGGTGGGGGGGGTGAGAAACGATTGGGTCATTTTAACACAGATAGGGTATGCAATTGATTCATCTGTTGATGAGTCTCATTCACTGGCTTCCTAAAAAGGAGTACCAGAAACACGAGAGCAGTGAAACCCTTCCTTATTGGCTGCTTTTCCTTAAGGCTGTTTTATTCCCTGTGATTAGAAAATAATATATTAAGTAACAAAAGCTTGGAAACGCCTAAATGTCTATCAGTAATTGTTAAGTAACCATGGTTTAGTGGAAGCAGTTGTTTAAGAGTTAACAGCATTGACTAGAGGTCTGCCACTTAACTTGCTGTGTGACCTTGGCTAATTTACTTAATTTTTCTGGGCCTCATTTGCAAAAATAGTAGGTTTGAGGAGGACTAAATAGATGAATGCTTATTGCTAATTTAGAGCAAAAGTCATCAAGCTGGCCAAAAATTTATTGGAACACAGCCACACCTATTTGTGACAATTGTCTGTGGCTGATTTCTGGATACAACAGCAGAGTAGAATACTCATGACAGAGACCGTCTGGCCTACAAAGCCTAAAATATTCACTATCTGGCCCTTGACCCCCAGCTTAGAGCAGCACCTATTGTATAGCAAGCGGCAGTAAGGTTATTGCTACTGTTACTATAACATTTATTACTCCTTCCGGTGATACAGTTACTACTTTTATATACCATCTCAATGAACTAAGCTTATTTATATGAACTAGAATAATCTCCAAGATGGCAGCAAAAGTAAGGCAGGGAACAGAATAATGTGCTACTAATCATGGAGACAGAGAAAGGAGAGACAGTCTTTCACATGCATGCTCTTGTGAGCATGTGTAGAATGTCTTGAGATGGCTGTGTCAGGGGAAGGAAGGAGTGGTGCAAGGTAGTTTCCTAGTCAAGTAAAGGTAATAACAATACATGCTAGTTATAAAATATTTTGAAACTATCTCCCCCCCAAAAAAATAAACCAACATTCAGGGCTTTATAACAAACAATCTAAATTATGTTAGGTCACACAACAATGATTTTATGAACCCCCTTTCTATATTTGGGGAATCCCTTGCTTTATGGACAGAGCCCACCTCATAGAGTAGAAGCTCAACATACCAGTTACTCTTGCCCTGCAGATGGGGCAGTGTTGGGTCACCTGGGCTTTGCCAGTCCTATGCTCCTGTCCCCACACTCAGTTTGGAAGTTGATAATGCTGAGTGGCAGGGTTCCCGGAGAAGCCCTTCCCATGTGGGCAGTAGCCTCCCTAGCAGCAGCAGTCCCAATGGCAGTAGCATCCAGGTTCGGGAAGCTGTGGTGGCCATGGAAATCCAAGAACCCACTCTGCAGCATGATTCTAGATGGTGTTCCTGGAAGAACAGCCCCAAACCTGGTGGTCCAGTCTACCAGGAGAGCCCATGTACTGCCCAGTTGTGCTTTTTTTTGCTTAACTTAGACTTTTGTTTTTCTTTGTTTGGCTTGCATCTTGAAACCCAAACTGATACCATTTTAGTGGGTCTCCTAGTCTGTCTGCAGGTATATGTTTATGTACATTTCTTTTATTTGAGGTGGAATCCCAATATAATGCTTTTTTGATTCCTGCACTGTGTTTAGAATTTCATCTTAAGTGACTTTTCATGGCTGTAGGTTTTCACTGTATGGATGTACCATTATGTTACCTTATTATTGATGTAATAAATTTTATTCTCCATTTATTTTACAGGTAGAGGACAAAGAAACTATAAACAATTTAGATACTTCATCATCTGACTTCACTATATTACAGGTAAATTGTTGTATGTCTCAGTAATTTTAGAATCAAACATTAGACCACAGTCTCTGGAAACGACTTCCAATATGGTATGGCAGTCCCAACTAAAAGTCATTGCAAAGTTTATTTCCTTTGTTGGCTTCTGTAGAGGGGGTTTTGCTTTCCACTTTCCCCTAATATGACATGCCTATTGAAAAGGGCTCATCGTCTTGGCTTCCCTTCCAAGCACTGTGGCGTCCCTGCAGCAGAGAGGAGGGTGTGTTTGCGGGGTTCTTGTTAATTTGATGGGTGGGAGAAGGGCAGCCTGTCGGGTCTGTTCTGGATGACATCCTCTGCAGAAAGACTATTAGATGAGACATGAGACAGCAGGGGGGGACACCCCCTCCTCAGGAGAGACGAATGGGGCACGGATGAGGATGCAAGGGGGTGACCAGAGCGCTGACCTCACAGCTGGGAAGAAAGATGGATTCTCAGGGGTTCTGGTTCTGCCCTTGGGAAGTTTTTCTCAGAAAGTACACAGATTTCTTTTGATAACTACATCATCTTGGCTGTTTGGCGACCATCTGTGTAGAAGTTAAATCTTACATGAGAACAAATGAGATGTGGCCTAACTTTCAGGTATGGTTTGCATAAATGTGGATCTTGAGTTTCCTTTTCCTTTTTCTGCCAGCCTGTAGATGTAAACTGTTGGAATAAAGCTGGGTAGCTAATTTTCGGTAGAAAGTTTTGTGAGGAAATGAAAATACTTAGGCCAGTCATAAGTAAGCTGACTGCCAGTCAGCTTATGCCAGTCCTTGTTTTTTGTTTGTTTTAATAATGTCACCTATGCTGCTTAATTGGAAATCACCTTTCCGACAAGATCTTCACTTGCTTCTGCCAGGCAGGGGCAAGGTTTGTTATTAACAAGCCAGAACCCCGGCCTTGAGGGTGCAAATCTCAAGGAAACTTGGTGAAACCCCATTCACCTTTAGGGCTGATGTCTCTCTCCAGCTGCAAAGTGACACAACCTGTTCCTGACTCAGAAGGGAAAGGAGGAGCGGGTCTTGTCATTTTCTTGAGTGTCTCTGTAGGTCAAAGACTCCTGTATGTATTATCCTAACCAGACGCTTATATATAGCCCCTCTCAGAGACAAATAGAAACATATGCGTTTTTCTCTAGGGAAAGTCAGGAGAGAATTGTTCTGCCTAAAGTGATTGTTTCCTTCAGTGTAGAATCTTTAATTCCCAGCATGAAATGAAAAAGAATTGATTACAAATAAATGAAACTATTATGAAAGTGAACAGTTTCCTAGGGCTCCCCAGAATGGCAGGTCAGTGCCCAGTGGAAGTTGCAAACCATTCACGTCCATGTAACTTATATGCTAAGCACCTGTGCTGTGTCAGATGCATGAGAAGAAAGGTTGGTCTCCATCCTTCCTGTGTAAACAGAGCGATGAGTTGAGGCCTGGACTGATAAACAGACTCTCAGTCACATAGCCTTTGCTTAAATCTTGGCTTTGCTGTGTGTCCTTGAGGAAGTTTGTCAGCCACTCTGTGCCTGTCTCCTAATCTGTGAAAAGAAGGATGATAGTAATAGTACCAACCTGCTAGGGCTGTGTGATGATTGGTTAATATATATATAGTAAGGTGCTTGAATTTGTGCCTGGAACCTAGACAGTGCTTATCAGCGTTGGCTGGAATTCCAGAATATTGTAGTTTGTGCAGAGGGAACGTAGGGGTCAGGGGCCACATATTGAGAGAAAGTCCCTTCCTTTAGTTGGGCAGCCTCTCTATGACAAGGTGGCCCCTAAGCTAAATGCCGAGGGATGTGTAGGACTTGGTCGGGGTGGGGTGAGGTGCAGATGGCCCTGCTGGAGAGGGAGGTGGGAATGGGGGTGGTAAAACCAACGCTACTGTCGGCAAGGAATAACAATGGTGTGACTTGACAGGGCTTCCTGGGAAGGGTTGGAGGGATATTTAGGAATTAGGGCTGCCTGGTGGGTTGTTGTTTAGAAGAGATAAAGAAGCAGGTATCTGTAACACTGGAGAGGGCTCAGTTGACCAGGTGGGCAGGGGTGGTATGACCATTCAAAGAGCAGAGGTCAAGCCACCTGTGCCTTCTTTCCCTCGATCTTTTCAATTTTTGGAAACTAATGCTATATTAATTAAGTGAAAATTGATTATCTGATATGTGTCAGGCACTCTACTAGGCACTAAAGATAGAAAAAATGAAAACACTGCCCTCCAGGGCAGTGTTTAAGACAATTTAGAGGGACAGACAAGCATGTGATGGGTTCATCACCATTAAAAGTGATAAAATGTTGCCAGGCGCTGGGAAGGGCAGCAAAGCAAACAACACAGTAATAAACCAGGCCCTTTGAGAGCATCCTGGGCTGTGGGGCTTGGGGCCAAGGTGAATGAGGTGGGATGCCAGCTGTGTGGGCTCTTGCCCAGAACAAGCAGGTTCTCCACCTGTTGTATTTGTGAGGTCCCTTGTCTGTGTTTTTAAAATTCCCTTCTTAGTTATTACAGTTTTTGGTGTAAGTAAATTCTAGGTTTCATCCATCTGGCACAATCTTATTTATATTTTTTGTTGCAGGAAATTGAAGAGCCATCCTTGGAGCCAGGTACTGTTAAATGAAAAACTTAGCAACGGGGTTTGGAATCATTCTAGTTTTCCACCTTCTCTAATTTGAATTCTTTAATTTTAAAAAGTTACCTTACTGTAGTATACATTGTTCTAAAGGTTTACGATCCAGAACATACCAGGATCATAGAGATTGGAAACCCAGCCATATCACCAGATCTGTGAAAGTGGCTAACTTCTCATTTCGCAAAATGTATCGGTGAGATGAAACTGTCTCATGCCTTTTTAAATGTACACGGCACTTAAACGTATGTAGAGAGAGTTTGCATGCCTCTCGAGAGCAAATACCTCTGTACCCCACAGAACAGATCTTGTGATATTGGGCAGTATCTTAACTTTGTGGTTTTTAATTCAGGCAGTGCAGGCAGTGGTAGGGAGATACGGTTTAAAACATTGAGACGTAACTGGATTCCAGAAGAGGAGTTTCTTCATGAGAATTCCAAACAAATAACTGTTCACTTTCTGGACTGCAAATATCTCAGAGCACCGATGGAAGAGATTCTGGTTTTCATGTTGGACTGTTCTGTTAAAAGAAATTCAAAGAAATTTGGAAATTGAGCTGTTCAGTGAATGGTGATACATTCAGTTAAGCAACTTGGACTTTGGAAGCTAAATTTGGAAGAGTCATATATAAACGACGACAGAATGAAGACTGTCAAGAATCAGCCAGAAGGTTATGGGGGTTAAATCTCTGGGATGCTTTTCTCTTCCATGTAGCGTAGAGGCTTGCTCTCGCAGGCGGTTGGAGCGCAGGTAGTGTAACCAGTGTAACTTTGTGTACCCGCGGGTTTTCCAATCTCTGTGTAGCTAGCAGTTCTCTTCGTGTTAGTGTGGCAGCCGTGCCAGTTCCACATTTGTGATTGCTTTATTTCCCTGGTAATTAAACCTTGTGCCATTCTATTCCTGTTAAATCCGTAGAAAATGAGAAAATACTCGACATTTTGGGGGAAACTTGTAAATCTGAGCCAGTAAAAGAAGAAGGTTCCGAGCTGGAGCAGCCATTTGCACAGGAAACAAGTAGCGTGGGGCCAGACAGAAAGCTTGCGGAGGAAGAGGACCTTTTTGACAGCGCCCATCCGGAGGAGGGTGATTTAGATTTGGCCAGCGAGTCAACAGCACAAGCTCAGTCGAGCAAGGCAGACACCCTGTTAGCGGTAGTGAAAAGGGAGCCCGTGGAGCAGACAGGCGATGGCGAGAGGACGGACTGTGAGCCTGTAGGGCTAGAGAAGCCAGTTGAGCAGAGTAGTAAAGCCTCAGAGCACACGGAAGCCTGTAGCGAGGAGGCCTCGGAAGCGCCCCCGGAAGCCTCAAGCCCAGACCCCAGGGATAGCAAAGAAGACGTGAAGAAGTTTGCTTTTGAAGCTTGTAATGAAGTCCCTCCGGCTCCTAAAGAGTCCTCAGCCAGTGAGGGCGCTGATCAGAAAATGAGGTTTGTTTTTTCTCAGTTTTAGACCAGACGCTATCTCCTTTTCATTGGTCGTTTAATGACACACATAAGCTGTTGTTTCTGCAATTGGCCAGCCAGACTGATGCAATTGTAGTTTACTTCTAAAGAATGTTTTATTTCTCTTTGTTTATTTTAAGCTGATTACATAATCTTTTTTCTTTTCTCAACCTATCATGGTTGTTTTCTTTAATTCTTCCTAATTATCTTTAGCCCAGCAGAATTAATTAACTCCTGTGGGTCTGAAATCTTATGGTTAGGTCAGATTTCCAATACACGTTTGTCGGGGTATCATTTTTTCAGAACTAAATTTCGGGTAGGTATGCAACCTCAGCACGTATTTTATAATTTTGAGTTTGTTTCCTGTCTGCTTCTTCCTTCTGGAGTGACATTGTCTTTTGTCTCTAGTTCTGTCGAAGATGACTTGGATACCAAAAGGCTTTCCAAAGAGGAAAAGGGTAGGTCAGCGTGACATCGTCCCCAAGAGCATGTTTGGCCCCCACGGTGGCGGGTGTTTGGTTCTGGGCTGTCCACACCCATTTCTGCCTCACATGTGCCTGTGAGCCCGTCTTGAAGCCTTTTCTCCACTCTGTCCCCTGCTCCTCACTGCAGGTTCTGGGTTGCAGGGCAGAGTTGACACATCGATTTGATGCTCATGCTTGATTTTGCCAGAGGGCTTTGAGCTCCTCCATCCTGACTGACCCTCTGATTTGCAACCTCCTTAGCCATGGTGACACTTGCAGATGGAGAAAATGCTTCGAGTTTCAGATACCTTGGGGCGGTGGGGGGCACTTTCCCTGGTATTACAGATTTATCAACACCAGAGCCCTTTATTGATTCACTGATTGAGAAGTAGTTTTGCTGGTCCAGATTCCTCCTTAATCAGTGTTCTAAGAAGAACAAAAACCAGGGGTAGGTTGTGCTCTGTGGTTCCACACTGATAGCACCTGTCTTACATTCCAAAGTCACCTCACTGGATTGGATGATGCCATGTGGTAGCTAAGGGACTCTCCCACGGGCTGAGCAGCCCCTGACTCGCCGTAGTAATGGCGTTGCCAGTGGTCCCGTCTGCCTAGTGCGCAGAGCTTGTGTAAGGACAGTGGGCGGGGCCCCACACCCCAGCTGGCTTTGGGTACTGCTGGCATCTGGGACAAGAAGGGAAAGTGTCTGGTTTGGAATGAGACTCAGGATTTTGTTGGTGTCGTGTTTTTTACCTGAACTTTTTTTGTGATAGGTCGTAGCAGTTGTGGTAGGAATTTCTGGGTTAGTGGACTTTCTTCTACCACCAGAGCTACAGATTTGAAGAATCTTTTCAGCAAGTATGGGAAGGTAAGACCGGGGATGATATTTTTAAGCCCATGCAGTATGGCTTCTACGCGCAGATCACTGTCCCCACGCAGTGAGGACTTTGAGTGACCGTGCCGCTCTTTGACTTCACGTCTGCTCACATTGCTCGTGGCAGGTCCGCCCCCCCACGGGGAGAGATGCAAGTCCAGTGGGAGTTCCCAGAGCCCACGTCCACTTTGTATTTCTCACCTTTCCCCGGCCCCCAAGCCACCACACAACTTGATAGCTTCCTGAATCCATTTCTCTGGCTTTAGGCCTTAAATCCAGGGAGGGCTGTGGAGGGTGGAGCAGAGGGCAGGGTGGGAAGGTGCTGGTAGCATTTTCGTGAGATGGTGGTGATTACAGAATGAAGCTCTAGATACAAGATCTGGGGAGCCAGGCCGGTGTGGACAGCTATGGGCCCCAGCTCTGCCGCTCAGAGTTGTGTGGCCGGGGCATGTCGCCTCTCCCGTGTGAACCTCATCTCGTCACCTGGGGGCCCTCAAAGTTGCTGCCTCCTTACGATGGCATGTGTAACTGGAGCAGAGCTGATGGTGCCCTGCCTCTGCCCACCTGCTTTCACCCCCAGCTGGGTAGCTCTGGCCCCCTCTTCTCTGACCCCCCTGCCTGTCTCCCTCCGTCCTCAGCCCGGCAGGGGTGGCCGTGATGCCCAGGTGGGCCACCTCCCCGCCTGGGTGCCAACTGCAGTCCCTCGTGTGTTACCTTTAGTCCCTCCTCATTCTCCCCCTCCCTCTCCCCCTTCCTCCCTATGCTTCCTGGACTCACTTCCAGATAAACCGCTGCACCTGTGCCTCCTTGTCTCTCAGTCAGCCTTGGCCAAGTGAGACTTAGCACAGGCTCGTGTTCGTAGTAAGGGTTCAGCAATGATAACTGAGAAAACCAACGTCATTTACCTTGGTTGTTGACGTTCAGGAGCTAACAAGGAAGACTAAACTTGACATGTTTCTCAAAATGACTCACGACTCCCTGGGCCTCAATAATACAAGGTGGGAACCTTTTCTTGATTCTGCTGTGGCCCTCAAAGCAGATGGCTGCTCTCAGCAGGGAAGTGTCAGCCTGGAGCCTGCAGTGTCTTGGGTTCATTGCTGGCTCGAATAAGGGACCAGACCACTCTGAAACCTTCCTTTGGGGGTAAGACTCCATGTGGCACAGTGAGTCTGAATACTGGCCATGGCCACTGGTTCCAGTGGGACCTCTCCTGAGCTGTGGTGCCTTCTGCCATAAAAGGGTGTTCCTAACTTCAGCTTACTGAGGTTGTTGGGAGAGTTAAGTAGCATATAAGGATGTATCTGTAGTGCCTGAAACATCTCCTTGAATTTTTGTTAGTAGTAGGATGGGCTTTTCATTACAGAGCGCTCTTTATGAACCTGTCCTGTCGCTCCTTCTGTAGATGTGTTTTCCTACGTCACTGGCCATGTAGACGACTGCACATTCAGAAACGTTGCTTTACAAATTTTACATAGTGTTAACGGCATGCTGGCCGGACTCTGCCTTCTGCTTCACTTTCTCTGTCGTCCACACTGTCATCCTGGTGCCCTAGAGGAGCAGGCAGGATGGAGGAGGAGCAGCCAGACAGGAGCATTACCCTCACCAGCCTCTACCTGCTACTTGTCCACCTGTCCTCAGTGTCTCTGGTGGGGGGCAGGGGGGCGCAGCATGAACCGCAGTGTCGGGATCTGTGGGTGGGCTTCGTGTCCGAGCCATATTTGTGTGCTTTCCTTCAAGGTGGTGGGCGCCAAGGTTGTGACCAACGCCCGGAGTCCTGGAGCTCGCTGCTACGGCTTTGTTACCATGTCCACCGCGGAAGAGGCCACAAAATGCATTAACCACCTGCACAAAACAGAGCTCCACGGGAAGATGATCTCAGTGGAAAAAGTAAGGGACTGTTTTCTTCCCGGGATGTGACCATGTTAGGAAATAAGGTAATACTTCCACCTGATTCTCTTTTTCAGGCAAAAAATGAACCTGCTGGGAAGAAAACTTCTGACAAAAGAGAAGGGGAGGGGAAAAAAGAGAAGTCTAGCAATGCTGACAGGTATTACTCTTCCCGAGGGGATTGTGGCCAAGGTGACCCTTTTCTTCATTTCACGTCCTTCACGTTTTCCACGGATGGGGAAGGCTGTGAGGCCCTCGCCCCCTTTACTTTTTTGCATTCGTTGAGGACGGTTTCACCACTAGTCCTGGGAGATGACTCCAGTCCCTTGGCAGGCTCCTTGTTCCCCATCCTGTTGATGCCTTAGAGGCAGCCTCCTCATCACTTGGTGCTCATTGCAAGAGTCCTGTCATCATCGCTGGCTTTTTTCCCTGAATATCTCTTCTCACCCACTTGTGTCTGGGGTGTTATTTTTAGATCTGCAAACCTTAAGAGAGAAGAGAAGCCCGACAGAAAAGATGATGCTAAAAAGAGTGAAGATGGAAGTGGAGAAAAGAGCAAAGATCAGGATGATCAGAAACCTGGCCCTTCAGAACGATCTCGAACCACAAAATCAGGTAGCTGACCAGTGGGTATGGGAGATTTCACCTTGTGTTCTCTTCCTAGCTGGTGTGGTTAGTTGGCAACACAAACTACATTTGTTTTCTATGGAGTTGAGTGTTGTTCCTCATTTGGAGGTGCCGCTTCTTATCTTGCTCCTTTCTTCCTGTAGGAAGTCGAGGAACTGAGCGGACTGTGGTGATGGATAAATCTAAAGGTGTACCTGTTATCAGTGTCAAAACATCAGGATCCAAAGACAGAGTGAGTGTTCTTTCCCACCTAGGGTAGTTATTTCCTCTGACGTTCCTATGTGTGTTTTAGGGGCTTCTTGAGCTTGAGAAAAGTTGTCAGCCTTTTCAAAATGTAGGTTTTTTTGAACATTAAAAATGGGAAAGTTTAAAAGCTTTGCTTCATAGTTTGTATGATAAGAATTGTTGCTTTTTCATCTTTTATAACTAATTTTCAAATTTAGTTATGGGAGTGGTTGGCTTTGTTTGCCTGAATCAGGGTACAGTAGTCCATTTTCCTTGCCAGTCTGGAAGTTTCAGCAGCTCTCATCGTGCATTCCTAAACCCCTGTGTGACCCAGCCAGCCTTCCGGCCCGCCTTTACAGCCAGTCCATACTCTGACTCCTTGCAGATGCTCCACAGAACACGGAATCCACAGAGTGCCAGTCTTAGGTTCTTACCACTTCACTCTGCCTGCCACTGGGGTCATGGGTAGCTGTTGATATTCATACGTTCAACTTTTGACAGGCTTACAGCTTTGATGGATGTGGGTCCAGGTCCCCAAGGCTATCCACATTCTGAGATCCACTGGGGGCCCCCCTGGACTCAGCACATAGTTGTAGTCACAGTCAGGATTGGCTTCAGTGATGCAGAGAGGATACACAGCTGGGCAGGCGGGGAAAGACAGGTGTGGGGAGTCTGGAGGGGACCCTGCAGGCTCCTTTGTGTTCTCCCTCCCGTGATGGCTCCCGCAACAGCGACAGTGCAGCCACTTGAGGGTGATACTTCTTCCCAGGGAGGCCCGTTGTAGCCTCAGCTCCCAGGGTTTTTACTGGGGCTGGTCACGTAGGCCCCTCTCCAGGCAAGTACCGAAGGAGAGCAGGTTTTCAGCAGAAATCGTTTGCATGGTCTGGGCACAGTGAACCACCTTTGCCAGTTAACTGTTGACTAGGGACACTCTGAATGCCAAGTTCTCTAACACCAGCCTCAGGCCTGCCATGTTAACCTGTGCTGCCCAGAAGATAAACCGTTTAAGCTTCTGAATGTTGTGGACCATTTATTTGCAAGCTGACATTTCTATTATGGCATTTCAGTCTGCCTGTGTTTGTGCAAATATTTTACTGTGTTAGAGCGGTTTCCCCTTACTTTATAATATATGATGTAGAATGGCAAATTGGAAGTGTGAATTTGAGGGCTGAGGCGGGTAGATCTCAAAAAATAATGCAGTCGGCACAAATAAGGAATCCTCAAACATACCAAAAGCAGTCTCAATTGGGCATCGCCACATGTTTAATATTAAAGCATGTGTTTGGGACGCAAAAGACAAAGTGAAAAAAAATACTTTTTTATCTTACAAAAAGTTTCTGGTAAGATACTCGTTTCCATTTGACTAGTGAAAGAACTCGAGTCATATTTTAGCATTAAATGGTAATGACAGTCTGTGACTCTGAATTACGATAAGCAAACATAAAGTTCCTTAGGAGAGAAAGGCTTTGTTATCTGTTTCGTTAAACGTTCATCTTCACTTCTGATCTTGGATGCTTGGACCTGGACACACCTGATTCTTCCTGTTGTTGTTTCTACCTTAACTTTTCAATGTTTCTTGGTGAACCAGGTTTCCAAGAGCCAGGATCGCAAATCGGCCAGCAGGGAGAAGCGGTCTGTTGTGTCCTTTGATAAAGTCAAAGAGTCGAGGAAGTCACGAGACTCAGAGTCCCGCAGGTGAGTCAGAATCCAGGAATGTGGGCTGGTTTGGGTGTTGCCGTTGACTGGTGATAACTCTGTCCTGGGAGGATATTTTCCAAGTCCCCTGTGGGTGGAATATTGCTTTAAACCTCTGCTCCTTTGGCTTTTAGTTCACAGACTTCCTGTGCACTGGCTTTCTTCTGTGACTTTTTTCAAACTGTTTTCTCAGGCAGATATTTTGAAGATTCTGGGAGGTAGCAATGGCAGGGAGATGGAATGCTTTCCTGGGACAGTAGTGCTAGTTAACAGAACATAGCAAATTTGCTCCAGAAGCTGTGAATAGGGAAAAACAGTGGGACAGACCCAATGAGAGAGCTGAGAGGTCCTCATCCTTAAATAAGCCCAAGGCAAGGTCCTCATAATTTTTAAAAACTAAACAGAAATGATGTCGATCACGTTGAGTGACAGTTAATGTTTCCTATCAAGAAAAAAAATTAAAAATGTAGTTTAAAAAATAAGAACCATTAGTAAAAAGGCTAGCAGAATGAGACTGAGAAAGGGGGCAGGAGCACTGTTTTCTGTAGTATGCCGTACAGAACTTTGTGCTGGAAAGGGAACGGCAGTGGGCAAAGAAAAAGTGCGGTTTTGGTGAAGTAATTAGCAAATGAGTAGAACTGACCCATGTGCGTGTGGGAGTTTAACATGATAAAAGTGACATTTCCCACTAGTGAGAAAAGGACGGGGCTCGCCCCAGAATGGCTTCAGGTCACTTGGCTGTGCCTTCGGACAGTCCTTTGGATCTCTGGCTCACATCACTACAAATTGTCAACATAAACTGCTGGCTGAAAAACATAAAAATTAGTTATCCGTGTAATGGAAAAGTAAATATATTTATGAGTTTGAGATTTTGAAAGGACTGAAAATTTATAAAGGAGAGGTAGAGTAAATTAAAATTTCTATACAATGAAAGACCAAAGAGAAAGTGCAAAGATGTGTGACAGATGGTGGTAAAGGTGTTTTGAAATAGATAAAAAATAACCCGATAGAAGATGGACAGAAGGGGCTGTGTACATATGGTCATGAAACATGAAACGTCGTTCAGCCTCACCAGGCATCAGGGACATGCAGGTGAAAACAGCAGTGAGACTGGTTTTCCATCTATTATTTTGATCTGAATTACAGTGGGGGGAGACAGATGCTTGTAGTGGTGGGAGTGACCTGTCCGGGGGGCACAGCAGCCTGGAGAGCGGTCCCGAGGTAGCATGGGCTTCTGAATCCTGGTGTTCCAGACCGAGCAATGCCACTTCCCCCAACTTGCCTGAGAGGAACCTGTGCTAAGAAAGTGGGGCGGGGTGGCCATTTCCCTGAGGCTGGGAACAACCAGAAGGCCCACGTCTGCGAGTGGTCATGTAAACTGTGGCCTCTCACTCCATGGGCTCCTTCCCAAAAGCATGCCGTACATCTGTAGAGGTGGGGACGCACAGGGTCCAGGACATGGTGCCTGAAAGCAAGGAAGCTGCAGCCATTTTTTTCTAAGACGCAGACACAAAGTAAGGCAAGATTAGACATTTCTGCTGGTATGATTATGTGTCTAAACACAGAGCAGAGGATAGACAGGAGACAACCTGGCAGCTGTACACGGAGACTGGAGGGAAGCACGCTGGGCACCATCAGTATCACCTGCAAAAGCAGGGCTGTCAGTGCCCTCAGCCTTGGCGGGGTCCTGCACAGCCGGGCTGCGTCCACCACCCAGCGGCCGCTGGCCCTTGCTTGTTGCTAAATGTATCTGCAGCCCGGGCCCCCCATCCCACCCCGGGGCGGAGCCGTGGCTCCATCCGTAGCTCCCCCCTGCTGGGAGAGGACCTCGGTACTGGGCGCTGCTGCGGCCCCTAGGCCATTGCAGCCTCTACTCTTTGCCTCCAGGGTGCGCGAGCGCAGTGAGCGAGAGCAGTGCATGCAGGCACAGCTGGAGCGGGAGGAGCGCAAGCGGCTGCTCATCGCCCGCGAGAGGCTGGCTTTCCACAGACATCGCCTGGAGCGGGAGCGACTGGAGCGCGAGCGGCTGGAGCGCGAGCGCATGCGCGTGGAGCACGAGCGCAGGCGCGAGCAGGAGCGCATACACCACGAGCGCGAGGAGCTGCGGCGCCAACAGGAGCTGCGCTATGAGCAGGAGCGGCGGCCCGCCGTGCGGAGGCCCTACGACGACGGGCGGTAAGCCACGCCACTCCTAGCCGCCACCCCTGAGGTGGCCCCTGGTGTTTAGAATTGTGCCGTGGTCCCCAGAGTCCTGTTAACACAACGATTTTTACTTAAAAGGAAGCACAAGTACTTGTTACAGTCAAATTTGGTATTCTGTACTTCATCTGGGAACCTGAGATAGTTTGAGATCGGTGGAGAAATGGTTGGATAAAGTGGTGCTTATTAAATCATTAGGTTCAGGTCCCAGCACAGACCACCGCCCCCTCCCCCAGGGAGGAGTTCAGACACCCAGAGCAGCACGTAACACATGGGGCTGGGCACGCGGCCAGCACCTCCTTCTGGGCACCTTCCAGGTTTTGTAATCATTGCAGTAATTTGTGTTGGTTCATTCTGTTAATGAGATTGGTTTTAATTCCCCAGACATGCTGATGTGCCATACGAATACTAAAACGCTAACCACCAGTGAAAGGCCTGAGGTCTTGCTGTCAGGAGTCTGGGGTGATAATCCTAGCAATGATCCTATCAGAGCTTTTCCACATGCATGGTGTCTTGGGGGAGACTGCCTGGTGGTGTGTGTTTGTTCCTTTGTTTTAATCTTCTTTCTACTGGCATGGGTTAGAGAGGTCCCTGTGTAATGTATCACTGAGACTTCTGTAAAGGGCCTTTAAGGTGTTTTAGGACTTTTTATGCATTTTACAAGATACTGAGGGGAGAGCCAGAAATGTTTTTGAACCAGTACATTTCAAGTGCTACTGAAAGTTCTCCCCACCTGGTGTCTGCTGGGTCAAGTCTGCATTGGGATAAAAGGACAGCAGTGTACTAATTGTCCTGGTAGACTGGCCGACCCTCATGGCCGTGAGAGGTTCCCAGAGGGGATCTGCTGACACCCACTTCACTGATCCCCTCCTACAGGGAGACCTGAGCTTTTCTGTGGGGGACAAGGGGCATGTGGGGTAAGAGAGAATGGAGCCCTTCAGTCACATCCCACGTCATCCCTCCAGGCGCTCTCAGCTCATGTGGGCGCTAATGATAAAGTTCCTTCTTGTTCTGTGAAGTGATAGGGGCAGTGGGAGGGTCAAGTTTACCAGCTTCCGCAAAGGTAATCTATTTGGAGGGGGAAATGCACGTCCTCTTTCTTGCTTCCTCTCCTAGGCGAGATGATGCTTACTGGCCAGAAGCTAAGCGGGCCGCCCTGGATGAGCGTTACCATTCTGACTTCAACCGCCAGGACCGCTTCCACGACTTTGACCACAGGGACCGGGGACGCTACCCTGACCACTCAGTCGACAGGTCAGCCACTGACCCTGCTTGCTTGATGCATGTTTTCTTTGTCTTGGTTTATTCTTTTCTTTTTTATTTTTTTTAATGTGGATCATTTTTAAAATCTTTATTGAATTTGTTACAATATTGCTTCTGTTTTACATTTTCATTTTTCGGCCCCGAGCCATGGGATCTTTCTTAGCTCCCCAACCAAGGATCAAACCCTAGGCCCCTTCATTGGAAGGCAAAGTCTTAACCAATGGACCACCGGGGAAGTCCCTGTCCTGGTTCATTCTTAATGACAAAGAGCTCGAGTGGCTCTTCTAGGCTCTAGGCTTCTAGGTAGCCAGCCCACTTGAACCAGCAGAGTGTGTGTGAATTACCTGGGTTCAAGTGGAAATGTTTTCCGTTTGGGGTCTTAACCAACCTATCTTTCTCCTTATGCTTTCATTTAAATTGCTTTTTTCAGGAGAGAAGGTTCAAGGTCAATCATGGGAGAAAGAGAAGGACAGGTAAGTCAGAAGCTGTGATTGTAGCCACAGTTTTCCCTGTACAGTTGGTTCTCTTCCCTTTGTCTGCCTTCTTCCTCCTCCACCTGAGTTAGAGGAAGAACGAGTAAGGGAGTACGGCACCTGCAATGTTCTGTGGGATGACCGTGTGAATAGCTTGTGCTTTGTGCTGGCCCAAAATTCAAACAAGTATTCTGAAGCCTTGTTTGGCTTTGACCCTAAGGTTCTATACACCTTAGTGACTACACCGGTACTAAAGTGCTGAGAGCCTTGCATGAGTCTGGCAGGCTCTGTTGGGAAGTGCCTTGTGACCCACAGCACTGACTAGACGCGATGCCTCGTGTCACGGAGCCCGAGTGCACCTGGAGTGTCAATGGTCGCAGGGTTAACCCGCCCCCGCTGAGCCTCGGGAAGCAACTGAGTCAGGCCCACACGTTTTCTTTTTGCAGGATGAACACATTAGAAAACAAGCTCAGTTTTCTCCTTTTTTCCTATCTTACATTTAGATTGAGAACTTCCCCAAAGAGCCTTGACTTCTTAGTGGGTTTCCTTGGAGAATCAGAGGGATGAGGGAAAGTTGTGGTCAGGGCATCGTTCTGGCAGAATCGCTGCCCCGTGGGTCGGTCTTCTCCCTGACTACAGCACCGACATTCAGTCCTATCCTCCCTCCATGCCTGAGAACATGGCTGGGAATGGCTAAGCTCCTTGACTGCATCTGAGGAGTTCGCTGCCACCTCAGGAGCAATTCCATGACCCTCACGGGATTCCTGTTTCTCTGCTCCCAGGCATAAATCTCCCATGCAGCTAAATGTACCCCTAGTGTCATGGGTTTCCTTTGGTGGAGACATTGAGCACAGTGGTTAAATGTCCAGGCTCCAGAATCAGGACCAGGGTCACATCGCGGTGCCACCACTTCTGCTGAGCCTGTTTCTCCAGCTGTGAAAGGAGGGGAGGGAGGGTGAGGTGGAGTGGGGGGTTAAATGAGATGACATACGTGTCTGCGGCAAGTGTTTGCCCAGTCCTGCCGTGTTGCTCTTGATCATGGATAGCTATTCTCATCTGATTAGATAGTGCTCTCCTGACTGAGAGGAGTGTTTGTGTTCTCACATCCATAATCACAAGTAAGACACAACTGCTGCCCCGAACGGCAAATGGTGACATCTGACACAGAAAGGGAAAACCAGCACAGGCCTCAGGGCCTTGTTGGACTGGTCCGTGGGTGGGTGGATTGTTAGACAGGAGAATGTTGGTTAAATTTTAAAACACCAGGGAGAGATGGGAATGGGCTTTAAATAACTAGGTCTTGCTGAGATGAACTTCTATCCTTTCAGTGTTTGTCTGATTAGTCTTCAGAAGGCTATTGATAAAAGGTCATTCTTAAATGTTTGTCCAAAATTAAATGAAGCTGTGTAAAGCATGAGCTATAATTTTTTTAAAGTCAGTGCACTTTGAAGGTTGTTCGTAGAACTACTTCCGGAATCCCGTTTGAGAGCCCTTGTTACATTTGCCAGCACTGACTTTCCTGGACACGTTGTCTTGTGATTTTGCCCCTTGAAGGAACAATGTTCTATTTTGTCCATCTTGTAAGATAGACCCCCTTTTGTTGTGTTTAGGGCGGTGTGGGCACACATTTGGGGACGAGCAGCCGTGGGGAGCAGGCAGTGGTGCTGCCCAGTGCGCCGAGGGCCACGAAGTCAGGGCTCCCATGTGGAGCCACCGTGTACCTGCCCTGGCCCAGGAGATTCCCGTGGATGCAGACGGGGACAGGGCCGCTGGAGCGGGACCCCAAGGGGCTTCGTTACCAGGACGCCTTTCTCCTTCCTTCTCAGTTAGACCATAGTCCTGGGGCAAAAGCCCCAAAGCCACAGATCAGGTTTGTGGAACAACAAGAGAACAGGGCTGTGGAGCCAGAGCCACCTCGCCAGCTCCATGAAAGTCAGCCTGGGCCTTCTTGCAGCCGGCAGGGACGGGCTTGGGTTGAAGGGAAAGGGGCTAGAGTATGAGGTGTTCTCTTTCATCCTCCTGGGGTCTGTGCCGGCCAAGCAGTTCACGTGGCCATTGCCACTGAGTAAGCCGCTGGGCTGCCAAGGAGTCGTGTCTGGACAAAGCAGGACAGGATGCCAGGCCCCGGAGTGAATCATGTCAAAGGATCCCTGGTGGCTCTTCTGCTCTGGGGGCTCCCTGATAATATTCTGAGCACAGGCACCTGGCACAGCGTGATCCATTCCTGGTGTGGGGCAGTCGCTCAGCCCCAGCACGCTTCAGTCCATTGGTGCCTGAATCTCTGCCTTCTGATTAGGGAGAACCTAATTTGGTCTTGGGCTCCGTGAGCACTGCTCCTCCCCAGGCCTTGAGCAGCCTTCGGGGGTGCGGCTGTGTTGTGCCAGCTGAAAGGTTCTGTGTGGCCCCAGACTGTAAAGAAGGCCTGCCGGCACCGTCTTGGGCCTGCAGGGGCTCCTGTCTGAGTCATCGTCCTTGTCATTATTAACTTGTTGCTCCAAAGGCCCTGGGATCCAGGGTTGTACTGAGGCCTTCTTTCGTTTTGACCCTTTAACGTCCAGCATTACCCCGAACGCCACGGAGGACCAGAGCGCCACGGACGGGATTCCCGTGATGGGTGGGGCGGATACAGCTCTGACAAGAGGATGAGCGAGGGCCGGGGGCTGCCTCCTCCCCCCAGGTTTGTGTCTTACGTCCCATGGTGCCCATCGGGGCCTCTCACCCAGCTGGCAGGATTGGTGTGTCTGGCTGAGGACCCCTGGTCTTGGGCATAAGCTGAGTGCGGGCCCAGCGCACTCGCCACGGCCCAGGCTGCCTCTGAGTTCTCTGAGCAGCATCGGATCGAGTGCCACTTCCGTTCCCCCGCAGCCCCCGTTGCTCAAAAGGCTGGGGTCACAAAGTGCTAAACGCACCCTCTCAAACCCAGTGCCATTGCTCTCCTGGAGGGCAGAGGTGGGGGCAATCCAAATCAGAGATGTCTTTCTCCAAGGGGCAGACGTGAGTGGGGGGACCACAGCCGAAGAATGGAGGATGACCGTGCGTGGCAGGGCGCTGCTGACGGAGGCATGATGGACAGGGACCATAGGAGGTGGCAAGGTGAGGACTGGCCCTTGGCCAAGGCGCATCTGTCTCAGTGGAGAAGCATCCGGGAAGCTGGGGTTGCCCCTGCTGTACGTCGGGCACTGCTCGTGAGGGCGGGAGCAACTTTCTCTGCTCTCCCTAGCGTGTGGCCTTGCTCCTTACGGCCTGGGTGGGTGAGTGGGTGAGGTGTGGCACAGGAGGTGTGCCACAGGTGCCGTAGCTCCTCTTCACCGTAACTTAGCAAGGAGAGTGGGTATGTGCAATCCGTGTGCTCACACATCCTCCACGGACGGACCTGTGGCTCAAGAAAGGGACTGGAGTTGTCTGAGCCCCGTGTCCTCTGAACTTGATGTCCTGTGCCTGGAGGCACTGTGTGAAAAGTGTTCCTTGTTTTCCAGGCGGTGAGAGAAGTATGTCTGGTCACTCGGGGCCAGGTCACATGATGAACCGGGGAGGCATGTCAGGGTAAGGCGCATTGTCACCGGTCTTGTCTTTGCTTGTGGGCTCGCGTCAGTGAAGGTGCTGTGTGCTTGGGCGGGTGTCACTGCTGCTAAAAGGAAGGAGGCCCCAGAGAGCACAGGCACAGGGCAGAGCCCACTGAGTGAAAAATAAAAATAATTTGCCTTTGTTTCAGGCGCGGCAGCTTTGCCCCCGGGGGGGCCTCTCGGGGCCACGTGATCCCTCGTGGCGGCTTCGGGGGCCAGAACCGGGGGAGCCGACCCAACGACGCCCGCTTCACTCGCCGCTACTAAGTGCTTGGGCTCCTGTGTTATGTCACGTGGCAACAAGAATATGTTCTGTTAAGAGTTCCCTTAAACTGTGTACAATAATTTTTTTTTTATCTGCTGCCATATTGTAGCTCAATACAATGTGAATTTGTTTTTTGGTTTTTTTTGGTTTTTTTGTAATAAATGTGTTTCTGTTCACATACCCTTTATTTAAAGCGTCGTGTCTTTTTATTTTCACGTCTTTAAGTAAAATGAAATTATACTCATAAGTGCTAAGCCACAGCTCTTCTTTCAGGGAAGGAGGATGGAAAGGGGCAGCTTTTGGGGACTGTTGGGTTTTCCAGAAGCACTTTGCCAGCAGCACACCCCTTCCAGCCTGCGTGAGCCCAGGCCCGGAGTTCATAGGACCCGTCTGGGTCGTGTGTCTCAGCCTGTCTGGCCTTCCTCATGGGCCTTGTGACATACCTCAGATGTTTGTTCCAATCGCCCACATTTTGCCTCCATGTATGACACCCTTGCTGAACGGGCTGTTTTGTGGGTTTTGTGTGGTAAAATACACGTAACATGAAATTGACCATTTTAACCATTTAAGGGTAGAGTTCAGTGGCATTATGTACATTCTCAGCGTCATACAACCATCCCCACCGTCCATCTCCAGAACTTTTCTTTCTTCCCAAACTAAAACTCTGTCCCCATCAAACACTCAGTCCCCAGCCCCCTGGCCCCCACCACCTACTTTCTGTCTTTGAATCTGACTCCTCTAGGGACCTCGTGAGTGGGATTGCATCCTCGTGGGGAGGAGAGATGACCACGTGTGCCGTGAGAGGAGCAGAAGAGCTGTTGGACACCAGGTGATGAAGTCCACCAGGTGATGAAGTCCACCTCGGGGAGTGGCAGGGGCCGGAGTGGAAGGAGAGTTGCCGGGACAGAGGAGTCGGAGTCGGGGCGGGGGGTCTCGCCCCACATAAGATGCAGGTGTGTTCAGGGTTCAAGTGCTGCCTGGACTCCAGGGGTGGCTTGGTGGGACAGTGCCACCTCCCCAGGTCAGCTGTGTTCCTTGTCTCTAGGGGCCCTGGGTCTGTATGGATGGAGCTGGGGGCAGGCCCCCCTATTGGGAACAGTGCTCAGAGGCCTGCCTCTTGGCTCTATCTCACACTCAAGAAGGGTCTGGCCCTGTCTGAAGGCTGAGATGTACCAACAACCAAGGCTAACCGGGCCCCTGTCCCACCAGGGCCCAGACAAGGGAAGACAGACACAGGACCAGGCCTTTCCACCTATTGGCTGAATACACCTCCTCCACCAGGCCAGGCACATCCCCCTCCTAATCCCTGTAAATTTATACCGCACGTGGCAAGAGGGACCTGCAGACAGGATTAAATTAAGAACCTTCATATGGTATCTGGGGTTACCCAGGTGGGTCCTTGTAAGGGAAATAGGGAGAAGGGCAAGAAGGGGACACGACAGCGGAAGACCACACTGCTGGCTGTGAGGACAGAGGAAGGGACGCCAGCCAAGGATCACAGTGGCCTCTAGGAGCTGGGAAAGGCAGGAAACGGATTCTTCCCAGCGTCCAGAAGGAACCGGCCATGCCCACACCTGGATTTCAGCCCACTGAGACCCATGTTGGACGTCCAACCACGAGGTGATTCTGTCCCGCGAAGACAACTGGCAGCACCAGGAGACATTTGCGGTTGTCATACGTGGTGGGTAAGGAGGCACCGCTGGCATTTTGGGGGTTGGAGGCAGGGATGCTGCTCAACACCCGGTCCCTGGGGTGGCCCCAACATGGATTTATCCTTCCCGATATCAGCGATGCCAAGCTGTGGAAATCTGCCCCAAGGTGTTGGGCGCTGTGATGGGGCACCCACAGGGCACTGAGGAAGCCCAGAGAGGGCACTTGAGGAAGGGGACAGAGGAGGCTTCCCAAATGAGGGGGGCATCTCAGCTGGGGGCAGGATGAACAGAGGAAGGATGGCCTAATGAGGGGCTGCAAAGTTGTGGGCAAAAGCTGGCGGGAAAGCCAGCTGTGTTCTGGGAACTGAGGGCCACTGGGCTGGCATATCCAAGGACTGAGGGGAGGCAGGGCCCCTGAGGAGTCTGGGCTCACAGGGAGGGCAGGGGGAGCTGCAGGTGTTTGAACAGGGGGTGACGTCATCAGACATGGTCTCGGGAACAGATGGAAGGGGGCAGGCCCGGAGGTGGGGTCAGCAGGGAGGTGATCACTGGCAACAAATACAAGTCGATGGAGAGGAATAGGGGTCTGACTGGATGAGGAGACACAGAGGCAAGAGCAGCACTGGTCTCCAGGCTGTCAGCTTGGTCTGTGTGGACAGCGGGAAAGCCATGGGGTCAAGCAGAGCCCATGGCCAACCCTGGGCCAGTGACCATAGGCTGGTTTCAGTGCTAGAAAACGCGCGCGCGTGCACACACACACACACCCATGTCCCCAGGGCAGCTCAAAGACTGGCTTCCTTTGAGGCTTCAGGGAGCCTCGTGGAGCACATGGCACCACCCCAGCTCCCTGCGCCCTGAGCACAAACCCCTCCTGTATTCTCCATCTGTAAAAAATGGGCCCACGAGGCTGCTGGAAGGGCTCTGTGGACGGAGAGTCAGGCTGGGACAGCTCACAGGGCTTGTCCTTGAACTCAGGATGTGCCCTCAGCCTCCGAAATGGCCAGCACCAGCTCCCTCCTCGGCAGCAGAGGATCAAGGATGGCCCCAGGCCCCACCCATCCCACCCTCATCATAGACCTGCTCCCACCTCCACAGGGGCCCAGGTGGCTTTCAGGTGACACACAGGACATGGGAGACCCCACCTGGAGACCAGGGTGGCACAGGTCACTCAGGGCTCTCCCTCCCCAAGCACCACCCTGCCCTCCCCACTCCTCCCTGGCCAGATGGATGGATGGACACGTGCTGGCTTCTGCTCCCAGGCGAGCCTGGGAAATGCCCCGGCCTCTGGTCTCTGCTTCCCTCATCTGTAACAGTGCCGTCCCCTCCTGAGTCATGTCCCTGGGTGAGTTCTATTCCCTAAACCAACTGACATGAACTCCGAACTCTTGGGAACAGAGGACCCTGTGCCAGCTCGGGGCACCATTACCCAGGCCTCCTCCCTGTTCCCAGGGTAGCTTCCTGGGCCAGTCATTGGCTCCCACCCAAGCCCACCTCCTACCCTGTCTGGGGCAGAGGTTTCCTCCTGCCATCACCATGGTGGGATGCTCTGTGACTGGGTGCTGGGGATCTCACAGGGAGCATCTGAAGGGCCCACCCTCCCCAGAGCTCCAGCTGGACAGAGACATTTAGGTCACCAAGCAGCTGACACCGCGGGTGTCAGAGAAGGCTTCCCAGGGGAGCAGGGAACATCTGGAAAACAGGGCCCTTGTGGGCCAGGGAGACTCCCTGCACGGCCATGACCGCCAGGTCTGTGCTCCCCAGGAATCCCCAGGTTGTGGGGAGAGGGTGGAATGAGAGTGGAAACCAGGTGAGGGCAAGAGGACAGGGACTAGATTAGGCGGGCAGATCAGTGAGCCGAGCAGGACAATCAGTGGCTCTGGGGGCTCGCAGCTGTGTAGACCAGCCCTTACCCCCAGATTGCCCCACCCTGTGCTCAGCCCTCCAAGAACTGAGAAGACCCCAGACCCAGATGGGCCCTGAGCCCCAGGGCAGTGGTCTGCTCCCACTCACCATACAAGGTCGAGGGCCCACCAGTGGGCAGGGCCCAGATACAAAGGGGTGAACCTTGGCCTTCGGTCAAGGTCAGGCCCTGAAGAGCCCCCAGGAGCCAGAAGCCCACGCCCCGGGGGCCAGCACACAGATCGGGGAACACTTCCAAGTCCTTTATTGGGCCGGCAAGGCCGGGAGCTGCCCTAGGAGTGGGGTCCCAGTCTGGCGTCCATGGCGCCCTGGCCCCTGTTCCCGCCTGGGGCAGGCAGCTTCCTCTTGACAGGCTACTTGGTTCGCTCCTTCAGGTATTCCCAGCCCTCCTTGGAGTACTCCCAGGCTTTGGAGGGGGCCACGGACAGAGCGGACATCACCGTGATGATGCCTGTGGGGAAGGAGGGCCCAGCGCTTTCAGCAGAGAGTTTGAGAGGCACCACTTCCGGCTCTGTCAATTCCATGCAGGGAAACAGGTGGAGGCCACATATTGCTCCCACCTCCCTGGAATCTCCACTCCCTTTTCTCTTTCAGATCCGTTGGGGGCAGCGGGGCGGGGAGGCGGGGGCAGCAGGTGCACACAGAGCAGGAAGGAGAGTGGTGGAAAGGCATGGCCAGGAAGGGAGGTGGGAATATCTGGGGCCACTCTCCTGCAAGCAGACGGACCAAGGCCTACCTGAATTCCAGGACTCGCGGATGTGAAAGTTAAACTTTGGAGGGGCTGGGAGCTGGGAAGAGAGGGGAAGAAGGGGCTGGTGAAAGGGGAAGGCCTGGCAGCCCGCACCTCCCTCACAGGCAGGGAGAGCAGCACATGCCCCAGTGTGGAGAAAGCCAAGCAGGGCTGGAGGGACCGGGGATCAAAGACCACCCGAGCTGACGCCCCTGCTCCCGCAGAGCCGTAGCCTCAATCCAAGCTCGGAGTACCTGGGGTATCTTCAGGCCTGTCTGCTCGCACACGTACTGGCTGAACTGGTACACGGCGGTGGGGACCACCTCCTCAGCTTTCTGAAGGACCGCCTGGCTCTTGTCGCTGGGCCCCAGCAGCTCCTGGTCGTACACCAGGTAGACAGCGCCCCCAGCCACACTGCCCTTGATGAGGAACCTGCAGGCAGAGAAAGGAACCACAGCAGCTCAGCAGATTCTGCTGGCCACCTCCCGGGTCTAGGCCCGCGGGTATGGGGGTGAGGGTTAGACCCCTAGGGGGAGGGGCGTGCCCACAGTCCAAAGAGTGACACACCTGAAGCCAGGCAGCTAATGCGAGAAGCACAGGGCATTTTGGGAGCCCAGAGGCGTGCCTGACCCACAGCACTTAATCTAAGGCGTGCAGGGATACTCAGCTCCATTTAACTGGTAAACTGAAGCCTGGAGAGAAACAGTGTCACTCAAGATCCCGCAGAGGGCAGGGAACAGTGAAGACTTAAGACTCCTGACCACCTTCTACCTTCCAGCCCCGAGGGATGCTCCGCGAGGAACCCGCGGGGGTTTTCTAAGTGTCCCTGGTCATTTCCTGTCATACGCAGCTCTGGGTGCGCATTAACCTCCCAACAAAGGCGTGCGGCACTCCCATATTACAGAGTGGGCAGCTGAGGCTCGGAGGGATCTCGGGTACAGAGTGGGAAAGGCACGGACTCGCTAGGAAGCGGGAGGGGGGCGAGAAGCTCCACCCTGTCTGGACAGACACGGGAGACCTGACACTACGGGCGGCGAAAAGCCGATCGGGAGCAAACCAGATGGAGGGTGCTCGCAGAAGGGAACATTCTTGGGGGCTTGGGGCCCTCCTGGTGGCCCCACGAACCTCATCAGCGACCACACTCCGGATACCATGACCGCTCCGCTCCGCGCGCAAGGACACTCGGCTCGCCCGTCACTTCCGGTCGCGGCGTCGCAGAGGCCTCTGGGAGGCGTAGTCTCTTGTCAGCCGCAAAGGCCTCCGGGAGTCGGAGTCTCGGCACCGAAACAACAGAAAGAGGTTGCGGTCCCACTGCGAAACAACCGTGCGAAGCTTAGTCCTCAGGGCCCAGCCGCCGCAAAGCTGTCTGGGAAAAGTAGTCGGCAAGTCACGTGAGGCGCCGGACGGCTCGTTTAGCCGCCAAGCCTCCTGGGAAATGCAGTCGGGGGCGGCACGGCCCTCGTGACGTGAGGGAAAGAGGAATCGGGTGACAAGAGTGGGGCCTGAGGGGGACCCACAAGATGTCGTCTCCCGCGCCGGCGCGGGGGACTAAGGGCCCAGGCACAGGAAGAGAGTGCCTGGAAGCTGGTTGTCACGGCAACATGAGGGCTGATTTGTACGAGAAAGGCGGGCCTTTAGTCACGTGATCAGGTCCGTGGTTGAGGCCAGAGGAGAGCTAGGCGGGAGGCTGTTGCCCGGCAACGCCTGGGCGCGGAGTCCCCACAGTATAGCCCCTCCCCCCGAGGAGGTGGGCTCGGAGTCGCGTGACTCAGACCCTACGGGAGGGGGCGCGGTCGGAGACTGGCGGACGCAGTGGTGAAGTGAGGGCAGCGGGGCGCACGCGTGACTCCCAGGCCCGGACCCCAGCCCCGCTGGACAGCGGGAGAAACTGAGCCCTGAGTGGGTGAGTTCGCGATTGGGAGAGTGCAGTGAGTCGCACGCCCCCTTTGTCCAGAGGGGAAACTGAGGCCCGGCGAGGTCAGGGGGCCGGTGGGTTCTGCGAGGATCGGGTTTCCTCCTTTCCTCCCCCTTCAGAGCCTGGCTGTTTCATCCATCCATTCATCTCTCCGCCCACTCACCCACCCAGCCTGCCAGCCAACCCCTGCGAGGGAACTATGGTCAGGGCCAGTTTGAGGAGAATGTTGAGCTGTGGGGCTTCAGGGCTTTCCCTGGAAGTGGGGAGAGGTGGGAGAGTGTTCCCTGCTGAGGGGACGCTGGCGTGACTGGGTTAGGGCGAGGAGTTCACTTTTCTGAGAACTGATAGATTCATGGATAGGAAGTGGGGAAGATGAGGATGGACAGAGAGCCGAGGCCAGACCTGCTGGGTCTCGTGGGCTGAGGTGAGGAGGGTGTGGTCTCCATCTGGGGCAGTGGTGAGCCCTGGGAGGGTTTGGAACAGGAAGGGACATCTCAGATGTTTTTGGACAAAGATCCCTATGGCCTTTCCTCTTTGCCCCATGCAGCTCAGAGGATAGAAACCCTAAGATGTAATGGGCTTGTGCCCTTTTCAGGGGAGATCCATGACCCCCTTAACTTTAATCACCTGGCCTGTTTTTATCTTTCACCTTCTCCCTGGAACAAGTAAATCGGCTCCCCCAGCTGAAGTCACATCTTAACCCTGATGACACGGGCACCTCCATCTCCAAGCCAGTCCTGAGTGTCCGATTCCTTCTGGGTGTCTCCAGACAGAGTTATCTTTCTGGGCTCCCCCACCTCTCACCTCCCACATTCCTCATATCACTCTGGGTCAGTCTATCTGTTGAGTACCTACTGCATGTCTGGCAGTTCAGGGCACGGAAGATCCAAAAGGGAGCAAAACAGAAGCAGGTTTCCATTTCCTTTCTGCCCTCATGGAGCTGAGTCTAAGGGGAGAGAGGGATCCTGAACAGGTAACAAATCATCAAGATGATTTCAGGGGATGACAAGTGCTGAGAAGGAGAAAAGTTCTACAGGTAAGAGAGAGGGGGTGACCAGGAACAGAGGTGCTTTAGAGGAGGAGGCCAGGGAAGTGCCCTCTGAGGAGGTGATTTTTCCAGCCAAGACTTGAAAGAGCAAGCTGTTGGGTTGTATTTGGGAATACAAGAGGGGCTGGTCCAAGCAGACCCTTTTTGGTCACCAAGGCTTTTGTTCTAAGTGAAACGGGCAGGGTTTTCAGTAGGGGAAGAAGATGGCTGCAGTGGTTCAGGTGAGCTAGATGATGACCTGGACCAGGTGGTGGCTCTGCAGATGGAGAAGAGGGGTCAGGGCCAGGGGCATCACCGCTGGCTCTTCGAACAAAGACGCCGTTGGGGAAATGGGTGTGACTGGGGTGCGACTGTGGGCCAGGCCTGTGCCGGCCCCCCCTCTCTCCCGCTGCAGACCCAGGGAGGGCCATGAAGGTGCTGCTGCTCGTGGGGCTGGGAGCCCTGTTCTTTGCCTATTATTGGGATGACAACTTTGACCCAGGTGAGCGCCTGGGGGTGGGGGTGGGAGGAACGTTCTGGCTGTCCTCTCCATCCCCCAAGCTGACCACCCCTACTCGCTGCCAGCCAGCCTCCAGGGAGCCCGTGTGCTGCTGACTGGAGCCAGCGTGGGCATCGGGGAGGAGCTGGCATATCACTACGCGCGCCTGGGCTCCCACCTGGTGCTCACTGCCCACACCGAGGCTCTCCTGCAGAAGGTGAGACACTCCATCTCAAGTTTAATTGGTGGGGGGGGGGGGGGCGGGGAACAGGGCCTGGGTTTGAATCCCTGCAAACATTCAGGCTTCCTGTGTGGCCTTGGGTAAGTCACTTAATCTCTCTGAGGCTTAGTTTCCTCATTTGTAAATCAGAGACAATAAAAGGACCTTCTCCTGGGTTGTGATGTGGGGTTGCATCAGTAAGACAGTTGTAAAGCAAGGACTGTTCCTCACTAAATAGGAGTACTGATAGTAACCAAAGGCTGTGTGGATAGCTAGGGTTCTCAAGTTCAAAAGCGGGTTGGGTAGACCCTTCTTAGCAACAGCCCAGTGTTATTTCAAGGAAATGTGCAGCTCCTGGGGATGAACCTTACAAAATTTCAAGAGGCCAGAAATCTCAAGATTTATTTGAAATCTGCGTTTTAAATGTTGATGGTTGAACAAGCAAAATGTCCCCTATTCTGGCCCATGGGCTGCCAGTTTGCTACCCCAGTGGTAACGCTTCAGACATGATGTTGAATGGAACCTGAGGCTCATAGCAGGGGAGGGGGCTTCAGGCTGGGGCCCCTTTAGGGCCGGCAGGTGGAGGGGGGCCAGCTGGGGTGGAGGGGCCCACGGGCAGCTCTGGCCCCCCCCAGGTGGTAGGGAACTGCCGGAAGCTGGGCGCTCCCAAGGTCTTCTACATCGCTGCGGACATGGCCTCCCCTGAGGTGCCCGAGCGCGTGGTGCAGTTTGCGCAGGACAAGCTGGGTGAGGGGCGGGGCCTGGAGTCTGGGACCTTGGCCTAGGCCTTAGGGGCACGACCCAAATTGGGGCGGGGGTGTGGTAGTAACGGCCGTCTGAGGGCGGAGATTTATGGGTCCGGGGGCAAGGCTAGGGGTGGCGCCTTATGACATCCAGTGGGTGGAACTCTGGACCGGGCCTCATTAGATCAGGGATGAAGCCTGGTTAGGGAGTAGGGCGGGGTCTCTTTGATCTTAGTTGGGGCGCTACCTGGGTCAGAGCTCATTGTGTCAATGCTCTGGCCGGAGCATCGCTAGTTCAGGGGGCAGGGCTATGGGTGGTGTCTCGTACGGCGCGGGGGGCGGAGCCTTAAGGACAGCTCCGGGCTGATGGGCCTCTCCGGGCCAGGAGGGCTGGACTACCTGGTGATGAACCACCTCGGCGCCGCCCCAGCAGGCACGCGGGGCCGCAGCGCCCAGGCGACACGATGGCTCATGCAGGTTCTCCGCCCCTCCGCGGCCCCGGTTCCGCCCTCCCGCCAGACTCCACCCTCTCACCATTCCCCTCTCGGACCCTGCCCTTCCCAGCTCCAGACCCCAACTTTCCTGGTTCTAGGCTCCGCCCTCTTGACCTTGGCTCCGCCCCAGGCTGGTGTTCCCCCTCGTCCATTCGGAACTCTGCCCCGGTCCTCGAGCCCCGCCCCTACATACCAAGGCCCCGCCCCCAGGCTCTAGGCTCCGCCCCTGCCCCTTCTGGCCTTCGGTTCCTCCTCCGCCCGGTGACTCGCAGTCGCCACCTACAGGTGAATTTCCTGAGTTACGTGCAACTGACTTCGTTGGCGCTGCCGAGTCTGACTGACAGCAAGGGCTCCCTGGTGGTGGTGTCCTCGTTGCTAGGTGCGTGTACGCGGGGCGGGGAGTGGGGAAGCCATGGGGCCGATGGGGGCGAGCCTGGAGCGGGCAGGAAGGCTTCCCGGAGGAGGAGCAGCGGCGTGTGGCCGCTCAGCCACTGCCCTCCCGCGCCCCCAGGCCGCGTGCCCACGTCCTTCTCCAGCCCCTACTCGGCGGCCAAGTTCGCGCTGGATAGCTTCTTTGGCTCTCTCCGGCGGGAGCTGGATGTGCAGGACGTGAACGTCGCCATCACCATGTGCGTCCTGGGCCTCCAGGATCGCGCCTCGGCCGCCGAGGGAGTCAGGTGAGGCCCAGGACGCGAGCCGGGGCCAGGCTGAGCGGGGAGGGGGTGTGGGGGGCCGCTGAGCCGTAGCCACAGTCCCCACCTCACCCTCCTGTCCCCAGGGGCGTCACAAGGGCCAAGGCGGCCCCAGGGCCCAAGGCAGCCCTGGCTGTGATTCGTGGCAGCGCCACGCGTGCCTCCGGCGTCTTCTACCCGTGGCGCTTCCATCTGCTCTGCCTGCTTCGCGGCTGGATGCCACAGCCAAGGGCCTGGTTCATCCGCCAGGAGCTCAACATCACGACCCCCGCTGCTGCCTGAGCCCCTGGGCTTAATGCCCCTTCGTCTTCCCAGAAGAAGACCCTCCAGCCAATCGTCCTGGAGCCCGGACAGACACCTCTGAGCAGGTGGCCAAGGGCCAAAAGAAAGTCATCAAGACAGAAAAGTAAACCTGAGAAAAACTACCAGCACCTGAAAGCAGTCAGAACTCGGGGCGTGCCCGGCATCTTGTCAGGGACTTGGAAGGCAATTAATTACCTCAGTCTTCTCAGCTGTCATTGATGATATGATTGCTGCTTCCATTTTGCAGATGAGCAAACTGAGGCTCAGAGAGGCTATGTGACTTGCCTCAGGGCCCTGGCCACATCCAGCAGGTCACAACACTACTGAGCCACCCTTGGAACCCTCTCTATTTGCGACCTGAAACCACTGCGTCCCTGATTTGTTCTTTCCACTCTCAGCCTCGGAGCATCCCCCAACCATTTTCCCGAGCAGGGGAACCCTCGAAGCTGTCGAGTTGATGGTGGGGTCTGAGGAGGGGGAAGAGGAAAAGAATGTGTTCTGGGCTGGATCCAGCCTCCCATTTGATAATAAAAAGCTTTCTTCCCTTGCACATCTGTTCAGACTCCTTGGTCCTTCCAGTTTGCTGGTGGCAGGAGGTGAAGAGGGACGTGTGTATTGGTGCCAGAACTCTCACCTTCATTTCACAGGTGGAGAAACGGAGGCTGAGAGACAGATGGACGTCATCCAGGAAGTCAGGGATGGAAGGAAGTGTAACCGATTGTGGGCCAAAGGCTATATTTGCAGCACGAAGAACGTGGTTTGTGCACCAATAATGATAGCCTGCATCAGGCGCTACGCACTTGACATTCATGACATCTTCACAACCAGAGGTTAGTGCTACCATTGTTACCATTTTATGGATGGGGAAACTTAGACGGGAAGTCAGAGACAGAAGCTGGGATTCTGACACCAGACTGTCCCTCTTTAAGGCAACGTGTGGGCTGCACCTGCACATCACTGGTATTTAGATTAATGAATTAAAAATTGACACTTTCCTTAAAATGGTAAACCAGCAGTGCTCGCATAAAGAAAAAGCAACTGTAAAGATAAAAACTAAATGAAAGCAATGTTATTAAAACAAAACAATGTTTTGAAGAATGAAACAATGTTATAAACAGCTAGCTACGGGTGGGATAGGGAGGGTAGGAGGGAGACGGAAGGGGGGGCTATGGGGATATAAGTATAGCTGATTCACTTTGTTATACAGCAGAAACTAACACAAAAATGTAAAGCAACTATACTCCAATAAAGATGGTTTTTTAAAAAAAAAAAACTAGTTCCTGTTGGCTGTCCAAGCCTCCAAGATTAGCAGGTGATCCAAGGGCTAACCCCAAACAGACCAGCCTCAAATTCATACTGTCTCTTGGAAATAAATAGGATTGAAAGATAAAAACCAGAAAAAAAGAATATTTTTTTGTTCCCACCACGCCGCCTATCCCTGCACCTAAAATTACATCAAGTTATATCAAGTGCCACCAGGGGGCACTATATCACAACGCTTTCCTTAGCTCTAGCCCAGAGCTTGGCTTCATATATAGTAAAACCAATTTCTCCGATTGTGGAAATTTTAGTTTGTGCCAGTTATCATATCTTGCTCAAACAGTTTGGAATAGGTACTATTGTTGTCATCATTCTATAAATGGAGAAATTCGAGTAGTGGGAGCTGAAGTCTCTGGCGCTGGGACAGCCAGCTGGCGGCACAGGTTGGATTTCACCTCTCAACCCACGCGCAGAGGGAGACACCGCAGCCACAGCCACGCCCACCCGGTCCGACTACTGGTTTGGGCCCGTGAGGATAAGCGCGCATGCTCAGGGGGCCCACAGGGACGCCTCCAGCCGCCAGGGGGAGCCCGCGACATTCCTGCCTCTCTGGCCCGCGCCGCCCGCGGGTCGGTAGAAATCCCAGAGTTCGGCGCGTTTGAGGCCCTTCCGCCGCGGCAGCCATTAAGGAGCAGCAGGTTAGTGAAGCCCAGCGCGAGTACCATCAGCTGCCATCCGGACCCTTGGGGCTCCAGTGCAGCTCGGGGGTATGGTTGGGTGCAGCGAGCAAGCCCGGGGGAGCCGAGGCGCGGGGTTCCGGGCGGCGGGGACCGAGCTGGGACTCACCTCCACCCCTCTCTCCCCACCCCTGTCCGCAGCCATGGCTCTGCGCTACCCCATGGCCGTGGGCCTCAACAAGGGCCACAAGGTGACCAAGAACGTGAGCAAGCCGAGGCACAGCCGCCGCCGTGGGGTGAGTGCCGGGAGCGCCGTCGGGAGTCGCGTCCCGAGGGCAGTGGGGAGCCTTGGGCAGTGGGTAGCCCTGGTGTCTTGTTTGTTTGCGGTACGCGGGCCTCTCACTGTTGTGGCCTCTCACGTTGCGGAGCACAGGCTCCGGACGCGCAGGCTCAGCGGCCATGGCTCACGGGCCCAGCCACTCTGCGGCATGTGGGATCTTCCCGGCCCGGGGCACGAACCCGTGTCCCCTGCATAGGCAGGCGGACTCTCAACCACTGCGCCACCAGGGAAGTCCAGCCCTGGTGTCTTAAACGGAAGAAAGGGGGTGTCAGGCTTGCGCAGAGCAGAGTGAAGATGCCGGTTACGCGCCTGCGCGGCGAACGCCCGCCGGGGCTAAGTAATGGGACCCACCTGGCCCGTGGATTCGGAAGCTGGGGCAGGAGCGAATTGGGAGCGAATTTTGACGCATGAGCAGGAGTTTGCCGAGTAGAAGGGTTTCTGGATCGGGGTTGGAATGTGGAGGGAAAGCGGATTCCTTGTGTGTCAGGTTGAGGAGTCGTAGGCTCATGGGGGTTTATATATTTCTTCATTAAGCGGCCCCGACTCCACGGTGCCCAGCTTGTGTCCAGGGCGAGAGGGTTCTGGGCCCGGGGAACACCCTGTGCAAAGGCCGGGTGTGACGTGCCACTTTAATGTTGATAAGATTGGGGACTGGGGAGGATTTGGGCTTCCCTTGTTAGCAGACATACAACACTCCACCCGGAGACCCCCTCCGAGCCCCGCCCTGACGCCTCCCTTCTCCCGCAGCGCCTCACCAAGCACACCAAGTTCGTGCGGGACATGATCCGGGAGGTGTGCGGCTTTGCCCCTTATGAGCGGCGGGCCATGGAGCTGCTCAAGGTCTCCAAGGACAAGCGGGCCCTCAAGTTCATCAAGAAAAGGGTAGGTAGGACCCGTTAGGGCCGGGGTGGGACTTGGGGCTTAGGCTCACGGCCCTCCTTGCCCGGCAGGTGGGGACACACATCCGTGCCAAGAGGAAGAGAGAGGAGCTGAGCAATGTCCTGGCCGCCATGAGGAAGGCGGCAGCCAAGAAGGACTGAGCCCTTCCCCTCTGTGCACAATAAAACTTTTCCAGAAACTTGGGGTTTCTGTGCTGCCAGTGCGAAGGGGGGGTGCCATCTGCTGGGGCACATGTGTCCCTGGGCACCTTGGTGACAGGCAGGGTGGTGAGCACAGAAAGAAGCCACAGCCAACCAAGCAGTACTGGAAACGGCTTTTAATCATAATTAAATAGTCAGTGATTAAGCCATGATTGAGGGCGGGCTCCAGGCCTCTCCTGAGCTTCCTGTGGCTCAGCTGCCTGGAGCCTCTCCCCTGAGCGCAGTTCCAGCCCCGGCGGGCCCAGCGGTGCCTGCAGTGCCCAGAGCCGGCGTCACCGCTCCACAGCCAGGGCCTCGGCCTGCTCCTCGGGGAAGGCGATGTTGAAGATCTCGCGGTAGTGCTCCACGAAGTGCACCTCCAGGCCCTCGGTGATGAAGGCTGCCAGGTCGTAGAAATCCTTCTTGTTCTCGGTTGGCAGGATGATGCACGTCACTCCAGCACGCTTGGCCTGGGATGGGGGGGGCAGTCAGGTCAGTGTGGGAGGTAGGAGAGGGCTGGGCATGGAGCCAGGTTTCCAGTGGCCACCCTGCTGAGGAAACTGAGGCCCAAGGTAACGTCACCAGCCTCTGTTCCAGTAGCTTGGCAGCAGGAACCCAGGCCTCTTCTGGTGTGGTGTCACCCCAGAGGCTCTCCCCACCCCCAAAGGTGTCTGGAAATACAGGAATTATGAGGTCCATGGTTTCTGGGGTTAATCACCCACTGCTTTACATTTGGAGGTCTGGCACCTAAGACTGCCACGTGCCCTGTCGCACCTGGGGCCTCTGAGCTGCTGTCCCTCAGCCTGACTCTGCCCCTTGGTGGACAAGGGTCCCCATGTGTCACCATGTGTTGCTCTAGGGATAGCATGCAGTGACTCACTGAACCTCTCACTTTGCAAGACAGGAAAGCAAGGTGCAGAGAGCCTCCCACACACCTTGCCTGGGTGTCCCTATCACGGGAGCCCCTCCCTGTGGGCAGCTGGGGCTGCGGTCCGTTTGAGGTAGACAGGGAGAGGCCTGGGGGCTCAGGTGAGAGACTGGGGTGCTGCCAGGAGCTCGGGGGGCTCCCAACACCGGGAAGCACAGCCCCCCCCCAATCCACCACAGTCAAACCTACAGCACACCCAGTGAGACGCTGGGCTCTGGGCCCTCTGTCCACCTGCAGTGCCTAAGCCTTGCTCCTCCAGCCTCTCCTGCACCCACAGGTCTCAGTGCTAGGCCACGGGGCAGGGGGGGGGCGGGGGCGAGGAAGCAGGAGACCCTACTCATCCCTGAGGAGCTGAGATGAGGGCTGAAAAGGCTGAGAACCACCGTGGAGGGAGGGGCAGCTAGGCAGTCAGTTCAGCAGGGGATCCAGGCCAGGCAGATACAGATCCCATGCCCACTGGGCCTCACTTTCCCCTTCTGTAAAATGGGCCTGTCACTCTTCTCGCCTGGGGGTGTTAGCCCTGACACGTGAATGATGGCTGTGCACTATCACACGGGACACTCACCGCAATGGTCTTCTCCTTGATGCCTCCCACAGGCAGGACCTTACCCGTGAGGGAAACCTCACCCGTCATGGCCAGGTTCTGCCGTACCGGCCGGTCCAGAGCCAGGGACAGCAGGGCCGTGACAATGGTGCAGCCAGCGCTCGGGCCATCCTTGGGGGTGGCGCCCTGGGGGGGAGACAGGCTGGTGGGCAGGCGGCTGCCAGGTGGCGGGTGTGGGGCATGGGCGCGGGTCCAGCCTCACCTCAGGCACATGCAGGTGGATGTGCGAGGTCACCAGGTACTCGTTGGTGGGGTCGTACTGCATCAGGAAGGCCCTGGCGAAGGTGTAGGCGATGCGGGCGCTCTCCTTCATCACCTCCCCCAGCTGGCCTGTAACCTCCAGGCTCCCGTCCTTGTCCCCCTTGCTGTCACGTGGCCGCCTCAGGGACGTCTCAACAAATAGCGTGGAGCCTCCTGAGGAACCGAGGGCAGAGCCCATGAGCCCAGGATGCCTCAGACTCCTGGATGGCCGCTCCCGCCACACCCTCACCCTCATCCCCAGTGATGGGACGCCCCTCACCGTCCCTTCCCTGGCTCATCCCAGCCTAGAGCCTTCTCATCCCTCACACCTCAGTGCCTGCACTGTCCCTGCAGCCACCTCGGGGCAGCAGATCCATCTGCGGGGACCAGGTTACATGAAAACCTGAAAACGATCTCTGTGCTGGGCCTCCGCGTTCTACTTGCCTGCGGCGCAGAGCCTGCTGGTGCCAAGCTCCCTCCTCCCGTGCAGTTCCTCTCAGTGCAGCCCAAATCAGTCAGCAGATAACAAGTGGCTCAGAGCCTGCCCCCTCTGTGCCCTGCCCACCAGGACCGCACCCAACCCTGCCTGCTACACAGGCCCTGAGCCGCCCCCGCCCCCCGCCCTTGTAGCTCCCAGACCCAGCGTCCCCAGCGCGGGTGGGCTGAGCCACGTCGCCTGGACAGGAAGCCCCTCGGACCCTTCTCCCCAGAGCTGCCTGGCCCTCCTCCCCCACTGGGTGGTGGCCCCCCCAGGCGACAGGGTCTAGTGCTGTGAAGGGCTGTCCTTCAGGCAAACCTGAAAACCACGAGCCCAAAGAAAGCTCACGGGGGCACTGCGGCCACCTCGCGGTCCCATCGTCCCTGATGAGCCCTGGTCCCCTGGCCTCACTGCACCCTGCCTACCAGTGGAGAGGGCGTTCAGAGCAGCCTGCAGTGAGGGCTCCCACCTGTACCGGGGGACAGACGACCACAGGGACGTGCAGAGCCCCCGGCGCTGCCTGCTCTAGCGCAGGCCACTCACCCATGGCGGTCCAGGCCAGGCCCATGGCCACGCCGGGAGGCGTCATGTCGTACATGCGCTCCACTGTGAACACCGGCTTCCCCACGAAGTCCTGCAGGTTCTCCGGCGTCACCTCCACGAACTCAGCCTCGCCGCTGACAATCTTGTAGGCTGCCTTTCGCAACACCTGTGTGGACGCAGCAGGCTGGGGGGCAGCCAGGCCACAGAAGCAGCCCCCACCCCCTGCCCCCAACTCTCCTCCACCTGCCTTTAATTTTTTACAGTTGTGATAATGTACACGTGACCTAAAACCATCTTAACCATTTTCAAGCGTACAGCTCAGTGGCAGGAAGTGCATTTGCACTGGTGTCCAGCCATCCCCTCTAGAACTTTCTTACCTTCCCAAACTGAAACTCTGTCCTGATTAAACACTGCCTCCCCAGCCCCACCATCTACTTCCTGTCTGTGGCTGTGACTCCCCTAGGGACCTGCTGTGAGTGCACTCAGACAGCATGTGTCCCTCCGCCGCCGGCCAGGCAGGCTCACCTTCTCCACCTGCTTCTGCAGGTTGCGGACGCCGCTCTCCCGGCAGTACTGCTTGATGAGGAGGGTCAGCACGTCCGATGACAGTGTGGCCTTGCTCTCGTCCAGGCCACACTGGGCACGGGCCTGAGGCACCAGGTACTGCTGCCAGGGAGGAGAGTCGCCATCAGGACCCCAAGGGCCTCTCCCGTGGCCCCTGCCCACCCCTCCAAAGACCCCTGGCTGGGTAAATGAGGTCACTGAGGTAGACCCTGGGCCTGCCCCGTGGAGCCCCTGTCTCCGGGGGTACCTGGGGGCCATTCAGCAGAGGGTGTGAGGGGAGGCTGCTCCCGAACCACACCTGAGCCGAGACCTGAAGGGAGGAGAGCCAGCAAGGCCAGGAGGGGGTGGCAGAGTGTCCAGGGAGAGAGCCCAGCAAGTGCCAGGATCCTTAACGGTGGGCCTAGGACCCGCAGGCGCCCGGCCTGCCACCTCCACGTGCTCCCAAGGCTCATCTTAGCTGCCTCTTCCTCCAGGAAGGCCTCCTTGAACCCCCAGACTTCCTCCTCATACAGAGACGGGTTACGTGACCACTGCACAGAGCAGGTGGGGATGCGGAGCAGGTCAGAGGCTCCAGGGTCACTCGGGGCCCAGCACCACCCCTGCCGCACAGCAGTCAGTGGAGTCTGAGCAGTCCTGAGCACTGACTGCAGGGCAGAAGTGTCCCAAAGCCCTCGTGTGCCTCCTGCTGTCCCTTCAAGGATTTGAAGGAACCCCTCCACCCACACCGCCAAGCCTGCCCCACCTCTGCCTGGTCGAGTGTCCAGGCTGCTGGGGGACAAGGGGAGTGACGGGGAGTCCCAGTACCCCTGCGACCGCCCCAGCCAAGAGCTCCTCTTCCTCGCCTCCCACCCCCCAGGGGATGCAAAAGGGGACAAGATGCACTAAAGCCCTCTCTGGAAAGAAAACACTGTATCAGGAACTCGAGCCCTCTGGAAGGGAAATCAGGCTCTCCCCTGACTGACTGCAGGCTAGTAAAGCACCGCACACACCCGGGCGCCAGGAAAAGGGAAGGATCCCACCAGCCCGGGAAGCGCTTTCCTACAAATAGAGATGCAGACAGAGGCCCGCATCCCGGGGGACCCTGGGCCCAGGAAAGCCCAGGGAGGCAGTCCCATAAGTCCCGGGAAGCACGGCTGGTGGGTAGACGGACAGCAGCCTCACTCTCGCGCCCACAGCCGTTACTGACCTGGCACGACACCGGCCATGGTGCGTGACCACAAGGCAGCGGGGCAACTCAAGGGGTAACTTACTGTCAGAGCTGAACTCACAACCCCAAGACAGTGCTGGGCCCTGAAGGCCAGGGTGGGGTCGTGTTACCTTCAGCACTGTGCTCACGGAGCGTCTTTCCTTGCTCTTGTTCTACGGCCTGTGATTATAACAAGAAATACATATTGGGTCTTTGGCCCCAATTCCCTGCACAAGCGATTATAAGACGCTTGGAATTTCCTGAGTGACAGGCACGAGAGGAGCATCCTTTCTTATTCACAAGAAGCCCCTTTCAAGAAGTGATCATTAGCATAGCTGGATGGGGGCTGGTGGCCAGAGGAACCAAGGGACTGGAGGGATAGAACTTTCAGCCCACCCTCAGCCCCCAGGGAGGGGAGCTAATCACCAGTGACCAATGATGCAATCAGTCATCCAGTCAACCATGCCTAGTAATGGGCCCTTCCCCACACCTTGCCCCAGGAGTCTCTGTTTTGGCTGTTCCCTAGTTGTATCCTTTATAATAAACTGGTAACAGTAAGTAAAAACTCTTGTCTTTCTGAGTTCTGTAGACTGTTCCAGCAAATGATCAAACCGAGGAGGGGGCTGTGGGAACCCCCGGTTTATACCCAGTCAGTCTATAAGAGCGGCCAGGGACTTGGGGGCTGGCATCCGAAGTGGGGGCAGTGCTTTGGTCTGAGCCCTGAACCTGGGGTCTGATGCTGTTTCCAGGTGGGTAGTGTCAGAACTGCACTGAATCGTAAGACCCTCGGCTGACAGCTGGTTGGGGTGGGGAGCCCCCCGAACCCCCGCCTTGGTGTCGTCTGTGTCTTGTAATCACACCACACGGGCAGATCCCGTCCACATCCGTCTGTCTCCTCCTGGCTCGGGAGCCCCAGAGCAGGATCTGCGGGTTGCACCCCTAGCTCCGGTTAAGGGCCTGGCACCTAGTGGGCACTCGGATATTTCCTGAGCCCAAGTGGCGGCGGGGCACCCCTCCCCAGGGCCGGGCCACTGGGGCCGCCTTACCTCTGCGATGGCGAGCTTCTCTTGGGCCACGTAGCCCGACACGTTGATCATCTCCATCCGGTCCCGCAGCGGCTCTGGGATGGTCTCGGTGATGTTGGCCGTGCAGATGAACAGCACCTGGGGGAGGCGGCAGCGAGGTGCGGTAGGACGGGGCATCCGGACTCTCCCCACTGGCCCAGCCCCCGGGTGGGACACGCACCTTGGACAAGTCCACAGGCACGTCCAGGTAGTGGTCCAGGAAGTTTGCATTCTGCTCAGGGTCCAGCAGCTCGAGCAGCGCTGACGAGGGGTCCCCCTGGTAGCCCCGGCCAATCTTGTCCACCTGAAGGGGCAGCAGGGGGCGGCAGGTGTTAGCCCCTTGTCCTCCCCCAGCGCCCGCTCGCCGGACACCCCAGCGGGAGACCAGACCACTGGGGGTTGGGGCTAGGGAAGCCCAGAGCAGGAGGGCTGGGCTGACCATGTGGCCACAGGCAGAGACCAGGTCTTCCAGGGCGGGAGGGGGCCGGTGTCATGAGACAGCCGGCTGCAACAAGGCCGCCCACAGTGACTCAGGCACCATGGAAACCGCAGGGGGCCAGTTTCACCTTGAACACAGACTCCGTCTGGTCAGGGCCGCCTGCAGCTGTGGGCCGGGAAGGCCCAGGGGCCACGTCCAACCTCAGGGAAGGGTATGAGCCCAGCCAGGGCCCAGCCCTCAGGCCCCACCCACCTCGTCTATCAGAACCAGGGGGTTCTCCGTCTTGGTCTTCTTCAGGCACTGGATGATCTTGCCGGGCATGGCGCCCACATACGTCCGCCTGCGGAAGAGGGCACAGCGGGGCGGTCGGTGCCCCAGCGCCTGGGGTAGCCACACTGGCGCCCAAGGCCCAGCTCCCCTGGAGCTGCGGGATCACCACATGCCTTCCAAGGCCGCCCAGAGGAGACACAGGGAGACGCACACAGCGTGGCCCCGGCAGAGGATAAATGCTTCCGCACTGTGCAGGTGGGCAGAGCACTGGGTCATCCTGACGGCGTAATGGTCCCAAGTCCTGGGGCTGTCAACGTGCTCCCCCAGCTCAGGCTCAGGGCGGGAGACAGATTCACAGCCAAGTCTCACTCAGACTCTTCCCGCTAGCCAGCACCTCCTATCCAGACGGCAAAACCCAGCCGGCATTGCCCGATCCAACAGAAGGAGAGGGGCGGGGAGCAGCCAGGGCCTGCGGCAGGAACATCCCCCACACCTGGGTCCTTTGGCCTCAGGGTCACCAGGCCCAGGGCCTGGCCCCAGCTGGCACGTCCTTTCAGGAGTGTTTCCTGAGAGCCTACTTGTCTGCCCAGTTTGGCTGCAGGTGCCTGCCTGGCAGTCTTAGGAAAACAGACATGAGTCCAGTGCTGTGAGCTAAGGCCCAGCAGGGCAGACAGACCACAAACCAGGCAGAGGAGAAAATCACAAGGTACGAAAGACTTCGTTCATATCTGCGACAAAGAAGAAAAGCAGGCATGGGGGATCTGGAACGCCATTTTGAGGGTGAGGCAGTATTTTAAGGAAGAGATAAGGAACATCTTCAGGAAAGGCTACAAGCAGAGGAGGTGAGGGGGAGCCACATGGATGTCTGGGGGAGGGGCATTCCAGGCGGAGGGCACAACCAGTGCAAAGGCCCTGGGGCAGCACCGTGCCTGGTGTGTTGGAGGAACAGCGAGGAGGCCCGTGTGTCTGGAGCAGAGTGAGCGAGGGGGAGAAAGGGAGGAGGGGAGGGCAGGGAGCGGACGGGGCAGGTCGTGCAGGGCCTTGTGGCCCACAGGGAGGACTTGGGCTTTAACCTGAGGGAGGTGGGAGCCCTGGAGGGCCGTGGGCAGAGGAGGGCTTGGCTGTCACCAGTATAACAGCAGTCAATTCCCTGTCCCTAGACCAACAGCAGCACAGAACGCCCACCTGCTCGCACGCTGCTGGGTGCCCTTTCCCCAATGACTCACCCCCAGCGTCACAGATCTCCTGTGCTTGTTTAGAAACTCCAGCACATGGTGCTGGTCTGCAGCTCCCTGTCCTTCCTGAACCAGGGCCCGGCTCTGCATCTGCCTCCCTCTCTGCCTCCAACCCCTCTACCTCCATCCTGCTGCACCTCCCAGCTCAGACCGCAGCTCCCGGGCACACCTGCACCATTCCAGCCTGCAGGCCTCCCAGTGACCCCGCCCCCAAGGCTGTGCCGGCCTCATCCCCTCCTGACCCCCACCCGGGCCCCACCATGCTCCGGCTCCCTTCTCCAAACCCCTGGAGCTCACACCGGGCTCCGGGCTGGGGAGGTCTCGAGACTGGCCACCGTCCAGGGGACTTGAGAGAGCCAGGAGTGGAGGGGGGCTGCAGCAGACTGGGGTGCTTGCACCCTGCCCAGCAGGCAGCCCAGCTCTGGAGCGTTGTTCAGGAGGGCCTGTGAACCCTGGTGCCCAGAACTGTCCGTGCTTTTAGAAAAGCCAGAAAAGTAACTTTTAAACACAGATTTAAACCTTCTTTGGACACTACAGGATGGAAATGCATGGCCGACTTGGAACAGACACTTGTGTACCCACTGCGCTTGTGCCTCACCGAGGCTTTTCAAAAACCCACCCTCTGCGGAGGCCAGCGTGGCGGGAAGCCCCAGAACACAACACCCTTAATGTCCCACAGAAGGACACCACGCACGGGCCAGGTGGCTGTCAGAGCCTGCGCACAGGGGATGCCAGCCCCGCTCTGGGCCTGACAAGGGAGGCAAGAACCAAGACAGGTGCCGAGGCCTCACTGGGGAGACCGTCTCACCTCCCACTCTAGTCCCCAGTCCCCGGGCCTGCGGCCAGTGTTGCCGGGGTGCGGGGTGCTGAGCTGGTGGGATGGAAGCTGGAACCAGAGGGCCGTCTGCTGACAGCCTGGCCGAGAGGCCTTTCCAGTGGTTGAGAGGCTGAGGTTTTGATCCAATTTGATCCGAGGTTTTTAAGCACCTGGACTGAGCCAGGCCTGACGTCAGATTGGACACGCTGACTTTTCAGTTACCTATTCCAGCGTGAGTGAAGTTTGCTGCCTGCCACCATCACGCTACAGGGTAGGAAAAGACCCAAGAGAAGGAAGGCTGATGGGAGGCGGGGTGAGCCCCGAGGGGGAGGGGCCGGGCCAACCTGTGCCCCTTGATCTCGGCCACATCCGTCATGCCCCCGACGCTGAAACGGAAGTACTCGCGGTTCAGGGCCCGGGCGATGGAGCGGGCGATGCTGGTCTTGCCCACACCTGGGGGACCGTAGAAGCAGAGGATCTTGCCCTGGGTCGACGCCCGGAGCTGGCTGACGGCAATGAATTCCTGCAGGCAGAAGCAGGAGGACCCCGTGAGACAGCACTGCCCTTTCCACAGGGCAAGGGCCCCCGCCGGGCCTGAGCCTCCCCATCGTCCAGGCATCTGGGGCTGCGAGAAGGGACAGGGCCTGACCCAGAGGGGCCGAGCTGATTGGACTGTCATTTGACACTGGAGGGACAGCCTATGGCACCAACAGGACGAGCAGGCGGCAAGGGGACGTGGGTGATGGACTCTGGGTGACCCCGATGCCAGGCGCACCCGGCAGCTCCCCACCTGGATCACAGTGTCCTCTCTCCCCGCCAGCCCACCCGCTCTCAGCCAGACACCTCTGGCCCTCATTTCCTCCTATCACGAGCACAATTTTTATCCCCCTGGGGAAACCGTGAGCTCCCTGGAGCGGGCAGGCGGGCCTGGGCGGCCCCTAACACCTCTGAGCCACTCCAACCCCGGTCCCTCCGGCTGGGCCCCTCCATCCCTCACCCTCCTCGGCCCTTGCTGACCCCACACAAACCTTGGCCCAGCCAAGCCCCCCCCGACCCCCAGATTCTCCAGGGAGCTCCCCTGGGTTTCCCCCACCACACAGGGGGAGTCCTGGCTCCCGGGCCCCAAGGCCCCCGCCACCCTCACAGATCCAGACACGATGGCCGCCGCCTCTCAGAGCTCGGCCAGGTGCCCCGCACCCGAGTGGGGGGGGTGGGCGTGGCCCCGGGGAGGGCGGGTGGCCGAGCCTCACCAGGATGCGCTTCTTGACATCCTCCATCCCATAGTGGTCCTCCTCCAGCACCGCCTGGGCCCGGGACAGGTCCAGGTTCTCGTCGCTGTACTTGCCCCACGGGATGGACGTCAGCCAGTCCAGGTAGTTGCGGGTGACGCTGCCACAGGACAGACAAGAGCCGGTGAGCGGGCCCGGTGAGCCACCCGAACCCCACTCCATACATCCACAGTGCTGGGACCCACGTGCCCGATGTGAGAACACCACCAAGTGTCAGCTGCGGCCCGAACTGCCCTGAGAAGCCGGCCCAGCCTGGCCTGCCCCACTCCCGGCGCGGTGCAGACACGCCTCGCCTACCGCGCGTTTTACACCTTGAAGGTTTGTGGTAACCGTGCCTTGTCAGGTGATGGTCGTCTTAGCAATAAAGTACTTCTTAATAAAGGCATATATGTTGTCTTTTTTTATACATAACGCAACTGCACGCTTAAAAGACTACAGTAGAGCGTGAACATAACTTTTACACGAAGGGAAACCAAGAAAATTCATGTGACTCGCTTTTTTGCTATGAACCGAACCCGCGGTGTCCCCGAGGTCTGCCTGTATGGGTGCAGTTCCTGGCACAAGGGCTACATTTGCTTCCCAGACCAGAGACTCTGCGAGCATGGGGCCGGCTCAGGGTCCCACAGCACAGGAGGGGCCAGCGGGTAGGATGGGGGAGGGACAACCTGATGAGGGCAAGTGGGGAAACTGAGGCCTGGAGCGTGACCCCAGGCCGAGGGCTGTGCACCCAGGGACAGAGGCGCCCCTCACAAAGGGCCTGATAAGGAGGAGGCAGGGAGGTCAGAGGAAGAGGCGAGGCAGACGGCAGAAGCAGAGGCTGGAGTGACGTGCTCAGAAGATGGAGGAAGGGCCAGGAGCCATGGAACATTTCCGAGAAACTGAAAAGTCTGGAGACAGAGTTTCCCCAGAGCCTCCAGAAGGAGCCTGTCCTGCCCACCACACCAGACGTGAGGGCCTCTGCCTCCAGACCGCTACATGAGTCTGTGACGTTCTAAGGGACTAAATAAGCGTGTGGTCACCCTGACGTCGGTGTGGGAAGCGCACTCACTGCCCCAGGAGAGGAGCTGGGGGCATCTCTGGTGGGAGGCCTGCAGCGTCCGGGGCAACCAGCATCTCCCAGGGTCCTCGCGCAAAGAGACCAACCTTCCCCAGACACCCTGAGCCAGAGAGAGGCCCGGCCCAACAGCCCAGGAGGGTCCGGTGCTGCAGGTCCGCTCAGATCCTCCCTCTGAGGAGCTGTCCCACGAGCCACCCCGGAGCAACGCCCAGGCCTGGGCTACGGGCAGAGCCAGAAGCATCCCACGGGGCCCCGACCCCTAGCCAGTGTGCACAGGACAACACCCGCCGGGCAAGGCCAGGGCCCCAGGAAGACGCTTGTTTCCTGGCTGATTCTCAAAGCCGCCAGAGGGAGGCCAGGGGAGGGGGGCGGCCTTGGAACAATGGCCCTGGGGACTCCTGGTCCTGACTGGTGGCACTGGCTTCAAATCCCTGTCTCCATCTGCCAGCCCAGAGGCAAGGGAACTGATGTAACTTCTCCAAGCCTCGACTCCCTCATCTGTGAAACAGGGGCGACAGAGACACGGCCCGCACAGGGGCGATACGAGGGGATGGACACCCACCGTGACCGAAACATGCATGAGGGGCCCACCCTCCTGGCTTTCCAGGGACCCCCGTCAGATGCCCAGCTTTCCCGAGGCCGGGGAACGAGACGGGCCCCCTGCGCTCACTTGAACTCGGAGGAGTGGTTGTCCAGCAGGCCCAGCTTGCTCAGCTCCTCGTCCACCACGTCCATGACATGCCTGGGGACCACGAGCTCCTTCAGCCGCTCGCGGAACTTCTCCTCGATGGCGTCCTTGTCGTCCTTCTCCAGGCCCAGCTCCTTCTTGATGATCTTCAGCTGCTCCTGCAGCAGGTACTTGCGGTGCGTCTGCTTGATCTTCTCCTCCACCTGCAGGGCCCAGAAGCCGCCGTCAGAGCAGAGGGGACGCAGCCCAGGGCGGGCCTGCTGCTTCCTCAGGACATGGGAGAGAAACCCAGGGCACCCAGCCTCCGATTTCCCCCACGTCCCACCCTAAGTCCTCCTGGTCACGGGCCTCACGATAAGTAACACCGAATTCCAGGGGAGGAAGTGATCCACCCTTCAATCCTGGTTACGACCAGGAAAAGCTGGGCCTGATGCCAGTGTGTCCCCCACGTTAATCAAAGGGGTGCCACGCTCCCTCTAACAGCCGGAACAGCAGGACACGGGCTCAGGCCCTAGGTCAGCATCGGCGCCCGCCCAGTGACCTGCTGTCCTGTGCCCCTGCGTGTGAGAGCTGCCTAGTGGCTTTTTCAATTAAAGATATGATACAAGAGATTTTCCTGGTGGCACAGTGGTTAAAAACTCTGCGCTCCCAATGCAGGGGGCCCAGGTTTGATCCCTGGTCAGGGAACTAGATCCCTCATGCCTGCCGCAACTAAGAGTTCGCATGCCACAACTAAGGAGCCCACATGCCACAACTAAGGAGGCTAAGAGCCACAACTAAGGAGCCTGCCTGCTGCAACTAAGGCCTGGAGCAACCAAATAAATAAATATTTTAAATAAAATAAATACGATACGAATATTTTCCCTAACATAAAAATTAAGTGAGGGCTTCCCTGGTGGCACAGTGATTAAGAATCTGCCTGCCAATGCAGGAGACATGGGTTCAAGCCCTGGTCTGGGACGATCCCACATGCCATGGAGCAACTAAGCCCATGCGCCACAACTACTGAGCCTGCACTCTAGAGCCCGCGAGACACAACTACTGAAGCCCGCGTTCTGCAACAAAAGAAGCCACCACAATGAGAAGCCCGTGCACCGCCACGAAGAGTAGCCCCCGCTCGCCGCAACTAGAGAAAAGCCCACGTGCAGCAACAAAGACCCAACGCAGCCGAAAATAAATAAATAAATTCATTAAAAAAAAAACCTAAGTGCTATAACAGCCTCTATGGCAAAAGAATCTAAAAAAGAGTGGATATATGCATACATATAACTGACTCACTTTGATGTACAGCAGAATCTAACACAACATTGTAAATCAACTATACTCCAATAAAAATTAAAAAAAAAAAAACAACTAAGTGATAAAAGTGAGTTAAATCTGGAAAACGTTAACCAACAATCCAAGCAGTCCATGCGTTTGCCCAGTTGGGAAGGTGGGCCTCCAACAGCTGAGGCTGCGGAAACAGCTTTCGACCTCTCCCAAGCTGGCTCCCAATTTCTAGCATTTCCCCCCGGGCTCCCTCAGTGGTCAGGAGGGTCCCGGGACCTCTCACTCTGCACTCAGCTGCTCGCACCAGTTTGACATTTTCGCACAGGTTCCCAGCCCCGAGGGGGAGCGCAGCCTCACAGCAGAGACTCTCTTGCGCACTGGGGCCCCGCCCTGCCGCTCACCTCCCGGCCCAGGCGCTGCTGCAGCTTGCTCAGCTCAAACTCCTTCTTGAGGAGGGACAGGGCCTTATACAGCCGCTTGGGAATCTGCCAAGAAAGGGAAGACGTAAGAGGATGGCCATCTGTGTGGAGGGGCAGTGGGGAGGGAGTGCGAACCAGGGCATGTGGACACGCCACGCCTCCCCAAATCCGAGAGGGGCGCACGCTCTGCCCCAGCAAGCCCAGTGCTCCAGCCACGCTCCACAGGTCTGCAGGCCATGTGGACCAGGACACTGGCAGAGGTGCTGCTCATAACGACGAGACTGGCGACAACCCAAACACGCCACCCACTGACGGGCGCCGCCCAGTGGGACACCACGCGGCCGCTACCAAGAACGAGGGGCCAGACGTGGTCAGAAGGACGTGGGCTAACGTGAACCCACCCCAATGCCGGAGCCCAGGACAGCAGCCAGGTGGGAAGGCCGCACTCACGTTGGTCTCCTCCAGGACGTCCTGCAGCTCGTGGGACTCGGCCCCAGTTAGCGCGGCGCCCATGTCGCTCAGGTAGATGGGGTTGTCCACCACCCTGTGGCCGGCCTGCATCATCTGCAGCACAGACTCTCTGGAAGGGACGGAGATGCTGCCACGGGGCACCGGGACCGCCATGGTCCTCACTGGGCTGTGGCCCATCCTGGAGCGGGACTAACGCCCCAACGCCCAGACATAAGTCACCCTGGCAGCCATCCAGCAGCCCTCCTGAGATGCCTTCCCCCTACCTGGCTGATGATGAGAGAGCCGGGGCTAGGTAGGCTGTGCCCCCTCCAACCTCCCGCCCGCCCCGGGGCCTCCCTGCTGGGAGGGAAGCGGCTCCCCCCTCAGAGGCTAGGCAGTCCCCAAGCCCAGCCGGGATCTCAATGAGGACAAGCAGCCAGACAGGCCCAGCCTGGCCTCGTCAGGAGACAGGAGACCAACCTGTAGAGCGGGTTCAAGGCAATGATGTCCCGGATGGTCTTCACGATCTCCGCCGTCAGGGCCTAGCAAGCAGGGAGGCCATGTGGGTCACTGGGACCAGAGCGGCCTGTGGCCCTGGAGCCCCTCCCACCCGGCCCAGCCAAGGACAGCCCCAGAGGCCCAGGAGCGGAGCCCCAGTTCACAAGTCACAGGGACTCAGGACCCAAGAGCAAAAACCAAACCAACCCTGTCTCCGTGGACTGCTCTGAACCTCGACCTTAGAACGAGCCATCTTGGGTGGGGAGAAGGGGCTCGAGGTCTGTCCCCCCCAGAACCTCGCCCCAGCCGGCTCCGCTATGGATGCCACAGGTATTGCTGTCCTTTTTGCCTTAGCTGCCACCACAGTGAGGCCAGTGACACTCCCGGCAGGATCACTGGACACAGTTTATGGCATAAATCCTGCACCTCATTTCCAGAGGCCACAGGTCCCGGCACTTGGCACTCTGCTCAGGGCACTGCCGGCACGAAGCAAGAGCCACCACTGCTGGGCTTTTTCAGTGTGATCCACCGGTCTCTGGTTAATGGGTTTGTCCCTGATCTGCCTGGGATGACCTTTGTAAAAGGAACCAGAACAGGCCAGCTGGTGGGCCTGCATGGCATGCGCGCCAAGAGGGACAGGCACGCTCCTAGCTCCCCACTCCCCTCCCCTCCCCCCAGACGAGAGCCTTCAAGGAAATACTAAGGCTGGGCTGCCCAGGACAGCAGCCACCAGGCGCCGCTCACATTGAAGTGAGTTGAAATGAGATACAATTAGACGTTCTGTTCCTCAGTCGCAGCAGCCACAGGTCAAGTGCTCAACAGTCACAGGGCTGAATGGTGCAGAGTCACAGAATGCATTCAGCACGTGGAAAGTTCTCCCCGGCAGAGCTGCTCTGGAGGGCCCCACGGAGGCAACTGCCGGCCCTGGGCCCCTTGCAGTGCCCACAGCAGACATCACCAATGGATTGTGGCACTCCTTCCCACCGAGGTCAGAACCCACCCCAGGCTCAGACCAAAGCTGTCAGCTATGCCAAGGTGGTGTTCCCCTTGGGGAGGCCAAGGACACTGGGTGCGGGCACACCCGAGGAGCCTTCCACCTGCCTTGCCTTTCTTCTTCACCTCTCCCCGTTGGAGGCAGGTCACCCTGCCCATAACCTACATGAGAAGGACGGTGGAAGGACATTTCCCGACACCCTCTCGAGAGCTGGCTCGCCATGCTATGGAGAAGAAGGCAGGCCAGCCTAGGCTTGGGATCAAGGTGGCCAGAGGCTCTTTTCCGTTTTGGAAGCACAGGTCACAGAACCAGCTACATGTGCCCTGCCCACTCCCCCAGCCCGGGGCCCGGGAGGAGGAGCCAGGGCCCGGGTTCCTTCACAGCAACCAAGGCTCCAGCGCACTTCCGACCTTCCCGACGCCAGCACCAGCTCCTCCCAGGCCTCCTGGAGGAAGAGGGTGCTCTGCCCCCATGCGCACTCACCTTCACCTCCTCCGTGACCTGGAAGTCCTCGTGGGCGACGTTCTCCACCTCCACCATGAGCACCTCACCAGCGGGGCTGGGCTCCGGCTCCATCACCACCTGCAGCTGCCGCTTGGCGCCGCTGTCCTCCTCCGCGTCCTTCTTGCCCCGCTTCGGCTTCCTGCGTAGCTTCTGCCTGTTCTCGCCCTCGGGCTCCTCCGGCTCCACCTCCAGCTGCCTGTTGATGTGAACCCTGAAGACGGGGAAGAGGAGGTGAAGCTACCGAGGCTGGGGAGAAGGGGGGGCGTCCTGCCGGCCACAACACTCTGCGGTGCTGATGACACAAGGGCTCGCTGGGCCCAGGCCCCTGCAGCCACCAGGGCTGGTGGGAAGAGGGGAGCTGCTGTCTCAGAACCCAAGACCAGCAGGCCCTCTGCCCCTGGACTCCAGCTTTTCCAAACACTACGACCTTAACGGTTGGTGAGTCTGAAATGTCTCCCACATGTGATCACAGGACACCTTTGACAAGCATCTCATCTTGGGAGGCCAATGTTCCTTGGAACACGTGAAAAGAAATGAACACGTTCATTTCTTCCAGCTTCAACCCAGCTGATCATGTAGGTTTTTCTTAATTAGCCGTAACAATACAGCGGGTTAGACTGGGCTTGCAAATGCCATATGAAGCCCTTCGGCAGAGGAGGTAGAGGTAAACTGGCTGAGTAAAAAACCGCAACCTGGACTTCTATGGGCGTCCAGTGGTTAAGACTCCGTGCTTCCACTGCAGGGGGCACGGGTTCGATCCCTGGTCCAGGAACTAAGATCCCGCAAGCTGAATGGTGCAGCCAGGAAAAACAAAAAACAAAAAGCCCAACATGCCAACCTGAATGGAGACGCAGATGCAGGCACCAGGGGGAAGGCGTGCTGACACCCAGACGTGAACCATGAGGCAACGTGCTATCTCCTGTCTCGTGGTGCTTTTTGGACTAACGGGTGTGAGAAATGGCTTCTCACTGACCACCCAGACTGCCGCTTAAGCAGAGCAGCTCTGAGAAGCTGGCGGGGGGGGCGGTTTCCACCTCCAGCTTTGGCCTGGTCACTGCGGTGACCGAGAAGGGCAGGTCGGTGCTGGAACCTGGGGCGCCCCAGGCCACTCTTCCCGCCCCACCCCGTGCACTTGGGCTCCCGCACCTTCTGTGTCCCATGACAATCATGCGCAGCTTGTCCCCAAGGTCCTGCATCTCGTGGATCTGGACAAACGTCCCCGTGTGGTAGATCTCGTCCAGGCTCTCGACCACGTCAGACTCGTTGCTGAGGGAGAAGGGACACAAAGGAACATGGGCACAGGTGCTCTGGCTCTCTTGAAAAGAGAGAGAAGAGAAACACTCCTCCTGGCCTTGACCTCCTTGCTCTTACAGGTGCTCTGGGCCGCCCCTGAGGGTCACCGCATACAGGCAGGCGTGGCCAGATGGAATCTGGATTCCACTCCACACCTCTTCTTATGGAGCCTGCGTAGAACACACCTTCCGACTTGGAAGTGGAACTCATTCCTACCTGCAGTCCAGGTAGATGTGCCCAGAGCCCCCGCATCTAAGGCTGCTCTGAAGCAGCCTCACCCTGGCCTAACACCAGGGGTCCCCAAGGTTAGCTTCCCCGCACCTGGACCACGCATGAAGCCCAGGGCCTGGGGCAGGGTCTTCAGCCCAGGCTGAAAAGGGATGCTCAGCTCTCGGCCTCATCCCCGGAGGTCTGACTTGGTTTCTTTCAGGTCAGGAGCCAGAGGTCCAGGCTACTCTACGGAGCAGGCTCTGTGGTGAGCTACAATGCAGGGCAGCTTCAACAAAGGAGTGAAGGAAAAATTACACTTACTTGTCATCTTTCTTTAGAAAGACGCCGGCATACGGCTGGGCAAGGCGGACTTTCCTTCTCAGCAGCTCAACCAACTTCTTATTTTTAACCTAGCATGACAATGACCGCAAGGTGAAACGCAGGGTAGGCTTTCTAGCTGACGCTTTGACAGCAGCTCTAGCGTTTTCTGTAATACTCTCTAGGGGTGTGCTAATCTGATCCAGGACTAACCAACACGGTCCAGGAACCTCTGAACCGAAAGAAAAAAAAAAAAAAGGACGGGCAGTATTGAAGAGCTGCATTCCTTAGTTTTTCCCTCTTCCTAAAAAAAACTAAAAGGAGACAAACGGCCGGTACCAAGAAATTGATTTCACATCCAATTTCAAGAGCTGTTTCTGTGGCGAAATGCCTTGGCTTGAAAATCTCAACTCTCTGCTTTTCTTTTTGGGAGGACAAAAGTAAATGTGTGTAATCCAAATGTGACACACCCCACAGGCTGGTAATTTCCTCCAATTTTCATGGAAAGTATATCCCAATCACATCTATATCCTATTCATTGATCATCGAAACCCACCGCCCATCACAGCACATTCTCCTGTCATTCCATTGGCAGGTAGAGGACTAAAGTTTCGTAGGAAACAGCTGATGGGAGGAGCACAGGTGTCCTTTGGGCTCAAATGATTTCCTTCAAGCCTGTGTTAATTCCTAGACCAGACTCTAACTAAAAACTTAATGGCCCTCAAACTTTGGCACAAGTCAGAATTCCCTGGAGGGCTTCTTAAAACAGATGGCTGGGCCCCACCCCTGGAGTTTCTGATTTGGGAGGGCTGAAGCAGGCCTGAGAGTCTGCACTTCAAGCAGACTCCCAGCTGATGGCTGCTGGTCCAGGAACCCGGCTTTGAGAAGCAGCGTTTTAACTCCATGACCACACAGTATGGGAATTCCTGACACTCTAAATGCATTCTCCCCAGAACAAAGGTCCATGACATCCATCAGGAGGGTTACATGACCCACCCAAAATTAAGAGCCACTGGTCTACACTCAGAGGCCACTAATAAGGAGAGACGCCACTGGGGCAAGTTAGCCACATGCAGTGTCAACTACCAAATCAAGAGTAATCAGAGCTTGGCTAACAGGTTCAGAAACACTTATTGGGTCCCCTGGGAGCTCCAACTTTCTCCTTGACTAACAGCTGACTGCTGCATCTTAGCACCTGTCCTTCCCTCTGGTGGGATCCCTTTTCCGTTATTTATAAAGTAACAGCAACAGGAATACCACATGCGAGTTCCACATGCCAGTCTCACACTACCCGCAGCATCTCATGTAACCCTCCTGGCTAGCCCTAGATTGGCACACAGAATCTCTTGGAAGAATCCTGTCTCTACTTGGGCACTGGGGACAGGGGGCATCTTCCACTCTGAGGGGCTGAGGGGGCCGTACCTGCTGAACATCCTGGCCCTAGGGGCCTGGGAGGGGAGGGTAGAGAGGACAGCTGGGGTTGGGGGCGTCAAGAATGGAGAAAAGACCCCCAGGGCTCGTTTCTGAGGTGTTGAAAGCGCACCACATGGGTAACAGCAGCCGCTTCTTATGAAGGCGTATCATGCACCAGGCACGGTTCTGAGGCCTTTAGACGTGACCTCATTTACCTCCCATCACAGCTCTAAGAAATGAGGTACTATTACTATGCCCATTTCACAGATGAGACAATGGAGGCCCAGAGGAACAGCTTGCCCAAGGTTATGGAGCTAGGGGTGGAGGGGCCAGGATATGATCCCACAGGGTCCGGCCCTGGGGCCTGCCAGTAACCACACAGAACATCAGGGAAGGCCCTTGGAAGGGCAGCTCGGACGCACACAGTCACAGTGCTGGAGAGGAGGTGGAGGGGGCTCCTTCTGCCCCCCACACTGGCTAAATGCTGTCCCTCTGTACCGTCCTTTCCCTTTCCAGGGGATCGCTGAGATTTATTCAGCAGAGACTAGAGAGTGAGGGTAGAGACTGGAGGGTGAATGCAGAGCTGACTCATTGTATGACCTTGCTTAGACAGTTAAGAGATAACGCTTCTCCTCCACGGACTCATTTCCACATCATTAAAAAACTCAAGTTCCTTGCACTCCTGCTGCTTTCTCTCTATTACATCTCCCTGGTCCATTTGCACCACCCCACACCCCGTGGCTCTTAGTCTGAAAAGATCTTTACTGTCTCTTGCACCAGAACATAAGTTCCTCAGGCAGAGGGGCTGTGTCTGACTTGTTCTGCTGAATCCTCAGCCGGCTACACGGGAACAAGAACACCCTACTGAATAAATGAATGAATAAACCCCTGGGAACATCCTTATGCCATGTTCCTCCTAAGACTCCTGGACAATCCCTCGCTCTATCATCCCCTGCAGTACTTACAGCCTTCCAGTCCATAATTTACTTACTAGCCTTGTTCATTACCTCTCGAATCCCGCTGGAACCTAAGCTCCAAAGGCAGGAAAGTGTGTCCGTTTTGTTCAGGGCTGTATCCCTAACACTTGGAACCGTACCTAGCACGTGACCTCAAGAAACATTTAAGGAAGGAATGAATCCGGATCCCAAAGGGGCTCTTAACCAGAAGGTAGACCGCCCTGGGGGAGACGGTCACAAAACATTTACCAAGACCAGCAGAAAAGTAACCGAGTGGCAAGACTGTCCTGATCTTTCCCGGCACCGAATTTCTATGACTAGGACTGTTTAGTGGACAATCCTAAGCTCGTTGGATTCAACTCTCCTGAAGGGATCTGAAAGGGGGCGGAAACTGGCTCGAGTTCACTAGTAGTGAGAAAACTAAGACTCGAACGTTTTCAAGTTGTGAGGCATGAGGGTGCTGAGCGATCCCTCGGTCCAACCCGCAGCTTGCAGACGTGGGGGAAACGGAGGCCAAGGCGGGGGCTCTCATTACCTCGACAATCTTGATAAAGCGCGGGAACACTGGGTTGCGCGTAACGGCGATGAGCGGCAGGTGCGGGAATACGTCCGGTATCATCATGGGCGTCAGCGCCGTTATGACAGGGCCTTCCCCGCCGCCCGCGCTGCCCCCCACGCCCGAGGCCCCGTCCTCCGCGCCGCCCTCGGAGGCATCCTCGCCGCCCGAGAATGCGCCGCCGCCGCTGCGGTTGTTAGCATCCCGAAGTCCCCGCCAGTGGCCCGCGGCGGCGGGGCCTTGGCCCCGCAGCGCCCAGGGAGGAGAGGCGTCGCAGGCCCACCGGCCTCTGGGCAACCAAGCTCTGGCCGCAGTCGGGACCCGCCCCCCGGCGGCAGCCAGCAGCGGCCGCCGAAGCGCCCAACACCTCGCAGCTCCCCACAGCCGCACGTAGCCTGCACCCGCCGCCATAGCCCGGCCATCCTGGCGGCGCGCGGGACTTGCATCATTTCCGCGGGCTGGGCTGGGGCGTACGTGACGGCCGGAGCGTGCCTGCGTGCCCGAGGGAGGGGTGGCCGGAAACGGACGGCTGCAGAGGCGGGACTTGGAAGAGTGGAGGCGGGGCCTACGCGAAGTAGAGCCGGAAGCGTTCCAGCTCCCTCGTGGCATTCACCTTTTGCGATAGGCTCCTTCGGATCGCGGGGAGGGCTGTGGGCACGCGTGATGGCCCCTAGAAAGAGAGCAGCTGTGGCTGCAAGCGCAGCTTTGGGAACGTGTGGGCAGCCCGGTCCAAACACTTGGGCTTAGGAATGTGAGTGACACGCGCAAGCTCAAGCTCTGGCGCGCGCCACGGTTGGTGGATTCGGGCTTCCCGAGAGACGCTAAGCTAACTGTAGACAGCCCAAGGGCGGCAGTGTGCGCATGCCCAGGCGCTGGGGGCTTGTTGAGGTGGGCGGATTCAGGCTTCTTGGGGAACAAGGTGCGCTTGCCCAGGCTCCGCGGCAGACTGCGCATGCCCAGGCTGTGAAGCGAATCCCCGCGGCAGTTGAGGAGCTGTGTGTTAGCGGCGGCGGGTAGTATGAGATGCTGCTGTTAATGTTGGTGGCGGCGACTACCTTGCGGCTCTGCCCGCTGGCCAGAGCTCAGCCGCTGTGCCGGTGGGGCCGCCCTCCCGGGCCTGGGGTGCTGCCAGGGGTCGGGAGGGGGCAGGCTCATCCCTGCGCGGAATCCAGGAAAGATGCTCCGCTCCCCAACCTTATTGAGGCTTCCCAGTTTACTCTAGGAAGCGAACTTGATACCCACCCTTTCTCTCACCCCACCGCCTCCAGCTCATCACCAAGTCCTCCCATTGCCACTTCAAGACTTTGGCCCAATTCCGATGCCTTCAAGCGACCTTCACCGCCATCACCCTAGGCTGTGCCCTCCTGTCCATCCTGGCAGCCAGAGGGGTTGTTTATAAACGAATCTGATCTCGTCATTCCCCTTCCCTGTGGCACCCGGAATAAAACCCAATTTCCTCGCGCCGTATCTGGCGCAGGGTTCCTCAGCGGCGCCGCTGACATTTAGGGCCTGATCATTATCTGGGGTGGGACCGTCCTGTACATTGTAGGATACTGAGCAGCATCCTTGGCCTCCACCCACTCGATGCCAGTAGTACCTTCTTCTCCAGACTTGACCATCAATCAGATGTCTCTAGACATTACCAAGGGTCCCCTAGGGATGTGACAACCACTGATGTGGCCCCTGCCCGCCCCTGAATCACTGCTCCCAGCCACCGGTCCCTTGAACTTGCCAAACTCGCGAAGGGGGGAGACTTGGTGCCTGCTTCTCCCTCTGCCTGGAACGCTTTGCTTCCAGATTTTCTCCATGACTTCTTCCTGATTATTCAGATGCTGACAAACAGTACACTTCCTCATCTAAAGACCCTCTCCTCCCTATAGCTGCTTTTTCCTATCAATCACTAAATTCTGTTACTCGTCGCAAATTTTTTCTTGTCTGTTGCTGTCACTAGGCTCTTAGCTCCATGAAGGTATAGAGTGTTTTCTGTTATTCACTGCTTGCCCAGAACATTTTTGGATTTCAGTAAATGTTAGATTAGTAAATACTGTACACGCGGTGCCGTGGGCACGGGACAGATGCTAAAGCCCAGTTCCCACCCTCAGGGAACTCCTGCCTGGAATGAGCTGTCACACTCTGCAGGGCCCTGTTTGCTGAAGAAATAGAGAATGCGTTTCTGTTGCATGGCCTCATTTGATCTTTACAACGAGTTTCATGGCGAAGTGATTCCTTAACCTTATTTTATAGACGTGAAAACAGACCCAGCAAAATTAACGATACACTTGCCCTTAATAAGGGAGTGGGGAGTGGGACTTTCCAGCAAGATTTACTAGCAGGATGTGTCTCAAAGTCTGCAAAGATTGGTCACATCCAATTCTCCCGTTTCCCACACTGGTACTCAGAGAGTGGTCCTGGGCCAACAGCAGCAGCATTACCCGGGAATTTGTTAGAACTGCAGTTCCCTGGATCTGCTGAACCAAAGACTCAGCAGTGTGGCCCAGCAATCTACAGTCTGTATCAGGCACCCCCCCCCACCAGGTGCTTCTGACTCACATCCAAGATTGAGAACCTGCTGTAAACTGGAGCAACATTCTCCCAGCCACCAACACCTCCCCACCCCACAGACAAAAAACAAAATCTGGCAGTAGGCACTCCTCATTTGCCTAATCTGGGGTCTGCAAATGAGCTTAACGAGCTCTCAGGAACCACATCTCCATTTTTGCATATACATATGTCTGTTTCTAGGAGAGGAGGGTCCACTGTTTCATCAGATTTTCCAGGGACTCCCATAACCCTAAAAGCTTCAAGAACAGCTACTGCACCGTTAACCCAGAGGCAACCTGGTAGGAGTCATGCCGACTGTTTCATAAACATTGACAGATGTTTTCTTATCTCTTACCTCTAGTATTCGTACGGTGAGGACAGGAAAGGTGTTTCACGTCAGAGAACAAATTCAAGGGGTACGTGGCTCCACAGTTAACATTCATTCTTCACTTTTATCTAATCGCTGGATCAGAACTAATACTTCCTAGTATTTCTTGGGTGCCAGTGTTGTGTCCGGCATAGAACATTACTTCATCTAATCCTTACCATTGCCTTTTGAAATAGGCATTAACCTTTTGCATGTCACTAAAAAGCTAATTGAGGGCTTCCCTGGTGGCGCAGTGGTTGAGAGTCCGCCTGCCGATGCAGGGGACACGGGTTCGTGCCCCGGTCCGGGAAGATCCCACATGCCGCGGAGCGGCTGGGCCCGTGAGCCATGGCCGCTGAGCCTGCGCGTCCGGAGCCTGTGCTCCGCAACGGGAGAGGCCACAACAGTGAGAGGCCCATGTACTGGAAAAAAAAAGCTAATTGAGAGAAAAGCCAAGTAGCCTGAACAAAGACAAGAGCTGCAGCTGGGTTTAGAACTCAGATCACCTGAGTTTTTATCCAGCGTTCTATCCGATAGGACTTTTTAAATGCAGAGTGACATAGGAAGCAAACTTACTTTGTTTACATGACACAGTGCAGCAGGAAACTTCCTTTCACCTGCATGTGCCTAAAAGGCATGAAGAAAAAAATATTTTGTCAGCTCAAATGTTTTTCCTATTGACATTGTGTTATTTCAGAAGTGGTGTCAGCATTGCTAAATAATCAAGTGACTGGTTTCTAACTTTTTTTTTGGCCTCTGGCCTCTCAATAAGTAATCTGTAAATAAGTAACATATACACAGAGGGGATGTGATATGAATCATTATCCTGTGAGTCTTTTTAGACTTTTTATTTTGACATAATTATAGATTCACAGCGCACTGCAAAACAGTGCCGAGATGTCCCAGGTCCCTCTCACCCAGCTTTCCCCATTGGTGACCTCTGACAGAACCAGAGGATAATATCAAAAGAGGAAAATGGGCTTCCCTGGTGGTACAGTGGTTAAGAATCTGCCTGCCAAGGCAGTCTGGTCCAGGAAGATTCCCCCATGCTGTGGAGCAACAAGCCCATGCGTCACAACTACTGAGCCTGCGCTCTAGAGCCCACGAGCCACAGCTACTGAGCCTGCGTGCCACAACTACTGAAGCTGGTGCACCTGGAGCCGGTGCTCCACAACAAGAAAAGCCACAGCAATGAGAAGCTCATTCACTGCAATGAAGAGTAGCCCCCGCTCACCACAACTAGAGAAAGCCTGCACGCAGGAACAAAGACCCAAGGCAGCCAAAAATAAAATTAATTATTTTTAAAAAAGAGGAAAATGACTTAGATGCCATCCACCTGCCTAATTCAGATTTCACCTTTACATTTTCAGTGTTACACATTAGGAAACTGTTTTCATCAGGCGTTTATGAGCATTGATAGGATTAAGATTTTGTGACTCTCTCTCTAGGACCACCTGTATTTTTCATCTGGGACAACTCGCTTGATGAAGCATCCTTGTAAGAAAAACATAGCCCTGTATCTAGGGTAAGATATTGCTACTTTTTTATTATTATTATTAAAACATTACGTTTGCCCTCATTCTTCGATTCCACAAACATTAAAAGAGACGGCTCTGTCCTGTGTTGCTAGATGCTGGCCTACAGGGAGTCCACAGTTGGGGTAGAGTTAAGGAATGACAGGTGAAGAGACACACAAGTAGCTAAAATAATTACGTGTAGCTTGTCACAGATGCTTGACCTAAGGCAGTTATGAATGGTGCCATTCACAGTAGCAAAAAAAGCTTTATTTTTAAATATCTATTTATTTATTTTTTGGCTGCGTCAGGTCTTAGTTGTGGCACACGGGCTCTTCGTTGTGGTGTGCGGGCTTCTCTCTAGTTGTGGCACATGGGCTCTCTAGTTGTGGCATGCGGGCTCTCTAGTTGTGGCACGTGGGCTTAGTTTCCCCACAGCAGGTAGGATCTTAGTTCCCCGACCAGGGATCGAACCAGTGTCCCCTGCACTGCAAGACGGATACTTAACCACTGGACCACCAAGGAAGTCCCAAAAACTTTAAAATGCATAGGAATTAACTCAGTAACTCCTGTCTGCCTCAAACCATAAAATTCTTCTGGAGGGGGCAAGAGAAGGAGATCTGGATAAGGAAGTGATATACCATGTTCATGGATGGCCTTTTGCTTCTTAAAAGTTCCCTGCATAAGGGAGCATACTGTTTCTTTTATACATACACATTCCTGGTCTGAAAGCCTTTACTTTAGTGGGATCAGAGTAAAATAAAGGACAAAACTGAAGTTCGCCCTGAGCAAAACAAGCTGTCACTTAATGTACATTTTATATAATTTTATTTTTGACATGGTCACACCTTTCAAATAATGTTATTTCAAGAAGTCAAATATCCAGGCTATAGAGGATTACTCACACAAAAATAAATAGATGATCGGGGCTTCCCTGATGGCGCAGTGGTTGAGAATCTGCCTGCTAATGCAGGGGACACGGGTTCGAGCCCTGGTCTGGGAGGATCCCACATGCCACAGAGCAACTGGGCCTGTGCGCCACAACTACTGAGCCTGCGCGTCTGGAGTCTGTGCTCCGCAACAGAGAGGCCACGACAGTGAGAGGCCCACGCACCGCGATGAAGAGTGGCCCCCGCTTGCCACAACTGGAGAAAGCCCTCATACAGAAACGAAGACCCAACACAGCCAAAAATAAATTAATTAATTAATAAACTCGTACCCCCAACATCAAAAGAAATAATAAAATAAATAAGTAGATGATAGATAGATAGGGGCAAAATGGTTCCTTGTTAAGAAAAGAATTTCATTTGAATAGAACATTTTTAGAATGTCTGCCGTTGTCTTTTTTCTTTTCTTGTGTGAGATTGTCCTAATTGAACCCTTTTATTGTTTATTTCAGAAGACAAGTTTTTCTCACGAAGAACAGCTTTGAGAGTAGTGTCCTTCCATTTTCCATCCCTACGTCAATGCAGGTAGTTATTTTGCTGAACGATCCGAGGGATGCTTGAAATAAGTAATACTTAGGGTTAGATATAGTTCAGAAAACACCACGCTAGTCTGTTTTTGTTAGTTTGGGGGCTTATTTTACGATGTACCTCTTAAAGACATTGAGAGCAATTTCTAAGCCAAAAGAAGGTTTGATTCTATTCTGCCCTTACTACCAAAACAGGTGCTTTTTTTTTCCCCCTGAAAAAAGAACCAGAATTCTTGCAAGAGCTCCTTATAATTGGTTGTGTGATAGATTACATACACTGATTTCAGGGCCTCCCCAAATTGCCCTCAACCAAAACAGAAAAACCTGTACCTGCTCAGGAACTATCTTGAGAAATTTGACAGCACCTATGCTCCAGAAGCTTCCGCCATCTGCTAAAATACCAGTTTCTCTCATAAGTGACACATTTATCAGTTATGCTTATGATTCGTCATCTATGCTGTAGCCTTTATCCTCAGAGAAGATTTTTTTTTAAATATTTATTTATGTAGGCTGTGCTGGGTCTTAGTTGCAGCACTTGGGATCTTCATTGCGGCATGCAGATTTCTTAGTTGTGGCATGGAGTATCTAGTTCCCCGACCAGGGATCGAACCCGGGCCCCCTGGATTGGGAGCATGGAGTCTTCGTCAGTGGACCACCAGGGAAGTGCCTATCCTCAGAGAAGGTTTTGACACAGGAGAAGGAGATGGAGCAAATTTAGCTATCCAAGGGCACCAAACACCAATTTTGACCTCCCCGTTTTGCTTTCAGCTAATCCCCAAGATACATAGTTCCCAATATCTAGGACCCAAAGAACTCTTGCTGGAATGAATGTTCCATGGATGCGTGTCTAGAAGTACTGCTTTCTGAATCGATGTCCGAAGAGATGTACATACTGATATCGTATATGTCATTACTCTTAGGTTGGCATACCAGAAGTAACATCAGCACATTTTGCTGGTTCCGTATTGCTGTTAGTAGTGAATCGAAAAGTCTATGTTTATGATTATGAAGCCAATTCCTGGAATGCATCTACAGGTATGCGTATTCTGTATTTTTTACTCTTGTTTGCATTTGACCAACATCAGAGAAAAGGCTCAGAAGAACAGACGATGCAGTTACTTGGATGTCAGCCCCTGGACATTTTTTAAAACTAGTTATTTATTTATTTGGCTGCGTCAAGTCTTAGCTGCAGCACGCGGGATCTTTGTTGACGCGTGTGGGATCTTCATTGAGGCGGGTGGGATCTTTAGTTGCTGGCATGCAGGATCTTTTAGTTGTGGCATGCGAACTCTTAGTTGCAGCATGTGGGCTCTTAGTTGTGGCATGTGGGCTCTAGTTCCCTGACCAGGGATCGAACCTCAGCCCCCTGCATTGGGAGCGTGAAGTCTTAGCCACTGGACTACCAGGGAAGTCCCAGCCCCTGGACATTACATTGTCTGGTTGTTTTTTTTTTCTGCTGCACCAAGTGGCTTGCAGGATCTTAATTCCCCAAGCAGGGATTGAACCTGGGCAGTGAAAGCGTTGAGTCCTAAACACTGGACCACCAGGGAATTCCCTACGTTGTCCTTTAAAATTCAATAAAAATTGGCCTGAACCCCCATCCCACGGGGGGGGACTGAGTGTTTCCATCGAGGATTGTGGTAAACACAGCATGGATGGGCCACAGAGAATGGATAACCCAAGTAAAGCTGGGCTGCCTGGGGGCCAGTCTTTTTGTTGTTGTTGTTAATATTCATCTATTTATTTGGCCGAGCCAGGTTTTAGTTTGACATTCGGGATCTTTTAGTTGCGGCACATGGACTCTTAGTTGCAATGCGGGATCTAGTTCTCTGACCAGGGATCAAACCCTGGCCCCCTGCACTGGGAGCGCAGAGTCTTAACTGCTGGACCACCAAGGAAGTCCCTGGGGGCCAGTCTTATAACCATCTCATCAATTGGTCATATCCACCCCAAACATGCTTCTGCCTCCAAGACATCAGTTGACCTACTCTTTACAGATCTTCCCACCCACAGCGACACTGCCTAAAATCTCTCCCTCCTTGCCACCTTCCTCTCTCTTCCTCCAAACTTCAACCATGTTGGTGGGCTTTTCCTTCACGCCCCAATCCTCTCCCAGTGCCCCTCCTAATCTTCCAGTCCAATTCTTTTCTCTCTCACAATTCAAGGCTCTTTTCCCTTTCTGGGGGGGAGGGGCATACAAGTCACCATTTTAACCATTTTAAAATGTACAGTTCAATGGCATTTAGTACATTCGCAGTGTTGTGCAAAAGTCACCACTGTTGAGTACCAGAACATTGTCATCCCCCCGAAAGGAAACCCCGTCCTCATTGACAGTCCCTCCCCCTCCCCCTCTCCCAGCCCCTGGCAACCACTCACCCGCTCTCCATTTGTGTGGATTTGCCTGTCCTGGATGTTTCATATAAATGGAATCACACAACACGTGGCCTTTTTACTCTGGGTTCTCTCACCTAGCGTCACGTTTCTGAGGTTCATCCATGTCGTAGCGTGTATTAGGAGGTCATTCCTTCTTATGGCTGAGTAACACTCCACTGTGTGGATTGACCACTTCTGTGTATCCATTCATCATCTGGTGGACATTGAGGTCGTTTCCCCCTTTGGTCCGTGGTGAATAGTGCCGCTGTGAACACCTGTGTACAAGTTTTTGTGTGGATACATGTTTTCAATTCTCTTGGGTAGGTACCTAGGAGTGGAATTGCTGGGTCAGATGGAAATTCTATATTTAACTTACGAAGGAACCATCAGGGCTCCTTGTAACGTAAGTCAGTCTACTCTCTGTCCTTCCTCTTCTCTCCATCAATTTGTTTACTAGCATCCCAACAGCTAACTCCCCATCCTCCTCCCCAGCCCTGCACCCACAATTCTACTTTGTCTCTATGAATGTGTCTCCTCTAGGGACCTCAAATGAGTGGGATCATACAGTATTGGGATCATACTTCACTGAGCATAATGTCCTCAAGGTTCATCCATGTTGTAACGTGTGTCAGAATTTCCTTCCTTTTGGGGACTTCCCTGATGACGCAGTGGTTAAGAATCTGCCTGCCAATGCAGGGGACACGGGTTCGATCCCTGGTCCGGGAAGATCCCACATGCCGTGGAGCAACTAAGCCCATGTGCCACAACTACTGAGCCTGCGCTCTAGAGCCCATGAGCCACAACTACTGAAGCCCGCGTGCCACAACTACTGAAGCCCACGTGCCACAACTACTGAAGCCCACGAGCCACAACTACTGAAGCCCGTGTGCCACAACTACTGAAGCCCATGTGCCACAACTACTGAGCCTGCGCTCTAGAGCCTGTGCTCTGCAACAAGAGAAACCACTGCAATGAGAAGCCCATGCACCGCAACGAAGAGTAGCCCCTGCTCGCCACAACTAGAGAAAGCCCGCGCACAGCAACCAATGCAGCCAAAAATAAATAAAATAAATAAATTTATATATAAAAAAGAATTTCCTTCCTTTTTAATGCTGAATAGTATTCTATTGTATGAATGGACCACATTTTCTTATCTATTTATCTGTCAATGGACACTCGGCTGCTTCCATGTTTTAGCGATTGTGAATAATGCCAGTTTGAACCTGTGTATACAGATGTCTCCTTGAGTCCCTGCTGTTAGTTTTTGGTGGGTGTGTACCCAGAAGTGGAATTGGCTGGATCATATTTTCCATTTTGTGAGGAACCTCCACACTGTTTTCCACACTGCCTGAACCATTTTACATTCCCACCACCAGTGTACAAGGTTTCCAATTTTTTTACATTGTCACTGAAGCTTGTTTTCTGTTTCTGTCATAGTAGCCATCCTAATGGGTGTGGGACAGTATCTCACTGTGGTTTTGCTTTGCATTTCCCTAATGATTAGTGATGTTGAGCATCTTTTCATGTGCTTGTTGGCCACGTGTGTATTTTCTTTGGAGATGAAGCTTCTCCTTTTAAAACAGAATCAAAGAATGCCTTGCTAAGAGAAGGGCACCCTTCCTGCAATTTTGGCAGAGTCCTAAAAGAGTTTCTGCCAAAGCAGTGGTTTTTTTTTTTTTTAATATATTTTCCCCCTGCCCTGCATGGCTTGTGGGCTCTTTCTTTTTTCAAGTTTTATCTTTTCTCTCTTTTTTTTAAAAATTTATTTATTTATTTATTATTTTTGGCTGCATTGGGTCTTCGTTGCTGCGCACAGGCTCTCTCTAGTCGCGGCGAGCGGGGGCTACTCCTCGTTGCGGTGCGTGGACTTCTCATTGCGGTGGCTTCTCTTGTTGCGGAGCACGGGCTCTAGAGCGCAGGTTCAGTAGTTGTGGCGCACAGGCTTAGTTGCTCTGCGGCAGGTGGGATCTTCCTGGACCAGGGATCGAACCCGTGTCCCCTGCATTGTCAGGCAGATTCCTAACCACTGCACCACCAAGGAAGACCCCAAACCAGGGGTTCTTAACAAGGGACAATTCTGCCCCTCACCCGCCAGATGACACTTGGCAATGTCTGAAGACATTTTTGGTTGTCAAGACTAGAGGAGAGGTACTTCCCTGGAGGTCCCGTGGGTAAGACTCCAAGCTCCCAATGCAGGGGGCCCAGGTTCAATCCCTGGTCGGGGAACTAGAGCCCACATGCATGCCACAACTAAAAGAGTTCACATGCTGCAACTAAGAGTTTGCATGCCACAGCTAAGATCCCTCATGCCACAACTAAGATCTCGCACAGCCTAAATAAATAAATTCTATTTGGAAAAAAAAAAAAAGACTCCGTGCTTTCACTGCAGGGGTCACATGTTCCATCCCTGGTCAGGAACTAAGATCCTACATGCTATAAATTAAAAAAAAATTTTTTTTAATTAAAAAAAAAAAGGATGCTTTGTGATCTAAAGCTTAAGAAAACCTTAAAAAAAAAGACTGGAGTAGAGTTCCACTGGTTAAATAAATCATTATATAACTAATTTAATAATTTAAATAAGTCAGTAGAAGCAGGGATGCTGCAAAACATCCTACAGTGCCCAGGAGCCCCTTCAACTGAGAACAATCTGGCCCCAGATGTCAGTGTGGAGGATGAGAAGCCCTGCTCTAACCTTCTCTCTGAATGTTCAGGGAACTCAGAGAGCATTTCAATTCCCTTTTCCTTTCAGGTGTAGAACACCCTGTTTCACATATTTCTGGTGACAACTGTTGTTACAGTGGAAATTCCTTTTGCATGGTGAGTACCATGTGTTGTATCTCATTTTTTACTCTGCTGTGAGCTAATTATGAATGGAAATAAAGACAGTGTAGGGACTTCCCTGGCGGTCCAGCGGTTAGGACTCCATGCTTCCACTGCAGGGGTCACGGGTTTGATCCCTGGTCAGGGAACTAAGATACCGCATGCCATGCAGCGAAGCAGAAAAAAAAAAAAAGTGTAAGCCTTGAGGGCTGGGACAGTGATGGACTCAGGACTCAGGCCATGTTATCTCCCAGGGTTCAGAAGAGGACTGAGAGCCCGTGGGAGGGCTCTGGAGCTCCTGGGATCATCTGGCTGACACACTGTGAATATATCCATCTATCTTCTTTTTTTAAAACCTGTTATTTTGAAATCATTATAGATGTACAGGAAGTTGAAAAAATAATACAGAGTCCCATGTATCCCTCACCCAGTTTCCCCCAGTGGTTACATCTTACATAACTATAGTGATACAAACAGGAAATTGACATGGATACAACTGCCTAAAGTCAGAGAAGCGCTATTGCCATCAAAACACTGAACTGGGGTTTCCCTGGTGGCGCAGTGGTTGAGAGTCCGCCTGCTGATGCAGCGGACATGGGTTCGTGCCCCGGTCTGGGAGGATCCCACATGCCGCGGAGCAGCTGGGCCCGTGGGCCATGGCCGCTGAGCCTGCGCATCCGGAGCCTGTGCTCCGTAGCGGGAGAGGCCACAACAGTGAGAGGCCCGTGTACCACACACACAAAAAAAGAAACAAAGGAAAACACGGAACTGATTCATGGCCCCAAAACTCTCCATACCTCTGTGCCCTGCCCTAACCCCTGGCAACCGCTAACGTGTTCTCCATCTCTCTAATTTTATCATGTCAAGAATGTCGTATAAACGGGATCATTCAATATGAAACCTTTGGGGACTAGCTTTTCTCAGCAAAATTCTCAGGAGACTCATCTGATTTGTCACGTATATGTCTAGTCTGCTCTTTTCCACAGTGGTGGGTGTACCAGAATTGGGTTGTTTCCACTTTTTGGCTGGTGCAAATAAAGCCACTATAAATGTTCATGTACAGGTGTTTGTGTGGACATAAGTTTTCATTTCTCTGGGTTAAATGCCCAGGCATGTTATCACTGGCATCTGTCCTCCCTGCTTTTTAAATTGAGATGTCACTGATATACCACACTGTGTAAAGTTAAGGTATACAATGTGTTGATTTGCCACATTTACATGTTGCGGTATGATTACCATCCTGTCGTGTCACAAAATTATCATTGCTTTTCTGTTGTGGAAACAAGATCTAGTTTCTTAGGAACTTTGAAGTTTCTAATACGGTATTGTTGTCTGTGATCACTATGCTATGCATTAGACCTCCAGAACTGATTTATCTCTTTAAAGAACATCTCCCCAGCCGCCCCCCCCACCTTCTATCTCCTTTTAAAGAGACTGTTTTATTTGTGTGTTCTTCCAGGATATAAGTAACTCGGTTTTTGCGTATTTGCATGGAGATCAGATATCTCAGGCCAATATCTATTTCTCAAATACCCGGGGATACAGATTTCAGAAATATTCCCAGGAAAGACAGGTATGTTCAATTTGGTAAGAAAATGAACAAACAAACAGAAAAATGTGTCCTGTGGGATAGGAGTAATTAGCTGTCTGTGGCGAGCAAGGACTTTTCTCTCTCAAAGAGTCCAGCGGATGGGAGCGTAGGGAAGAATTTCAGGTCAGAGCAGCTGGCTAGGGAGATTAGGAAGTTAGGAAAGGAGACAGCATGGTTCATAGAAAAAGCTTGTGCCATAGTAAAGGCTGCACATGGATTACAACATCAGGTACCACCAGCATCCCCATCTTACAGATGAGAGAACTGGACTGGGTTGAACATGTGTCCCCCTAAAATTCATGTCCACCCTGAAACCTCAGAATGTCACCTTCCTTGGAAATAGGATTTTTGTAGATGTAATTAGTTAAGATGAGGTTTTCCTGGATTAGGGCTTAGTAAACTTAATTGCTACCGAAAGACCATACCTCCAAATACCATCATTTTGGGGGTGCTATGGTCTGAATGTTTGTGTTCCCCCCCCGAAATTCATATGTTGAAATCCTAATGCCTGATGTGATGTATTAGGAGATGGGGGCCTTTGGGAGGTGCTTAGGTCATGAGGGTGGAGCCCTTATGAATGAGATTAGTGCCCTTATAAAGGAGGGCACTGTTGTTATAAGCCTCCCAGTCTATGGTATTTTGTTATAGCAGCCCTAACAGACGAAGACATGGGGTTAGGGTTTCAACCTATGAATTGGGGGAGGACACTGTATATAATAGAAATACTCCCCACCCCGACACACACACACACAACCAAATAACAGAGGCTTAAATAAAATGGTGGTCTTTCTCTCTTACCTGAAAAGTGTCTGGAGGGAGCCAGCTGGGTTGCCAGGGCAATCTGTCCCACTGTCCCTAGGTTGGGGTCCTTGGCCTCATGCTCCAACTTGCCTGCTCGTGGGCACTTTGCTGACCAGCCAAAGATCAGGAGTGAGGAACCTAGGCAGGACTGAGGGACCTAGGCAGGCACCTCACAGTGTGGGTCACACCACTTCCCCTATCAGCCCAGGCAAAGCCGACTTCATTCAAAGTTCTGCCCTACATGCTACATTTTTACAGAGGGAAAACAGATCACAATATTGTTAAAAAGAAAAAGACTTTCCTTCCTTTTAGCTTACTGGATAATCTAGAGTTAAATTTAGAATTAAGCACATGTTTAAGACTTACTTATATTTTGTTTGTTTCGTAGGCAGAACTAGTCGGTTCCTTGGGCGGGATCTTCTACTTCTACTCCCTCTCACAGGTTGGGCTGCTTCTCGTTGACCAACAGAAGGTGAGTACCTTTTGGACTGGGAAGAACCACTTCAGTGACCCTTACCCCAAGCCAGGTTTTTGTCAAAACTCACACACTTAGATTTTCATATCTGAAATCCATCTAGCTTTTCACCTGTCCATCCATGTATCCATCCACCCACTCATTGACCCACCTACTCATCCATCCACATATCCATCTATCAATCTATCCATTCTTCCATTTATCTATTTATCCAACCACCCACCCATCCTTCCATCTACCTACCTACTCATCCATCATCCATCCATCCATCCATTAACCTACTTATTCATTAATCCATCCATCCACCAACCCACCTACCCACCCATCTACTCATCCATCCACCCATCCATCCATCTATTCATCCTTCCATTTATCTTTTTATCCATCCACCTATCTACCCACCTACTCATCCATCCATCAACCTACTTATCCATCCATCCACCCATCCATTAACCTGCTTATCCCTCCATCCATCCATCCATCCACACATCCATCCACCCAGCTACCTATTCATCCATATACCCTTCCACCCACCCACACACCCACCAACTCTCTCTCCCCCCATTCATTAGCTCATTCAGGCATGCACTCAGCAATATTTAAGTAGGGTCTAGGAGGTGCTGGGCACTAAGGGATAAAATACAAGGTGTGGTGCATGTGTCACTGGTGGCACCCAAGACCATTTTAAATGCCTCATGTCAACCCTTTTGTTAACAATTATTTTCACGTGGATTCAGAAAATCGGGACATGAAAACTGTGACTTCACAGGTATCATTTAGGATAAGACTAAGTTAAGAAGAGGAATCAGTCCATGCAAAGTGCATCTGAAGAAAAAATATTAAGTCAGGCAAAGATTAAAGTACAGTCAGTACCCCCGTGTTGCAAACTTTGTAAGCAAGGTGTGCCACTCTGAAGTTTGGGGGAGACCCACCATCAGGAAGCTCCCAGAGGCTGGGCTGCTACCTGGTGGCTGCAAGCCCCACCCTCTAATCACACGGGGGGCCCAGACCCCCATCCAGAGTCCCCTCATGAGCTCGCACTGCCAGGGCGCCTGGTGAATGAGACACTCCCAGACTCTGGAAATCCCAAGAATGTAGAGGTGGCTGAGGAGTCTGGCTCTGGTTACAACCTGTGCATGGTTTCCCAGATCTGACCACAGGCAGTCACAAGGCTCTACCTGGAGGGCATGGGGGCGGAGGTTGGGGGAGCTGCCCTCCCCACTCCACACCTGGGGCACAATGCACGGGCAGGCTCTGAAGGCGTTGTGGGCAAGGACTCCTGCCTCCGGTCAGGCAGGCTCTGCGCATCTCTGCATTCCCAGCCCAGGCTTGGTCTTCAGACCTCTGACTCCTGAGGGAGGGAGGAGGGGGAAGCCTGGAGCCACTTCCCGGCTCTCTGACTCAGTACTTTTCAGTTCCTGGCCCTTCCACCTCCCGAGGCCGAGGCCCTGGGTGGTTTTTTTTTTTTTTTTGCTTGTTTGTTTGTTTGTTTTTTGGCCACACCATGCGGCATGCGAGATCTTAGTTCCCCAGCCAGATCAGGGATCGAACCGTGCACCCTGCAGTAGAAGCACGGATTCCTAAACCACTGGACCGTCAGGGAAGTCCCTGCAGGCGCCTTTTGACTGGGGCTCCCCACACAGGGAAATGAACCCCACCCCTGCGCTGACCCAGGGGACCCGCCGCGGTTCCGTTGCGGAGGGACGAACAGGGGCCCTTGGCGTTTTCTCTGGCCTGGGCTCTTAGGCCACCGCAGTGAGCAATTAAAAGCGGAATGCACTCTAGTGTTTGGCTCGTTGTCTTAATTGGCTACTCGGACCCCTGGCAGCTCTGCTGAGATGGTGCCTCTCAGGCTCCAGGGACCGGCAGGCAGCCAATCCATCGCTGAGCAGGCGCGGGCTGGGGGCTGCGGACTCACATTCACTCACGGTCCCTTAGCGTAGTGAGGATGGGTGGGTCTGGCCCCTGTGGCCGCAGTGGGGGCGGGGCGAGTCAAGGTCAGCAGCCCGTGCACAGTCCACCGTGGCCCTGACCCGCTAAGCTTCTCTCCTCGCCCCAGAAGGCCCTTTGAAAGCCACCCAGGGAACTCTCTGGTGGTCCAGTGGTTAGGACTCGGCACTTTCACTGCAGGGGCCACGTGTTCCATCCGTGGTCGGGGAACTAGGATCCTGCAAACCACGTACATCTGCTGCAAACTTGGAGGCACTCGGCAAGCCATCCTGGGGAAAATCTCTCCCTCCGCCACGGTGCATCTTCTGGAAAACGGATGCCAGTATCTTGGTGGGACTCACTTATGAACCAGTGTCAGTGTTGGGATTTTTTTAATATATATATTTTATTTATTTTTGGCTATGTTGGGTCTTCGTTGCTGCACGCAGGTTTTCTCTAGTTGAGGAGAGCAGAGCTACTCTTCGTTGCGGTGCGCGGGCTTCTCATTGCAGTGGCTTCTCTTGTTGCGAAGCACAGGCTCTAGACGCATGGGCTTCAGTAGTTGTGGCATGGGGGCTCAGTAGTTGTGGTACACGGGCTTAGTTGCTCCGCAGCATGTGGGATCTTCCCGGACCAGGGCTCGAACCCGCGTCCCCTGCAATGGCAGGCGGGTTCCTAACCACTGCACCACCAGGGAGGCCCCAGTGTTGGGTTTTTTAATTCCATCCTTGTGTAGTGCTGTCAGAGGTCTTCCGTAAAGAACAGATGATAGAAAAGAATCTGAAAAGGAATTTATATATAACTGAATCACTTTGCTATATACCAGAAACTATTGCAACATTGTACATCAACTATACTTTAATTTAAAAAAAAGAGCAGATGAGAGAGAACTTTGAGAACCACGGAGAGTAATTTAGACTTTACTTAAGAGCCAGACCTTAGAGGGTCACAAGACACAAAAGGCTGTTAGGAAAAGAATCGGTGGGGGCGGGGGTTGGGGCGGGTGCAGAATTCCCTGGCGGTCCAGTGGTTAGGACTCTGCGCTTTCACTGCCAGGGCCGGGTTTGCTCCCTGATCGTGGAATTAAGATCCCGTAAGCCACAGGACATGGCCAAAAAAAAAAAAGAAAATAAAGAAAAGAATCTGGGGACCAGCCCTGGGAAATCAGCTTGAATAATAATCCAGGTACAAAGGCACCAACGTGGGCGTGGCAGAGCAGAAGGAGAGAGGGCTCTCAGCACCGCGGGGGTGTCCTTTGTCATGAGGGCTCATCCCGGGTGCTGTGGGGTGTAGAGCAGCCACCCTGCCCCCACTTATTCGATACCAGGAGCCCCGCAAGTCATGACATCCACAGATGAGCCCAGACTCTGTCCAGTGTCCCCTGGGGGCAGAATCACCCCAAGCTGAGAACCACCGGACTAGGTAATAAGGTCTGAAGAAAGTTCCAGTGACAAAGCACATGGACTCACACAGTTCTATTGCGGTCATTTCTTTTCTTGCTCAAGATTCAATATTCTTCTCTCAGGCCATGTTCAGCTACTCAGACCACCCCCTGAACCGCAGTTTTGGGCTGCCCTTTGACTACAACGGGACCCTTGACATCCTTATTGCCCCGGGCCAGAAAGGCATCCTGATCTTCTGGTTTGAGAAGAGCCTGCTGGTTTCCCGAAACGCAGGTGAGCGAGGCCCAGGCTCAGGGTGGGCAAGCACAAGCGGTCATTTTTTTCTCTCCCTGACCTGAGTGGATGACGACAAGCCCATTGTCACTTTGCCATCCTCACTTCGACCCCCCAACCCCCATTTCCCTCCTCCTGGGATATTTAGGCCCTGAAGGCAGGTTCTGAAAGTCACTGGACGCCTAGGGCAGAGGGGCCAAGTCCAGGAACTGCAGATCTTGTTTTGAGGCCTAGACACATGAGCCCCAGCCTACCAGCCCAAGTAAGGAGAAGAGCAAAAGGCAGCCCCCCCAGGAGGAGGTGCTGTCAGGGACCTCTGGGCACAACAGTGGCTGCCAGAGCACCCACAATTGCAGCACGCCCCCTAGTACCAGTCAGCCACCTGAACACAGCTGTTTCCTTCCAATGCAAGAAAAGGGCTTAGGGCTGGCCTGGCCATGGGGGGTGGGTGGGGGGCATTTCAGAAAGAAAGTTCTGATTACATGTTACCTGTATAGTAAAAGGCATCCTGCAGTTCACCTGGTATCCAGTCCATTCCTCAGAGCTCTCACATCAAGAAGATTGGGCGGGGGGGCGGTGTCGCATTTTCTTAAACCTAATGTATTCTATGTGATGTTTTACAGCATTGCATCTCACGGCTGCATTTTCCTTGATTCTTTATCATCTGAGTCATAAACCGAGGGGCCAGGTGGGCAGCGGGGGATCCCGTGCCTAATACGTGCTCATGTCTCGCGATTTGCTCTGTCATCTCCTAGGTCAGCTGGTCAACCCTGTCCATGTGCGAGAAGGACAACACATCTTGTATTCTTCCATCTCTGAAGCCAACATCACCATCCACAGTGTTGCTGCCAGTGCGTGCCCGGCCTGAGGGTAGCTTTCTAGACGTGCTTTAGACCTGACTTATTCACCTCTGACCCCCTAGATCCAGCCTGGCCAAAACAGAAACAAAATACGGTTATTACACATTCTGGAACTCAGAGCAGAAACTTTTGTGCCCTTTCACAGTGAAATGGAATGTCAGTTGGATATCGTTTGCTGGGGCTGCTCTGACAAAGCACCCCAAACTGGGCGAATTAGAACAGACATTTATTGTCTCCCAGAAGTCTGAGGTCAAGGTGTTGGCAGGGCCAGTTCCTTCGGAGGCCTTTCCCGTCGGCTTGCAGACGGCCGTCTTCCCCTTGTGCCCTCCCATCATCTTCCCTCTGTGTATGCCGGTGTCCAAATTTCCCCTTTTTACAAGGACGCCAGTCCTATTGGAGTAGGGCCGACCCGAATGACCCCACCTTAACCGTATCACCTGTGTAAAGACCCTGGCTCCAAATCAGGCCACATCCTGCGGAGGTCCTGGGGGTTAGGGCTTCAACATATCTTGTTTGGAGGGGACACAATTCAGCCCATGACAGATGGCACCCCCAGGAGTTCTTTGCCAGTGAATTGTTGTCCTGCCGCTGTCCTGCCGCTGGTTCAGTCAGGTAAAATGAAACCCACCAGTGTAATTTTTCTCCTTACATGCTCCTCACTATTTGAGGCAAATAGTGCAGCAAACTGTGGAGTCATGTGACCTTTTTTTTTTTTTTTGGCCACACAGCATGGCATGTGGGATCTTCCCTGTCCAGGGATCGAACCCGTACCCCCTGCAGTGGAAGCACGGAGTCTTAACCACTGGACCGCCAGCAAAGTCCCCTGTAATTTTTTAAAAGTATTTATTTATTTTTTTATTTGGTTGCACCAGGTCTCAGTTGTGGCAGGCAGGCTCCTTAGTTGTGGCTCACAGGCTCCTTAGTTGTGGCTCACAGGCTCCTTAGTTGTGGCATGCGAACTCTCAGTTGCAGCATGCATGTGGGATCTAGTTCCCTGACCAGGGATCGAACCCGGGCCCCCTGCAGTGGAAGCGCAGGGTCTTATCCACTGTGACACCAGGGAAGTCCTACCCGTGTAACTTTTAAGATCCCATATTTCCCTGTTTGCCCATCACTGAGTTACCTCCTACTGTCTATGTCCGTTTATCTGTTAAACGTTAATTTATCATGATAGAAAGTAATGATATAAAAGTAATTTATAGGGGCTTCCCTGGTGGCGCAGTGGTTGAGGGTCCGCCTGCCGATGCAGGGGACGTGGGTTCGTGCCCCAGTCCGGGAAGATCCCACATGCCGCGGAGCGGCTGGGCCCGTGAGCCATGGTCGCGCTCCGCAACGGGAGAGGCCACAGCAGTGAGAGGCCTGCATACCGCAAAAAAAAAAAAAAAAAAGTAATTTATAATTATGCCAGTGATGCATGGTCCTTTAAAAGTTTGCTTTTTTTAAAACATTACAACTATAATTAAAGTCCTTTTGACCAGCTTTTTGAATCCAGGCCCCTCTTTGGCTTCCTAAAGGTCATCACTGTTAGGAATCTGGAAAGTATCTTTTTAGCCAGTTGAAAGCCTCACAACCTATATTAAATATGGACGTGCTGAAAATGTACAGCGTCATCTGTGTAGCTTCTTGTGGTTGCTTTTTTTTTTTCCCCTTTTTCCCCCATTTTTTCTTTTCATTTATTGAAATAGAGTTGATATACACTATTATATTGGTTTCAGGTGTACTACATAGTGATTTGACATTTCCCTATGTTATGAAGTGATGAGTCGCAAGGATGTGATATACAGCATAAGGAATACGGTTAATATTATTGTAATAACTTGGTAGGGGGCTAGATGTTGTGGTTGCTTTTTATGTAAATGGTATCGTATTATCGTGTGAGTCATTCTACCGTTTGCCTTTTCCATTACCCATCATTTTCTTTTTTATTGTGGTAACAACACTTAACATGAGATCTACCCTCTGAACACATTTTTAAGTGCACAGTACAGTTTTAAGTATACGCACAATGTGGTCCAGCCGATCTCTAGAATGTATTCATCGTGTGTAACTGAAACTGCCCCATTAAACACGAACTCCCCATCCCCCTCCCCCATCCCCCACCATCCTACTTCCTGTCTCTATGGATGTGACTCCTCTAGGGACCTCCTGTGAGTGGGACCACACAGTATTAGTCCTTTCCAATTTCCACACATCCTCACCCATACTTGGCTTTCTGTCTTTTTCACTAGAGCCGTCCTGGTGGCTGTGCAGTGGTATCTCATTGTGGGCTCGATTTGCATTTCCCTACTGACTAATGACGTTGAGGGTCTCTTCACCTGCTTATTGGCCATTTGTATATCTTTTCTGGAGAAATGTCCATTTAGATCTTTTACTTATTTTTTGATTGGGCTGTTGGTCTTTTTATTACTGAATTATTATATATTCTGGATACAAGTCCCTTATCAGAGATGGGATGAGAATATATATCAGAGATATATTCTCTCCCATTCTATGGGTTGTCTTCTCCCTCCTCTTTTTTTTTTGCGGTACATGGGCCTCTCACTGTTGTGGCCTCTCCCGTCGCGGAGCACAGGCTCCGGACACGCAGGCTCAGCGGCCATGGCTCACAGGCCCAGCCGCTCCGCGGCATGTGGGATCTTCCCAGACCAGGGCACGAACCCGTGTCCGCTGCATCGGCAGGTGGACTCTCAACCACTGCGCCACCGGGGAAGCCCCTCTTTTTTTTTTTAAAACCATGAGTATACATCACTTCCCATGTCTAGAATCTTTAATGGTTCCTTATTTTCTTTTTTTTAATTTTTATTTTTTTATTGAAGTATAGTTGATTTACAATGTTTCAGGTGTACAGCAAAGGGATTCAGTTTCATATCTATATATATAACTGAATATATATATTCTTTTTCAGATTCTTTTCCATTACAGGTTATTATAATATATTGAGTATAGTTCCCTGTACTATACAATAGGTCCTTGTTGATTATCTATTTTATATATAGTAGTGTGTATCTGTTAATCCCAAATTCCTAATTTATCCCTCCCCCTTTTCCCATTAGGTAACCATAAATTTGTTTTCTATGTCTGTGAGTCTATTTCTATTTTGTAAATAAGTTCATCAGTATCATTTTTTTAGATTCCACATGTAAATGGTATCATATGATATTTGTCTTTCTCTGACTTACTTCACTTAATATGGTAACCTCTAGGTCCATCCATGTTGCTGCGAATGGCATTATTTCATTCTTTTTTCATGGCTGAGTAATATTCCATTGTATATACATATGTGACATCTTCTTTGTTCATTCATCTGTTGATGGATGTTTAGGTTGCTTCCATGTCTTGACTGCTGTAAATAGTGAACATTGGGGTGCATGTATCTTTTTGAATTAGCATTTTCACCTTTTCTGGATATATGCCCAGGAGTGGGATTGCTGGATTGGTTCCTTATTTTCTAAAGAATAGAGTCCAAACTTGCAAGGATTGCATTCTGGTTTGTGTATCTGGAATCTCAGCCCATAGCTTACCGCTGCCCTGAGGGATCCCTTTTCTCCATCTAACCGCTGGCTCTCAGCCTGGGGACACTGGGCAGTGTCTGGAGGCATGTGTAGTCATCACGACTCGGGGGGCTCCTGGTATCTTCTGGGTGGAGGCTGGGGCTGCTGCTCCACACCCCACTGTGGCCACGACGGCCCCACCATGAAGAACCGCCCTGCCCCAGGTGTCAATAGAGCCCCAAACCTTGCTTCTTCTGAAAACGTCCTTGTCTTTTTTATTTTATTTATTTTCGATTGATTGATTGAATGATTGACCGTTTTGGCTGTGTCAGCTCCTTGTTGCGGCACGCGGGATCTTTCATTGAGGCACATGGGATCTTGCGTTGTGGTGCGCAGGCTCCAGAGCACGTGGGCTCTGTGGTTTGTGGCACTCAGACTCTCTAGTTGAGGCGCGCGAGCTCTGTAGTTGTGGCACGCAGGCTTTGTTGCCCCGCGGCCCGTGGGATCTGACCAGGGATCAAACCCACATCCCATGCGTTGGCAGGCGGATTCTTAAGCACTGCGCCACCAGGGAAGTCCCCATCTCGTCCTTAAGAAGAAATTTGCTGACCCCTGGTCTGTATGATGGAATTTGGGGTAATTTTCTAATTTTAATATTTAATATATTTTACATTTTTGTCCATGGAAACAACCCTTGTTTCAATTTTTGTTCTGTCTTCTTTGGTTTTCCCTAGATGAAAATGAACTGGCCGTTTTAACTCAGGAGAATAATTTGTACTATGGAAGCCTGGGAATCCTGTCAAGTTCTCTAATCAAAGTAGGTCAAATCCCGGCGCTACCCGGTTGGTAAGGAATAACGGTCTTCCTCTCAAATGTCTGATCCTTTTTCTTCTTTCTTTTTTTCTTTTGTCTGATCCTTTTTCTGAAGAAATTGCTCTAGTTATTAAACTAGTAATAGTATTTTTAATAGCAATAGTGATAACATAACAGTAATCTCAATTAGTTTTACACCTGAAGAGTAGGTGCCTCAACAAAGTATACTTATGACTTTGCTTGGTTTTTTGGTTTCTTAGGGTTTGGGTTTTTTTTTTTTGGTCTACCTTCTTTAAATATGAATCATAAGAAAAAGGTTACATCCTCAAAAAAGAATGAGAATGAGCTGATCTCAGAAGTCATTTTTCTCTTAGTTTGCAGACCAAAACATCTGGTCCGAAGAGGCGGTCCTGATGTTCACTGACGTGGGCATGCTTGAGATACTGACCCCACTCCCTGACTCAACCTCACCAGCTTTTGATTTCCAGAAGTGCCCCGTGAACATCCAGGCGATTCTCATGGATCCCCAACTCCAGGTTGATGTCTGCAAAGTATGTGGTCGTGACCCTATGGATTCATTTCCAGAAAGATGTTAGAGTGTCCATTTCCAAAGGGCCTTTGAGTCCATGGTGATCAGTGAAATGAAAACTCAAAGAAAGGCAACTGTGCCATGTACAGTTTATCGATAAAACACACTTTGTCTAAAACGTCCTTTTATGAGATGATCGTGCTAATAGGTGGGAACAGGGTTTTTTCTTATTTTCTTTTCTTGCCACAGTAACATGTCAATCCCCAGCCCTGAGCATTTTCCTGTGGGTCTTTGAAATCACATGTCTGGCATGTCTGGGAATTGCTGGTTTTATGCCAAGTGCAGGAAAATGAAAGAAAGAGAGAATGAGAGAGAGAGAGAGGAAGCCACAGCAAGGCTTTTATGCAAATATTTGGCCACTGAAACTGTTCTGAGAAAGATGGCGTTAGCAAGTAGTGTTTCCCCACCAAAAAAGACAAAGCGACTATGTAGCCTATCGAGATCCTATGGGTGAAAGCTGAAATAGTTGTGAGTCACAAAAATAACACAGTATTGGATAATAAGCTAAAGTATAAAATAAATATACACGAGTCCATACCGATGTAAATAAATGACTGAATAAATAAACGGATGGGAGACACCTCTCCATCACAGAAGAGTTCCAAATAACATAAGTACCTACTCTCCCCTCCAGGAGGTGGTGTTGAATGCCCCCTGCCTGAGTGTGGACCGGCCTTAGCGATCTGCTTTTAAAGCATAAAGTCTGGGGCTTTCCTGGTGGCGCAGTGGTTGAGAATCCGCCTCCCAATGCAGGGAACGTGGGTTCGAGCCCTGGTCTGGGAGGATCCCACATGCCACGGAGCAACTGGGCCCGTGAGCCACAACTACTGAACCTGCGCGTCTGGAGCTTGTGCTCCGCAACAAGAGAGGCCGCGATAGTGAGAGGCCCGTGCACCGCGATGAAGAGTGGCCCCCGCTTGCCACAACTAGAGAAAGCCCTCGCACAGAAACGAAGACCCAACACAGCCAAAAATAAATAAATTAAAAAAAAAAAAAGAAAAGAATAGAGTCTGGACGGGGTAAATAGCCTGGCAGACACCACCTTCACCAGGAGACCAGGATGCACACGGGCAATCATGAGTCCTGTTGCCAGGACAGGACATTTCAGTTAACCTTGTCATTCCTTGCCAACCCCAGACCTGGAATCAGAAGCAACTTATTGGTTCCCCTCCTAGCACGGCAGGCAACCAACCCACTGTCTTAAAAATGGGATAAATAGGGCTTACGAGGTGGCGGCGCAGTGGTTAAGAATCCGCCTGCCAATGCAGGGGACACGGGTTTGAGCCCTGGTCTGGGAAGATCCCACATGCCGCAGAGCAACTAAGCCCATGCGCTGCAACTACTGAGCCTGCGCTCTAGGGCCCGTGAGCCACAACTACTGAAGCCCACACGCCTAGAGCCCGTGCTCTGCAACAAGAGAAGCCGCCACAATGAGAAGCCCACGCACTGCAACGAAGAGTAGCCCCCGCTCTCTGCAACTAGAGAGAGCCCGCGCGCAGCAACAACAACAACAAAAAGGGGATAAATAAAAGGCAAGATGCAAGCATTTCTCCTCCTCTCCTTCACACCCTTGTAATGGGTCAGCACAGGGAAAGGGTCTCTTTATAAAATTATTCCGGTGAATATATGAAAACAAAATGATAAGGTATCGCCCTGTGGCAACCCCAGCATCGGAAAAGAGAGACAGCGGGCCATTACATGCCACCTACGGAATGTCATTCACCTGCTGGGTCTTGCCAACTCGATCCCACCGTAATCTGATGGATCCAGCCGTCAATCTGCCAAAAAGGCAGAGCACGTAGGAACATGTGTCCATCTGCCCCAGGAAAACCCAGACAGTGGGAAATCTACAGGTCCCACGGTCTGGGTTCTTCAAAGATGCCTAGAAATGAAAATGATAAGGGAGGGAGGGGAAGCTGTGGATTGAAAGAGACTTAAAAAGACAAAATGTTCGCAAACAGAAAAATTGTATCATCTAGGGATGCACGCTTGGCAATAATTCTAGGAAGAAACGCAAGCAGGCAATTACTGCAAGAAGTCAGGCGGGGAGTGGAGGGGCCAGGGTACCTCGGGAGAGAAGAGGGGCTGTGTCCGGGGGTGGGGGGAACCTTGAGGGTCTTCTGCGGGTGCAGGGTCTAGCGAGGAAGACAGTGGCTTGAGTGACAGCCCAGGCTGCTGCGCCCGAGAGACTGGAAGGTTCCATCGCTGGGGAGCCCCCTCCTGCCACTGACCACTTGCCCTGTAGTTTGGGGAACAGAGGCTTGATCTGATGGATTGAATGACTGACTGATGGATTTTTTCTTTTTTTTTTTTTTTTTGCATTTCTAACTAGGTGGAACTTCTGCAGGGAGAATTTGAAAATAAAATGTATACCATTGATATGAACAGTGAGTTGGAGTTGACGGCCCTCATGATACCCCGGCCCAGCACATCACCAGTCCCACTAGTAAGCATGCTTTATCTGTTTGACAAGTGTTTCTGACACCTGGCATCCCTAGCAGCCTTGGCCTCACATCCTGTGCCCACAATTCCCAGGCTCTGGAAATTCCCTGGCATCCCCCCGGAAGACACGCTCACCCAGGAAGCCCCTAGAAACTCCCCTTCTTCCTCACCAGGGTCCACATGCCTGGCCGTGGCTGTGCACCTGCCGGCCCAGCCTCCTCTCCCACTACCTCTGTGCCGGCTCTCCACCCGTCTTCGGAGCTGCCCCAGAACCTTTCCAAAAATGCCCTTTCCTCCCTCTCAGCTCAGCCAGCGCCGGTTTCCCTCCTGGAGGGGATGCCTGAAAAACAGTGGGCGTTCCTGGAGCTGAAACCCACGTGTCCAAGCCTGGACCCTTGGGTGCAAACAATCGAGCTGAAAACAGGGGGGTGGACCAGTGTAAGGATGCAAGGGGATGTCTAGCCAGCTGGGACCAGGGCCCGCGAGGGGGTGCCAGGCTGGCTCTTGCCTTGTGCTCTCTCATCACCCCCCCTTACCCCCCCGCCTCCCGCAGGACGGGCCCCTCCACGCACCAAGGACAGTTCTGGGTCTTGCAGGGTTGCAACCCCAGGCTGTCTGCACAACGGGACTCAGAGCCACAGTTAGGGGGTGTAGATGACAGGGGGTGGGGGGGGTGCATCTGGGGATGGAGCCGGCAGCTGCGTTTGCAGAGCAAGCCGAGTCTTCAGTTTGAAGGGGGACCGGGGTCACCTGTGGGTGCGCCCCCAGCTGCTCCCCGCCGCGCCTGCTGGCCTGCTGGCGCCGTACAGAGCGTGCGTCTCCCATCCCGCCCCCAGGTAATGGTGAGCAACCCCCATTCCCTGGGGCTGCAGGCTGTCATCTACGAGGACGGCTACACCTACGATGGGAACACCAAACACAGGCTGGTGAGGACGCCCCTCCCCCTCCCCCCTCCAACTCGGATCAACAGGAGAGGGGCTCGGCCTTGACCCACTGGGCCAGCCAGGTCCAGCCCCCTCAGGGTGTCCCTCGTCGGACCTCCTTCCTGCTTCCCTTCCTTACACACACCCAGATAAGGTGCTGCGGAATTTTGAGGGGACACAGACCCTGCCCCTCCCCCACCCCAGGCAGGCCGCAGTCCCCCAGAGAGTGAGGGCGTCAGGTGTCACACAGAAGGGGCAAGGAGGATGTGGCGGGGAGCTTGACCCACCCCGGGAGGGCGTGAGACCTGAGTTATCTGGGTAAACCCTGGAATCAGGAGGCAAGCCAGGGCCACCGGGAGGGTCTTGGCCAAATACGGGTCTGGGGGATCCATAGGGCAGAGCCAGGCCTCGCAGTCACAGCAGGGAGTTCGGACTTGACCCCAGACCACAACAAACTCTTTGGATCAGACCATGTCACATCACAGCTAAGTAGGAGGGGAAAGTAAGTCACGCCCCACTGTGGGTCCCCGGGACAAAGGCAGGGAGCTTGGAGCAGGGGGGTCATTCCCATGAGCTTCCAGAAGCCTTTCACGGGCTTAGACCCAGAGGCAGGCTGGGTGGCTCCCGGGTTCCTCCTCCCAACACCCCCATCCTGCCCTCCGTCTCTCCTGAGCCCTGATTGCGGGACCACCCGGGGCTGCTCCACTGCTGCAGTTGCATTTTCTCTCTTGCTTCCGCAGAACATTTCACTGAGGCAGCAGCAACACTGGGGCAGGGCTGACCCCAACTTCACCTCCAGGTACGTCATCACCGGATGGTAGCGGTGGGTGGCCCCAGGGTGTCCCCTTAGCAGGAGCCAAGGAATCAGGGCCGAGACCCAGACTCCCCCACTCCAAGGACAGTAAGGCAAGAACGATTAATCTCTTACAGGGAGACAAATACCATATGATATCACTTATTTGTAGACTCTAAACTGTGACACAAATGGACTTATTTACGAAATAGAAACAGACTCAGATATAGAGAACAGACTTGTGGTTGCAAAGGGGAAGGGGGAGGTGGGGGAGGGATGGGTTGGGAGTTTGAGGTTAGCAGATGCAAACTATTATAATATAGGATGGGTGAACAACAAGCCCCTACTGTATAGCACAAGAAGTAGATTCAATATCCTGTGATAAACCATAATGGAAAAGAATCTGAAAAAGAATATATATACAGGGCTTCCCTGGTGGCGCAGTGGTTAAGAATATGCCTGCCAATGCAGGGGACATGGGTTCAAGCCCTGGTCTGGGAAGATCACACATGCCGCAGAACAACTAAGCCCATGCACCGCAACTACTGAGCCCTCGCTCTAGAGCCCGCGAGCCACAACTACTGAAGTCCGCGTGCCTAGAGCCTGTGCTCTACAACAAGAGAAGCCACCACAGTGAGAAGCCGGCTCGTGGCAACTAGAGAAAGCCCGCGCGCAGCAACGAAGACCCAACGCAGCCAAAAATAAATAAATAAAATAAAATTTTTTAAAACAATATATATATATGTATAACTGAATCACTTTGCTGTACAGCAGAAATTAACACAACTTTGTAAATTAACTATACTTCAATAAATGTTTTTAAAACTCTTAACAAATGGTAGTTTCTCAAAAAATTATATATATATGTAAAAGAAACACCGTGTAAATAACCTCTGAATCAAAGAATTCAGCTCAAATATATTCAGAGAAAAAATGTATAGCCCAAGCACTTTTATTATGAGGAGAAAAAATGGACCTAGTGATAAATAAACTAAATATTTAACATAAGGACCTAGGGGGACAACAAAAAGAAATTATGGGAAGGGAATGAACCATGATACAATACGGAATGTATTAAATAGAGAACAAAAAGACAGCATAGAGTCAAGACGTAAGATAAAGCTGGTTCTTCAGAAGACACCACAATCCTGATGGAGAAAAGACAGAATTAAAATGAACAATAGGAATGAAAAATGAAAATAAAAGTATGGATACCGAACCTGTTCAAAGAACAATGAGAAAACATCATATGCAGCTAGGTGATAATGAAACTGGGGCTCAGATGCTCTTTTCAATAAGTAATTATATATAAATTAACAAAACTGACTCAAGAAGAGGTAGAAACTAGAGGGAGGGTGGCGCCACCATGTGTGAGCAGATGTTCTTGGTCAATATTCTGGACTGACTGGATGAAGAGATGAATGAATGAATGGAGAAATGGATGGGGGGATGGGGTGGATGGATGGGTGGATGGATGGGTGGATGGATGGGTGGAAGGATAGATAAATGAATGGGGGGGTTGTCGATGCTTTTTACTGCAATAACACACACTCCCATTGCCTTGCAGCATAAAGAGACCCACGATATCAACCATCACTCTGGACATAGCCAACAAAGAAATTTCATGCTTGGATCTTAAGCCACTGGTATGACCAAAACTTTTGCTGTCCCATACTCTTTTTTTTTTTTTTTTTTTTTTTTGCGGTACGCGGGCCTCTCACTGTGGTGGCCTCTCCCGTTGCGGAGCACAGGCTCAACGGCCATGACTCACGGGCCCAGCCGCTCCACAGCATGTGGGATCTTCCCGGACCGGGGCACGAACCGCTGTCCCCTGCATTGGCAGGCGGACTCTCAACTACTGCGCCACCAGGGAAGCCCCTGTCCCATACTCTTTGTCCTTAGTGTTAAGACTGATGACAGCAGGCCTTGGCTGGCTTGTCCCCTAGGGGCTGGCTAAGCTCACACTCAGGATCTGGAAATGGAGGTGATTCTGCCCTGGTTGCCAAGGTCACTGCCCCTTCCCCATCGTCTTCCCCCAGGGCTGTGAGTCAGGACTCACCAACCTCGGAGCAGGTGTACTAGCTGGGGGTTATCAGATGGCGGGACCTTAGCGGTGCCCCATAGATCAGGCAGGCTCTTAGGGTTTGACTCTGTGAGTCCCAGGCACCTGGACACCGCATTGCGACCCAGGCGCAGGGTTTCTGGTCCCGGCTGCATCAAGTGCGCCCCCTCGTGGGCTTTCATGGTGCCCTCGCTGACCGGGGTCAGCATCCTCATCCCCTCCTTGTCTCTCCACCCCACATCCCCCCGCCGCTGCAGACAGCCCTCATTTCAGTCGGTTGTGACCTGGAGAAGAAGATCGTCATTCAGAAGTGAGTATGTCGATATGGGGTGGGGAGGGGAGAAGTTGGGGGGTAGCGAGGTGGGGAGTGGGGACTGGATGAGATGGTCACCATTGCTTCACAACTGCTAAAGTCGGGTGACACTACTCTGTCTGCTTTTACATATGTTTAACATTTCCATAACGAACAGCTCAAGAATTAATCCTAACAGATTAAGTTAGAGTCTACAGTGGGTGGCTGCCTCCTCCACACCGACTTGGTGAAATTTACATGTTCTCCCTGCTTCCTCATCCTTTGCTCATTCCCTTTCTCCCTTTTAGTCCCTGAGTTCCTCATTTTGATTAAAATTGCTCAGAGAGGGCTTCCCTGGTGGTACAGTGGTTAGGAATCCGCCTGCCAATGCAGGGCACACGGGTTCGAGCCCTGGTCCGGGAAGATCCCACATGCCGCGAAGCAACTCAGCCCGTGCGCCACAACTACTGAGCCTGCGCTCTAGAGCCCGCGAGCCACAACTACGGAGCCCGCGTGCCACAACTACTGAATCCCGTGTGCCTAGAGCCCGTGCTCTGCAACAAGAGAAGCCACCGCAATAAGAAGCCCGCGCACCTCAACGAAGAGTAGCCCCCGCTCGCCGCAACTAGAGAAAGCCCGTGCACAGCAACAAAGATCCAATGCAGCCAAAAATAAATAAATAAATAAATAAATTTATAAAACTGCTCAGAGATTCTGGGTTTAATCGCCTGCTGAAAATTTGAGGAACTTTGCCTCCAGGATCCATAGTTACTGCGGAGAACGCAGCCATGAGAAACCAAGAAAAAGAAAGGAAGAACCCCTGAAGACTGGCCAAACTGCCACACGGTCTCCCCTTCAGGCGGTGGTGGGCCAGCAAATGGGCGACAGCCAGTTCTGGGGGAGCCCGGATTTGTAGCATTTGCCAACTCCCGTGGTGTAAATGCTCCCATGGAGCCTATAGATCACTACCAAAGTGAGTCTCTACTGGCTCATGAAACTCCTGAGGATATAACAGCTGGCTCTCGGAGCTAGTAAGAGCCAGCCTCAACGCTCCACTGCATGGGGCAATAATAAAGTCAACTGATGGTTTTACCAGATTCTCCCCCCAAAAGGGAGACGCTTTATTGAGTCAATAAATGATGTTATCAGTATTTAGAACATATGTGCAGGAAAGTCTTTAAAACAATATTTTCAAAGCTGCTGCCATAAAGAGAGTGGGAAAGGTATTTGCCACACGTGTAACTAAAAAAGGACTTGTATCCAGAATTTATAAAGAATTCCTACGAATCAGAAAAAAAAAAAAAGATAAACGTATAGAAAAAAATGGGCAAAAGGCTTGAGGAGGCACTCCCAAAAAAGGGGGGGGAAGGCTGATAAACACGAAAAGGGGGGGGAAAGGCTGATAAACACGAAAAGGTGTTGAAAAAGTGGTCAATTTCATAGGAAAATGAAAATGAAAGCTACGTTAGAGACCGATATTCAGCACGAGCATGGCAGAATTGACAAAGCCTGGAAAGTAGTACCATAGGGATGGGAACCCCCTGGCAGCCTCAGGAACCCCCAGACATTGCTGGTGGGCGTGTACATTTTTCGGCTGCTTTGGAAAGCACTTCTTTCCACCAGCAATTCCACTCATGCACGTCTGCACTGATCTAGGTTTCAGAATGTTCTCAGCAGCATTATTCTGAATAGCTCCAAGCTGGAAGCAGGCCAACTGAAATGTCCATCGACAGAAGGAGGGGTAAACCCAGTGCAGGGTTTTGATACAACAGAATGTCACCGCAGTGAAAACGAACGGGGCAGAATTGCCTGGATGGATCGTACAAACGTGGGCGTGGAATCAAAAGAATACACAGCATGATTCTAGTCTTAAAAGTCCAAAATCAGGGGCATTCCCTGGCAGTCCAGTGGTTAGGACTCTGCACTTCCACTGCAAGGGGCACAGGTTCCATCCCTGGTTGGGGAACTAAGATCCCACAAGCTGGGTGGCACAGAAAAAGAAAATCCAAAATCAGGCAAAAATAAACTACAGTCAGCCCTTGTATCTGCAGGTTCCGCATCCGCGGATTCAACCAGCCAAGGGTGGATGGCGTTTAAGTTCGTGGTTGGTTGAATCTGTGGTCGTGGAACCCGAGGATACAGAGGCCCCCACTATGGGACCTGAGCATCCTCGGACTGTGTTATCTGCGGCAGATCCTGGACCAACCCCCTGCAGATACCAAGGCAGGACTGCATGTTGCTTAAGGATACATGCACAGAGGGTAACAGTACAAAGAAACACAGGGAAAGGATTGTCTCAAAAGTCAGGACACCCAGCTCCCACATCTCCACGTGTAACATCATTCTCCAATACAAGGAATTAGGGCTCCTTGGCGAAATGGCTGATTCTAGGCCAGGCAGGGAAGATTCAAGATGAGCCTGGAGGGGCTTCCCTGGTGGTACAGTGGTTGAGAGTCCGCCTGCCGACGCAGGGGACGCGGGCTCGTGCCCCGGTCCGGGAAGATCCCACATGCCGCGGAGCGGCTGGTCCCGTGAGCCATGGCCGCCGAGCCTGCGCGTCCGGAGCCTGTGCTCCGCAACGGGAGAGGCCACAACAGTGAGGGCCCGCATACCGGAAAAAAAAAAAAAAGAAAGATGAGCCTGGAGCATCTTGGAGAACCAGAAGGTAAGAAAGGGCTCAAAATCCAACCGATGGGGAGATAACATATGTCAAAGGGAACAATTCACAATTCTTTGGTCCCGCATGGGTTCAGGCAGCTTCTCACCATCTTTTGTTGCTCGCAGTGAAATCTCAGCCTGTTACAATGGCATCCTCGACCCCGTGGCCCTTCAGAACAACTATAGCTACGTCATTGAGAGGTGAGCCCCCCCCCCACCGCCAACACACACACATGAGCCAAAGGCGAATCAAGAATCATTATTTAAATTTTTATTTATGTATTTGGCCGCACCGCGCCAGCATGCGGAATCTTAGTTCCCCCGCCAGGGACTGAAACCCCCTGCAGTGGAAGCTCAGAGTCTTAACCACTGGACCTCCAGGGAAGTCCCAAGAATCATTTTTAAACCGTAATGGAAAAGAAAACAAATTTTTTTTGAAGAAAGGAAAAAAAGAATGGTTTTAAAATGGATACCCTGCCAATTGATATCCAGCCCACAGGGAATCCGAGGGAGCAAGCAGACAGGTAGGGAAGGTGGCTGGGCCTTTGGGGAATCAGTGGGATGTGGCAGGGCCCCTGGCCCAGGTCTGCACAGGCTCTGCCACCTGCTGGGCCAGCTTTCAGACCCCTCCCCAGCCTGCCACCAGCTCCTGGAGCCCGGTCCCCTGTTCATCCCAGCTAGCGGAGTTGGCCAGACACTGTCCAGCCAAGGCAGGAGGGGGTGGCCGGCCAAAGTGACCCCCTCTGCAGGGCGGCACGGAGAGCCCCTCCCACACTGGTGCACACCACCAGCCCCCTGGCATGGGAAGACACTCATGGGTCTTATACGACGTGACCCTCCCCCCTCCAACACAAGCCAAGAGTCCCTCCCCCATCCAGACCCAGGGCCGAGACGGAAACTGGCCCTGCTGGACTTGCCGACCAGTGAGGCTGCAGCCAGAGAGCCTGGGGGCATAAGAGTGTGTGAGTCAGGGTCTCCAGAGAGAGAGAAGCCCCAGGATGTATGTGTGAGACAGAGAGACACAGAGGCACAGAGAGACAGAGACAGAGTGACAAAGACAGAGATATATTTTAAGGACTTGGCTCCCGGACTGTAGAGGTCTGGTGAGTCCACAGTCTGACGGGGGAGGCTGGGGGCTGGCAGCTCAGGGAAGAGTTGCAGTTCTAGTTCAAGGCCATCTGCAGGCCGACTTCTTTCTTGCTGGGGGAGGCCCATGTCTGTTCTACTCAGGCCTCCAGCTGCACCCACATTAGGAAGAGCACTGCTTTACTGATTTCAGTATTAACCTCTGCCCCGAAGAAGAGCCTCACAGAAACACCCAGAATCACATCTGACCACAGTCGAGGTGCTGTGGCCCAGCTAAGTGGACCGGAATGTCAACCACCGCAGGGGTCCCAAGGTCATTTCGACCAGGACTCTGAATCCCCCGCTCAGACACGCCTCCACGATCGTGACCCCATGTGCAGGGAAGAAGCGGGGCTGTGGGTGGGTGGACGTCCGGGCGCCTGGCGGGAGCTCGCCCGTATCTGTGTCCTGCTCTCCCACAGGGAAGCCTACGACCCCAGCTTCCGGGGTCAGAAGGCCACGGAGGACCTGGAGGTGCCTTACCACTATGAGAAGCTGGGCTGCCCCATCCTCGTCTACTACGACACCCCATGGAAGCCGGTGGTGGAACTGTGAGGACCCACCCCCCAGTCCACCACCCCGCCAGCCCCCCGCCGCCCTCACCATCATCACAGGCCCCCAGAGCCCCCTCCACCCCTTTGCTCTGGCCGCATCCTCTCCCTGCCTTTTCCCTCCGTAGCTCTCAGCTCACACATCCCCTCCCCTTGCCCGTCTTAGCTCGGCGGCCTTAACAAAACACCACAGACTGGAGAGCTTAAACAGCAGACGCTGACTTTCTCACAGTCCTAGAGGCCGGAAGTCCAAGTTCAAGGTGTGGGCAGGCTGCTTCCCCCAGGCCTCTCTCCTTGGTCGCAGAGGCTGCCACTTCCCGTGGCATCAGGGCCCACCTTTATGACCTCACTCAACTTCGATTGCCTCGTTAAAGGCCCCACCTCCAAATCCAGTCGCACGGGGGTTAGGGCTTCACATAGGAATTTGGGAGACACATTTCAGGCCATGCCACTCACTCTGCCCCCTTCCATGGATTCTGTCTTCCTTCATTCCGTCCCCACCCCCACACCGCCCCCAGCAGACCACTGCACTAAATAGTTGTTGACGGACTGAACGGTGGTAGAAACCACTCACACGTGGCAACACTTAGGTTCATTAGAACGTCACGTGTTAGCTCCTCGTGGCCTCAGTCCCACACCCAGGTGAGACTGTGGGCCGGGCACGCCCCTAACTCAGAGCTGCCACGTGGTGGGGTGCCTGCCGGCCTGGGGTGAGGAAGAAGGGAAGGGTCCCATCAGAGCAGGGGTGTAAGCCCCAACCTGGCAGGAGACAAACGTGCATCCAAAAATAAGTTTTGTTTTTCTTTTTTTTGGCCCCCCGTGTCTTGCGGGTACCTTAGTTCCCCGTCCAGGGATGGAAGCCGGGTATGCGGCAGTGGAATCCCGGACCCCTAACCACTGGACCACCAGGGAATTCCCCCCCAAATAAGGATTTAGAAAAACCTTAATTCACCGCCCTAAATGTATACCTCTGGAATGTTTACAGGTGTCAAAAAATAAGCAACCCCCAGTCCCCGACCCCGACCCCGTCAGCCACCTGCCACTGCATATCCGCGTTGACTGTCCCAGAAGTGTCAGCCTGGTGGGGGGTGGGGGTGGCCCTGCCCTGCTCTGCCACCTCCCACCACCCCCAGATGGTCTCACAACACAGCAGGGCCCCCAGCCTCCCCCACCCCTGACGGCCCCCCAGCAGCCTCACCTGTGCATGGTGTGTCCCAGGTGGAGGGAAGGAAAGTTCCAGGAGGTGGTCGAGGCCGAGTACGTCCTGCTGGAGGTGAACGGGCTGTTCACGTACACGTACTCCTTGACGGCCGACATGGCCCTCTGCAGTTCCCAGCCGCAGAACTGGACCACCATCGCCAAGACGGCCGGCGACAAAGGGCCCTTCGCCTGGGACCGAGAGGTAGGGCCTGCGTTCTGATTATTCCCAAAACAGGTCGCAGAAGGCGACGACTGGTCAGGCCCACTGTGTGCTGGGGGCCGACTCGGTCTGTCCGGGCTGTTGTAAAGATCACCATAGAGCCTGTGGCTTGTAACAGCAGCACTGGTTTCTCACGGTTCTGGAGGCTGAGTCCAAGATCAAGGCGCCAGCAGATTTGGTGTCTGGTTCCCGGGTGGTGCCTTCTGTGTCCTCGCACGGCAGAAGGGGCGAGGGAGCGCTCCTGGGTCCCTTTATAAGGGCGCCAATCTCCTTCAGGAGGGCTCCACCCCCAGGACCTAATCACCTTCCAAAGGCCCCGCCTCCTAATACATCACCTTCTGGGGTAGGTTTCGGCATATGAATGGGGGGGGGGGGCGGTGCAGGGCAGACATTCAGTCCCTGGATGGGGCGTCAGGGGATGGAAATGTAAGACGCACAAACTCTTTGGGAATCTCTCCCAAGGGAATCGGAGACGATCGGAGGTGTAGGGACGAAGGCGCTCATGGAGCACACTGCTGATGATGCGCAAATTTCTGGAACCATCCAAATGCCCATTATTTAAGGGGCTGATTATACTTACGGTCCGTTCTGCTCAACGAGCGTTTCTATCACGAACGTTGGTTGGTACACGATTGACAAATAAGGTTATGGTGTCAGTGAAAGGAAGACATCGCGTTGTTCCTCTGGGGGTGGGGGGGCTTCTGGCGCATATTAATTAGTTTCCATCCACCCTCAGCCTCTCAACGCCAAGGGCAAGAACACGGCGCAATGCGGTCACGTCACCAGCAGGGACGCGCGCGCTCTTCGCGCCCAAAGTCGGTTCCAGCGCGAACTCCTGGCTCCTTAATTTTGTATTTGCTTTCTTAAAAGCCCGCAGCCTCACCCGTTCCTTACACCCCATTCCATCGAGTGAGTTTGGTCATGTATTTTGGTTGGTGACGTTGGTTTTATTTATTTTTTAACCGAGGTGAAATTCACATAACCGATAATGAACGATTTTAAAGCGTGTAACTCCTACAACTCGGGTATGCGTTTTGTGCATTCGCAAGGTTACCCAAACACCACCTCCCTGACCGTTTCTTAAGAAAAAAGAACAAGCCACACACGGAGCTTTGCTTATTTATTATTTTCTGACTGTGCCGGTGTTTGTATTTGCATTCTTTTTATTAGCCGTCTCGTTCAAAGTGGCATGCATAAATTGAAGAGATTGTCCCATTACTTTTTTTTCCCCATCAGCCCTGGTGGCCGATTTTGTAGAACCCTGAGGGTTTTTCTATCAAGACAGAGCCACAATGCCTGCATGTCCAGCACAGTCATTGGATGGGCTGTTAAAAAGCCCCTGAACTGCTAAAACTGAACCACTGAACCACTAAAAACCATGAGGTGGAGCTAGCTGTGGCAAATAAATGGTCGTTAGGCAAAGCAGCTGTCTCCTTTTTTATTTCACATAGTTTTTATGCAGCCCAGCTTTTTTTCTTTTACTCCCAAAGGATTTTTTAAAAAATTTTAATTGTGGTCAAATATGCATAACATAACATTGACCATCTTAACCATTTTTAAGTGCACAGCTCAGTGGCATGAATTACATTCACACAGTTGGGCAACCGTCCCCACCCTCCATCTCCAGAACTTTCTCATCTTCCCAAACTGAAACTCTGTCCCCATGAAACACTCACTCCCCATCCCCTCCCCCAGCCCCTGGTCCCCACCATCTACTTCCTGTCTCTGTGGATCTCTCTAGGGACCTCCTGTGAGTGGGATCACACAGTATTTGTCCTGCGTCTGGCTTCTTTCACTGAGCATCATGTCCTCAAGGTTCATCCACATTGTAGCATAGGTCAGGATATCTTTCCTTTTTAAGGCTGGATAACATTCCACTAGTGGGTACGGACCACACTTTTTATCCATGATCTGTCAGTGGACACCTGGCTTGCTTCCACCTTTTGGCTGTTATGAATGGTGCTGCTACGAACGCGGGTGTGCAAATATCTCTTCGAGACCCTGCTTTAGTTTTCTGGTGTCTCTTCTTATAAGGGAAGTAATCCCATTATAGGGGCCCAACCCTCAGGACCTCATCAAAACCTTATCACTTCCCAATGCCCCACCTCCAAATACCATCCCACTGGGGGATGGGGCTTCAACATACAAATGGGAGTTGGGGACTCGAACATTCAGTGTGAGGCAGGGGCGCAAAAAGTAGGACCTGGTGACGGAGGAAGAGGAGGCAAGCGTCAAGCACGGCCCCCCAGTTTCCAGCCTGAGCACCTGGGCAGATGCTGGCTCAGGGATGAAGCTAGCAGTGGACGGAAACACACACAGCTTCATTCTACACCTGCTGAATTCAAGGTGCCACCGAGGAGGAGGGAGCCCAGTGGCCAGCAAAACATGGGGAGACAAGTCAGGGCTGGCGTTGGTTTGGAAGTCTTCTGTGTGTTGCGTGGTAACTTAAGGATGTGTCTGCCAAAGAGGCCAAGAGGAGGGGCCAGGGCAGCGGGACGACTGTGCTGGGGGGGACGTGAAGAGGCAGGGGCTCCGTGGGGGACTGCAGGGCTCCAGGCACCTGGGGAACCATCAACAACCGAGAGGAAGTATTGCTGCCGTTGTTGCATCCGAGGAGGGCCAGGTGGCCTGGCACAGCTGAAGTCAGGTGTTTGCCCTCCATCCATTCCCACGGCCCCGGCAGCAGGGTCTGGGGACAAACGACGCCCATCCAGGTGGCCACCCACACCGTGGACACGTTTGCTTTTTGATTCTGACAACGTTTGAACTTTCTCCATAGTAGTACACAGGACAGCTCTTTCCATCACCCAGCACTACAAAACAAATCAGCCCCGAATTCAGTGGGACTTACTGTTTCTCACAAATCCGTGGCTCAGGTGGGCAGCTCCTGTGCCCCACATGGCTTTGGCGGAGGCCACCCGTGCGGGGGCATCAAGGTCTTCTCACCCGTGTGCAAGGCTTCTGTTAGCGACATGGCTCTCCATGTGGCCGTCGGGCTTCTGGGCCCAGAACATTGTTGAAAGCAGGTTTGGAGTTCTGCCCAGATGCTACCTCTTGCTGGAGAGCTGTGTCCACACTAGAAGGGGAAATGAAGAGCTTCCTCATTTTATAGTTGCTTGTGGGAGGGGGGCGGAATTCCCTGGCAGTCCAGTGGTTAGGACTCCGCGATTCCACCGCAGGGGGCACGGGCTCCACAGTCACAAATCGGCTGGCCTGCCCAGCGGGCACTTGGTCCTGGACTCACACCCATGGGTGCTGGTGGGTAGTGGCACCGGTGGGGCCGTGTGTGCGGCGGTAGCACCTGTGGGCTGGCATGGTGCTCCCCAGCCCCCGGGGCCAGCAGGCATGTCTCTGTCCTCCTCCCCAGAATTATGTGAGCTGCCACGACCCTAAGAACAACGCACCCCTGAGATGGCCCAAAGTCCCGTATCAGATCCTGGGAGGCCCGACAGAGAACAAGATCGTTTTCGACCAAAGAAACGGCATCTACGTCTTCTTCATTTCCATCGTGGACCCATACTACAGGTGAGTCGCCCTGTGCCAGGGGCCTCTGGGGGAACAGCTGGCTCTCTGGGGGCAGGCTGCACACATGAGGGGGACCCACTTTTCTCCCTCCTCTAGGATGACATTTGTTCACTTGCTAAATGAATCCTCATTCAAAGGCCATGCTGGGTGCCGGGGGAACAGCAATGACCAGCAGCCCTGTCCCTGCCCTCAGGGACCAGAGTCACAGTCATGCCATGTCCAACAGGTGGGGTGCAGGGGCCGGTGTAGACGGGCTCCCAAACACTGATCATTAGATATTCAGGGATTTTGCAAGCCGGTTGGCTTCCCGCTGGCAGCTGGAGGACTGACACCACGGAAACCGACACTCATTACAGGCCGGCCCGACCCTGCCCCAGGAGCTGGCTGCCCATACTCGCCACCCACTGTGCTGTTCAGATCATTAACGTCTCCCACTGGGAGGGGGAATATGGGCGGCATTCTTCCCCGCTCCCCCATCACCTATCCCTTCCAGACGGACACAAAGTCCACCTCCAAAAGCGCGGGGAGACCCTGCCTTCCCTAAAGGTCCCAGACCCTGGACCAGCTCTGGGACGCCACAGGCGGAAGGCACCGGAGTGGGGATGCCCAGGGGAGAGAGGGGTCTGCCTGAAAGGCTCATCCCCTGCCCTCCCTGCACCTTGCCTCCAGCAGAGCCCCCAACGACTTCCCCCCACTTACCTGGGTGTCCTTCCCTCCATCCTGCCATTCCCACCTGCTCGCAGCCACCTGAGGGACGCTTGTGGCCCCCCTCACACCCCCCACTCCGCGTCCACTGTGATGAGTGCTTTGTTGGTCTCTGCTGCCCGCCCCCCAGACTGAGCCTGGGCATGGAGGGGGTGGGAATCCCTTGTCTCCAGAGCAGGGGACCACAGGGGTCCTGGGGAAAAATATGGCCTCTGATAAAATATGTAAGATGTTACGGAAAAACCCAAACGAACTTTTTGGCCAACACAATACAGAGACGACTGCAGAGTCATAGAGGATAGAAGTTAAGTGGATATAAATGGAACTCAGTGCCCGGAGTCAATGCTCCAGGCCCAGCTCTTGTCCCCGTGAGTTTTAAAACGTTTGCTGGGGGAATTCCCTGGCGGTCCAGTGGTTAGGCTCTGTGCTTTCACCGCTGAGGACCTGGGTTCGATCCTCGATCGGGGAACTAAGACCCCGCAAGCTGAGCAGCGTGGCCGAAAAAAACAAAAAACGAAAAACCAGTTTGCTGGGGTGAAGGGTGAGGCCCCCAAAGGCGGTGCCCCACGGCCTCTCCCTGCCCGCCCCTCGCAGCTACTGTCACCTGGAGACCACATTCAGCGTCTACGTCTACGGGGCCTTCCCGCTGCCCATCTTCCCGCCTGAGATCACCATCGTCCTGCTCACGGGGGCCACCCTGCTGTCCGTATGGCTGGCCTACCTGATCCCCGAGCTGCTGCACACTGAGCAGGGCCTCAGGGTCAAGGGCTTCTGGGTCAGGCTGCGCAGGAGATGCAGGAAGTCTTGTGCGTGTGTCTGGGCCAGGTGCTGAGCACGCCCGGGGCGTGGAGGTGGGGTGGCGGGGTGGCGGGGAGGGGGCAGAGTTGTCTTGAAATAAAGCGTTTGGTAAGAGAGCCGGTAGCAGTGGGTGTCGCTCATGGTTTGTGGTTTTTCTACACCCACCTGCCCCCCTCAACATTCTGGCGCCAGAGTCCCTTTGAACTACGGCACCTACGTGGGCTGTTAACAGTGAGGAGGTGGGCAGCCCAAGTCCTAGCGAACACGAGCTTTTGGTGAAACGAGCCCGCACCGGCATGTGGTGGGAGCACTAATCGGCAAGCCCCAGAGATGCATCGGACACTTGACGTGTTCTCTTAGAGAAACATGAGACCCAAGGAAAAGGGCGGGGGCTGCAGAAGACGGGGACGGGGGTGGGTCCACCTCTATTGATGAGCCCTGACATATACACAGACCGACACGCTTACGTGTGTTTTGTGATGTCCACGAATAAAAATTGGAAGCATAGCACATATTTTACACGTACCTGTGTTATGCATACATACGATGCACACACGTGTGTGTACCTGTATATGCAGATATATGTATACATACATGTATATAACATGTAGGTGCATAAGGTATACACATACACACGTGTGGTGTATGTGTGTGCATGTGTGTGCCTGTGTATGTACATGCATATTGCCTATGTGCAGATGTGTGCATGCATGCGCATGTATGTCTGCAATCTACATGTGTGTGCATATGTATAATACACGTTCATATACACACGTGCATGCATGCACGGGCGATGTGCATGTCACATGCGAGCACTGTATAATGTGCACACATGCGTGTAGATGCCATGCATGCTCACACACGTGTACATGCGTGTATGCATGTGTACAGATACGTATATGCACGTGAGTACACATATAGGTGTGCATACAATGTACACATACGTGTATATGTACGTTTGATCAGTCTATCCATCTGTTCAGAACTTCCCTCTCCCACACTTCATTCAAACCTCAGGTGGCACAGGACAGCTGTCTCATTCTAGTGAAAACTTTCTCAATAACTTTTCTGATCACTCTTAGGTTAAATGAACATATCTGACGGTCATTTAAACTGCCCAATACTGGGAATTCCCTGGCGGTCCCGTGGTAGGACTCTGTGCTTTCACTCCTGGGGCCTGGGTTCAATCCCTGGTCGGGAACTACGATCCCGCAAGTGGCTCGGCCAAAAAAAAAAAAAAATTGCCCAATACGGTCTCCACCCAGTCATTAAAAACCTCCACTCCCGGGCTTCCCTGGTGGCGCAGTGGTTGGGAGTCCGCCTGCCGATGCAGGGGACACGGGTTCGTGCCCCGGTCCGGGAGGATCCCGCGTGCCGCGGAGTGGCTGGGCCCGTGAGCCATGGCCGCTGGGCCTGCGCGTCCGGAGCCTGTGCTCCGCAACAGGAGAGGCCACAGCAGTAAGAGGCCCGCGTACCGCCAAAAAAAAAAAAAAACAGAAACAGAAACACCTCCATTCCCACACCCACTGCAGTGGGCAGTCACCTCACCCGCACCTCCGGGGGCTGCCTGGTCCACCTTCCACGCCTCTCTGGAGGGGACGGGTTAGGCTGTCAGGTGATACTCGTTTCACGACCCTCGGCCCGCATTAATCTTAAAGAAAACCAAGCCCATCCTGTCGCATCCGCCTCGTTTGCCAGGGCCTTCCCTTCTTGGGGGTACTTCATATTTGTCTCGAAAATACCCCTAACACGGCTGCAGGCACAGCAGGCTCAGAGGGAAGCGAGGGAAGGGAGCTCCTAGCTCCTCCAGGCCCGCATCCTGTTCACAACACAGACAGGCGATGATCCCGGTACGGCCCAGCCTGGCTGGCCACCTCGGTCTCCGAGCCCTGGAACCCGCAGGCTCAAGGCGTGGTGCCGGCAGCCAAGACCCCCTGCCCACACGCGGCCACCTCCTGGGTCCTAGTCAAGCGCCCGGGGTGCCCCAGCAGGGAAGGTCCCCGAGACCCAGCCCAGGGCCTGGGGCAGGAGGGCCCTTCCTCTGGCAGGCAAGGGGCGGTCCATCTCTCCTTACCTCCTTAGGTGTCACTGAGAAACCGACTCACCCCCTTCAGTCGCCTGGAGTATTTCAGGGGAGGGTGCGGCTGGCAGCTGCCCTGGGCTCTCCAGAAGCGAAAGGCAGATGAGAGCCTGGCCCAGGGTACAGGGGGGAGGGAGCTCCGTGGACTGGAGAGGGAAGGAGCTGGGGCAGGAGGGAACAGGTGTGAGCACTGAAGCTCCCAAACCACTGCAAGCCCGCCCTGTGCCCGCCCCCCCACCCCCACCCCGGGAAGCAGAACCCAGGTGTGGCTGGGCCCGAGGCGGAGACTCGGCACCCGGGGCCTGGCTGGATGCCCATCCTGGGACAGGCACGCCCACCCTGGCCTCTGGCCCCCAGCTGGGGGGACGTGAAGAGGCAGGGGCTCCGTGGGGGACTGCAGGGCTCCAGGCACCTGGGGGACCATCAACGACGAGATGTCCCAATGCCGCTGCTGCAGGTGCACTCTGCACGCCCCATCACGTGCATGCCCGTTTGGGTCACCCGTGTGCCAGGTGGACACCGTCTCCCACATGCCTGCCCTGCCCCCACTCTCACACCTCCACCCAGCACTTGCCTCTGCACCCCAGGCCCCCCAGCTCCCCGCGTGAACACGAGCAGACGCCTTCCCATTCACCATCGGCGACACCCGCCCCTCCACCTGGGCTGAGGCCGAGCTCAGCCCGCAGGCCTCTCCCCAGGCCTCACCCCGCTTGCTGCTGTGTCTCCAGGCAAGTTCCTGCCCATCTCTGGGCAGACCTGACTTTCCCCATCAAACATGGAGGTGAAATCCTTGCAGTGCAGGAGTCCGGGCAGTGTCTCCCCACCTCCTAGCAGCCCCCCATCCCTGCCGGCTGACTTGGATTTTCTGGTGCTAGGAGACGAGGGATTGTCCCGAACCCCAAGTCTAGGGCTCCCCGTCTCTACTCTGGAAGCCCGGCACCCAGAAGGTGCCAGGGTCCTGAGGGGCCTCACCACGTGGCCTGGGGCCCGCTGGACGACAGGGCGGGCGAGGGGACAGCCCACGGCCCCCGAATGCCACTGACCGGACACTGCGCAAACAGCTCAAATCCGCTTTAATGGGGGGCGGCTCCCAGGTCCTGCCTGGGCCCCAATGGGGTGGCGCTGGTGGGGACCACAGCCTGCTTGCCCTTGCTGCCCTGCCTCCCCTTCCTGGCAGTCGGGTTGCCGGCCTTCCTCTTGCCGGGCTTGGCGGTGGGGGGCACCCCCGGGCAGGGCGGCGGCTCCTCGTCCAGCGCCTTTAAGTTGTAAAAGAAGTCCATGTCGGACACGATATCCAGGACCTCGGGCACGCTGTAGTCCGAGGACAGCAGCTCGTCGGGCAGGTGCAATGAGCGGATGTCGCTGAACGAGTCGTTCCCACTGCCCCCGCTGTTGGGCAGGGCAGGCCCAGGGGACTTGCATGGGGCCCCGGCGGGCTCGGGGCCGCCCGGCAGGCAGTCAAAGAGCTTCATCGCGTCCTCGAGCATCACCTTCTTGGGCGGCGTGAAGGCCCTGGCCACCTCAGGGGTCCTGGCCTCGCCTGCCCCCGGCGGGGCCGCCTTGGGCTCGGTGGGGCCCGGCGGGTACAGCAGGCCGGGCCCGGCGCCAGGGGGCGGCTCCTTGAAGGTGAAGGTCAGGGGCTCGCCGGGCCCATCCAGCTGGGTCAAGCGGCCCCTGAGAGGGCCATAGGCGCCAGGGGGCAGCGTGGCCTCGGCGGGCAGCGTGATGAGCAGCGGGGGCAGCTCGCTCTCCTTGGGGGGCAGCAGGGGCGCCAGGCCTTGCTTGACCAAGGCGGGGGGCACTCCGTCCCCTACGAAGCCCAGGGCCTCGGGCCCGGGCCCCTCGGGCGGGAAGCAGGGCATGCGGTACCGGGGCCCCGCGGGGGGCGGCTGGTAGTGGGGTAACAGTGGGGGCGGCACCGGGGCCCTGAGGCAGTGCTGTGCGTCCAGGAAGTAGGTGCCCGGCGAGGCGGGGCCCCTGGCCGCCAGCTTGTACAGGGACGACTGGTCGAAGTCGGTGGTGGTCCACTCGATTCGGTAGACGCGGGGGTCAAAGAAGCAGCCGCAGGGAGCCATCTGGAAACCTGTGGCCAGGGAGGGTGGCCCTGAGAGGGGCAGTTCTGGGACCCGCCTGGGGTGGAGGAGGTCCAAACCGTGGGGCACGTCTGGGGCATGGAGAACACGGACCAACTTTGGGGTCCATTTGGGGAATAGGGACATAGGCTTTGCCTTTGGGGCCCTCTCTAGAGGTCAGGGGACCCAGGCCTTGCTTTGGGGGCCCATCTGGGGGGCGGGGACACCGACCTGGCTTTGGGAGACCTGTTTGGGGAACAAGAGACAGGCTTTGGCTTCAGGGCCCCAGCTAGGGGATGACAGACACAGACCTTGGTCCAGGGGTCTCTCTGGAGGACAGGGATTCGGGCCTTGCCTTCGGAGGCGGGAGCCACCTAGGGTCAGGGGTGGGAGCAAGATGCCCCTGCCCACTCCCCCGTCATCAAGGGTTGGTGGGAGGCCGGTACCTGCTGGAGGAGCTGGAAACACCTCTTTCTCCAGGTTTGGAGGGTGACAGACGTTGGAGGAACCTGTGGACAAAAACAGGCAGCTGGGTGGGGTCCTGAGGCCGGCGGGCAGAGCCCTGGTCCCTGCCCCGATGGGTGTTCCCCACCCTCGTACCCACAACAGGAAGAGGCTCTGTGCAGGCAGAAGCAGGCTGGCTGCCGGGCCCTTCGGTGGCGTCCAGGCTCTGGGGACTGAAGCCTTCTTGGGGAGCGGCGGGTGCGTAGAAGTGTTTGGGGTGCTGCATGGGGAGGCGGGGGCCTGGCCGCGCAGGCCAGGAGGGCAGCAAGTGGGAGCACAGGCAGCCCACCCAGAGCGGAGGCACAGAGTCCTGCGGAGTTCTGTTTCTCCGGTTACTCCAGGCAGCGGATTCCAGGCTGTGGCCCACCCACTGGTCAGGGTTCCGGGTAATGGGGGGGGGGGGTGGGCAGGGGCAGATGGGGAAACCAAGGCAACCAGAGATGGGCGTCACAGAGAGCATGGTGGACACTGGGCCTGGTCTGCCGCCTTCTGCCTCTGCCAGCAATGCCTGCCTGACAGCTCCGAGGCCCCTTCCTCCAGGCAGCCCGCCCTGATCCACACCCACACAGGCCAAGGCCCCATCTCATGAGCTATGGTGGTTTGTTTGCGGTCAAGGCCTTTGGGTACCAGCAGTGGCCAGCATGGGGCTGGTGAATGAGTGAGGAAGGAGGGAGCTGCGGGGATGGGGATGGTGGGGGAAAGCTGGGGGGGTGGGGGGGTGGGGCGGCATGAGACAGCCTCAGGGTCACAAAAGGGGCTGGGTTTTAAAAGAATAAAATTTATTGCCTTCTCATTCCTTGGGGAGCCCGCTGGGCGCTCAGACACCCCCGCCCGCCCCTGCAGCTACTTGTAGGCGTTGGCCTTGTGCTTGGGCAGGAAGACGAAATTGGGTGGCACGGGTCCCAGCAGCATCTCACTGTGAGGAGGGCGGGCGCAGGGTCAGGCCTGGGGCGGGGCGGCCCCCAGCCCAGCTGGCCCCACACCCGCTGGCTCCCTGGTGCACTATCTCCCAGGGCCTCGGCGGTTCCCGGGCACCTGATGCGGATCCAGTCGGCCGCCTTCTGGCTGGCCATGAGCGTCTCCAGGTAGTCGCGGCCCAGGTAGTAGGGCGGCCGCTCATTGATCCTCTGCGGGAGCCGCTCCAGCAGGCCCACGGGCACGTACCTGCAGACGGGGGCGCCGGGGATGGGGTTGGGCCGGGCCTCCCCAAGGCACCCCGCCCCGCCCCACTAATCCCACCTGCACAGGAAGGAGAGCCACTCAAGGAGGAAGCGGCGTGTCTTCTCCACGCCCTGCGTGTCCGAGCCCCAGTGCTCCAGGCCGTAGTGTGCGAAGTCGCGCAGGATGTCCAGGCGCTCAGACGACGAGATGTCCCAATGCCGCTGCTCCTTGATCTCCGTGAACAGCCACGGCTTGAGCAGGGCGCCGCTGCGGGTGGGCGGTGGTCAGCAGGCCGGTGGCGGAACCCCAGCCCCCAAACCCATGGTCCCCAACCTCCCGGCCACGCTCACACAACCTTCAAAGCCCAAGAGTTCCAAGCCACAACCCTGAGCCCACAGCTACAGAAGTGTCCAGTCCCCCGCCTCAGCCCCATAAGCAGCCACCTCTGACATCTCCCCGCCCGGGGAATAACAGAGCAGTGGGTGGGCAGGCGGGCTGGGGGCACCGGCGTCGGGGACAAACTCAGACGCGCCCTCACCTTCCCCGAGCCGAAGCCTGGGTGCTCAGGGGCAGCCCCGGCTGGTTCTTTGTATCCCCACCCCGGGCACACTTACCGGGCGATCATGATCCCAGCGACGCCAGTCTGCATGGCGCGGTTGGCGTCCTCGTACGACAAGATGTCCCCGTTTCCTGAGGAACAGAGACTGGGGCCTCAGGGAGCTGCGTGCAGGTGGGGATGCCGGGGCTTCGGGAGTTCTCGTCAGCCCAGCAGCATTCCCCATTGGGGCAGGAGGGGGCCCAGGCAAGGGGTGGGCCCCGGTGCGTGGCCTCCGGTGGCAGGGGACCCACCGAAAAGGGGCATGGGGCTGGCTGCTGTCACGCACTGCTCGATGTACCGCCAGTCGGCCAACTTGGTGTAGCGCTGCTCCCGCGAGCGGCCGTGGAGCTGGAGGAGAGGCAGCCAGGTGGGGGGGAGGGGCAGAGGGCGGAGAATCAGACAGAGACAGAGAGAGAGAAGAAGACCCAGAGAGCCCCGGAGACAGACTGAGAGAGACAGACAGACAGACAGACGGAGACAGAGATGGAGGGAGAGCCAAAGACCAGGAGGAAGGGGCAGGAAGGGAGGCAATGGTTAGAAAGGGATGCGCCTCGGGAGTCCCAACACCCGCTGTGCCCCGAGACCCACCGTGACCAGCGCAGCCCCCCAGTCCCGCAGCTCGGGCAGCAGCCGGTGGGCCAGATTCGTGCGCTCGTGGATACCCGTGCGGAGCTTCACGGTCAGTGGCACGTCCAACACCTGCGGGGATGGGTGTGGCTGGTGGGGCCCGGGGTCAGGCCACGGGGAGTGGCGGCGGTGGAGGGTGTCTCGGGCTGTACCTGGTTCATGCCGCGGACGATCTGCTGGAACTTGGCTGAGCGGTTCATGAGGGCGCAGCCCCCGCCCTGGGAGACACGGGCGGTTCGGGCTTAGGAACGCGTGACTCTGGCTGGGCCCGACACCCCCTGCTGTCCTCTCTGTACAGATGGGGAAAGCGAGGCCCACAGGCCCCCCACAGGTTCCCCAGGGACTCCGCCCACCCACATTCTGCCCTCCGTGGGGCGCCAGGGTTGAGCGGCTGGTACCTTCTTGTACACGAGGTCGATGGGGCAGCCGACGTTGATGTCCACGAAATCCACCTCGATGGTGCGGTTCAGCAGCTCGGCACACTTGGTCATGGTGTCGGGAAAGGCGCCCTCAAGCTGTGGCAGGTGGCCAGGCAGTGGATGAGGGGCCCTCCCTGCCTGGCCCTGTGCCAAGGCCAGCAGCTACTGGAGGTGCATCAGGCGGGCACCTGGCCTGTGGCTCAGGCAGGGGGTCTGGGAGGTGAGCCAGGAGAGCCCGGACCTGAATGTGGCTCTGAAACATGGCGGCTGAGAGCCCCTCCTCCCTCCCTCCTTCCCTCCCTCCCTCGCTCGGGGCTGCACCGACCTGGACACCGAAGACATCCTCGCAGGGGTGGCGTTTGAGCAGGGCCCACTCAGACGTCTGGCCCTGCAGCAGGTTGATGCACACAGCCATCTCCCCGCACGTCACATCTGCCCCAAAGCGCTTACAGACCCGCCGGAAGGGCAGATTCCCGCACTGACGACAGCAGGGGACAAAGTCACATGTGAGGGCACGGCAGCCAGGGACCCCAGACACCCTCCCAGGCCCCAAGCCCCCAGGGCGGGGAGGCAGTGGGTACTGCTGGGATGACCACGCTGCCAGCTCCCGGCCCACCTCACTGTGGGTCCTACCGTGGTGAGGGGAGCAAGGTACAGTTTGCCACTGATGTCCAGCTGGTGGGAAAGAAAATGCACAGTGAACCTCCATCCTCCAACGTGGCTTTCAAGGCCTCTCAAGCCTCCAGCCTCCCCAGGTCTTTGCCCCACACGCTTTGATCTGCCCCAGTCAGCCTGGATCCCTTTCACCGCAGTGCCTCTGCACAGGCCAACCAATCCCTGCACCAGGAATGTTCTTTTCTCCATGTTCTCCTCCACTAGAGACTTCTACTCAACTGTCAAAACCCCAGTCCCAATGCCCTCTCTTCCAGGAAGCCTTTCCCACTGCCCCCCTCTGCCACAGCCCGGACCCTCCAGAGCTGGGAGTGAGTGTCCATCTCTATCTGCCCCCAACATTGCTAGTGTCCTCTGCAGGAACCCTATGACACGTACCCGCTTCTTCTCACAGGGCTGCAACCTGACTACATCCTCATCTGTCAGGGGCCCGCAGGTCCTTAAAGGGCCCCTGGGAGGGGGAACGGTGCCCGGCCCCTGGGGGGCCTGCTGGGCGTCACAGTTGTCCTGCCCTGGGGCACCCTCAGCCTCCATGACCTCGGGGACAGTGGCTTTGGGAGTGGGGCCTGGCAGCTGGCCCTTGCTCAGATGGCGCAGGGCCTGCTCTGCACGCTTGAAGTGGATCTTGCGCTTTCGCAGTTGCTGCTGAAGGACCTTGTCCAGGCCATTGCGGATGGGCGGGGCCTGGACCAACCCCTCCTTCACCAGATTCTGGCCCTCGGGCCCCAGATGGGCCCCGGCAAAGCGGCAGGTCACACCATAGGGGCACCTGCCGAAGGTCTCAAAGAGCACACAGTGGGGGCCCAGGTCAGCTGGCTTGGTCTCCAGGTAGCGGCCCACGTCGTGCAGGAAGCGGCAGCGGTCGCCATAGAAACACTTAGCGGCGGATTCCTGCAGGGAAACAGGGAGGCAATGAGGGAGGACAGGGAGATGCTGAGGCAGCCAGGCAGCCTGGGTTTGAACCTCAGCTCTCTCCCCTCCTGACTGTGTGTCCTCAGACAAGTCAGTAACCTCACCAAACCTCAGCTTCTTCACCTGGAAGATGGAAACAATAACGATACTTACATCATAACGTCATGAAGATTGAATAGGGGGCAGAGAGGCTCACACTCAAGGCCTCTGGGACTTTCTGGAGACAATGACACTCACCTGGACCAGGGAGGGGCAGAGCTTGTTCTTGTCATAGTGGGTGGGCTTCACATGGGGCCGGCATTTGTTCTGACCCCGGGCCCTCTTCTGGGCCTGTGGCTGCTCCCCAGGCTCAACAGCCTCCTCTGTCTGCCTGTCCTCTGTCTGCCCATCCTCCAGCCGGATCCGCTTGGCCTCAGGCTCATCCAGGTCATTGCCAGCAGGGTCTCCAGCCTCGGTTTCCTGTCTGGGCTTCTCCTGCCCTTTGGCTTCCAGGAATTCATGGAAGTGCTCCTTGGTGGTTAGGTATCTGCCAGCAGAAGAGCAGGGGAAAGGAGGGCTTGTGGAAGAAGTCCCTCCCCTGAGCTCAGATTCAATGAATGCTGGGGAAAGGGACTGAGAACACTTGTCCCTGATTACATGCTTCTACTGATGGGGTGCTCACTACTTAGAACTAGCCAGCCGCCAGCCTAGGAGCACCTCAAGGCCACAGGGAGGACCTATTTTATTATTATTTTTTGGCTGCGTCGGGTCTTAGTTGCTACACGCGTGGTCTTCATTGTGGCGCGCAGGCTTCTCTCTAGTTGTGGCGTGCGGGTTTTCTCTCTCTCTAGTTGTGTCGCGCAGACTCCAGGGCGCATGGGCTCTGCAGTTTGCAGCACACAAGCTCAGTGGTTGTGGCACGCGGGCTTTGTTGCCCCCCAGCAAGTGGGATCTTAGTTCCTCCACCAGGGATGGAGCCCACGTCCCCTACATCGGAAGGCGGATTCTTTACCACTGGACCACCAGGGAAATCCCAGGGAGGACGTATTTTGTTCCTGGGTCCCCAGTGCTCAGCCTGACGAAGTACAGGTGTGAGGTGTGAATGCCCCCAGCTATGTTAGGCTAAAGGAAACTACATGTTCCCGCGTGCCTTGCAACGGGTCCAGAACCGCCACATTTCCTAGCATGCCCTTCAGCCCTACAAGCCCCAGCATGCCCCCGGGCACTCACTTCAGACACAATTCCCTGCCTGTAACTTCGGCTGGCCTGAGGTGCACTTGCGCTGTTCCCGCCATATGCTGGGACTACACTCCCCAGCATGCACTGCGGCCTCCGCCTCAAACCCCGCCCACCGAGGCATGGACCGCGGTGTCTTTCGCACATGTGACAGTCCCCAACGTGCGCGACCTCGGGAGCTCGCTGACCCTGCGAGCGAAGGAAGGGCCCAAACAGAAGAAGAACCTGCGAGCTTCCCGCGCTGGGCCGCTGCCCCAGCTCCCGGCATGCGCCACTCGGGCCGCGCTACGGGTGCCGGGAAGGCTCCGTGAACTGCTCCCCCGACCCAGCGACTCACTGAAGTTTAATGGACGCTACTCCCCGTTCCGGCTCGATGGCTCCTGGGTCGCCACCGCCACCACTCTCTGCTGGGGCTTCCACCACTCCCTCCGCCATCGGCCCCCCCTCACACCCGCTTCGGAGTGTTGCGGCGAGGCCTTCCGGGTCGCGCGTGTGTCTTCCCCGGTCTACTGGTGGAATGCGCATGCCTGGGTCGCTCCAAGTGACGCCATTGTATGCGCGTCGACGCAGTTGGGCGGAGCCTAACAGTGGGTGGGGCCGCGGGTCCCGTTTATACCTCTGAGCCCTTTGCGGGAACCGGAACGTTCAGTAATCCGCTTGGGGCTCTGAAACTGGCTTCCCGCCGGCCACAATCGGCCCACAGAAGTGTTTTGATTTCCTGATGGGGTTTTTAATTGTTTAAATACTGCTACTTTTATTTAGGGCGTTCATTCAACAAATAACTCATCAAGTGCCTGTGTGCTAGATGTTGTCCTAGATGCTAAGGATACAGTAGTGAATAAGACAGACCCAAAACTCCTTGCCTTTAAAAGCTGAGATAGGAGTGGTGAAGACAATGGACATAATACATAAGTAAGATATACTGTATGTCGCACAGTAATGAAGCAGGGAAGGGGAAGTGGGAAAGCCATTTTTGGTGGTTGCAGTTCTTAATAGAATGGTCAGGGAAAGCTTCACTGAGAAGGTAACATTTGAGTATTTTCGAAAGAAGTGAAGGAGAGAAATAGGGATATCAGAGGAAAAAGTGGTCCACGTTGAGGGAACAGCCAATGCAAAGGCCCTGAGGCAGGACCGTGCCTGGTGTGTTGCAGAAACAGTGAGCCCTGTGTGATTGCTGCTGAGTGAGGGAGGGGGAAAGAGGGAGGAGGTGAGGGCAGGGAGGTGAAGGGGGTAGGTCTTGCAGGGCCTTGTGGGCCTTTGGGAGAACTTGGGATTTTACCCCGAGGGAAGTGGGAGGGCAAACAGCCAAGGACAGCGGAATCTAGTCATTTTCCACAGTCCCCACCATGCCCTGTTGCACCCTCCTAAAGCTCCCTGTTGCTGAAAGAGCCTTGATGTAGTACAGGGACCTCAGGGCTCTGGACTCAGCCTGCCAGTTTCGAATCCCAGAACTTTCACTTACCATCTGGGAACATTGTCCTTTTTTTTTTTTTCCCTAAAATATTTATTTTTGGCCGCGCCGGGTCTTAGTTGCAGCATGAGGGATCTTCGTTGTGGCATGCAGGATCTTTTAGTTGCAGCATGCCGGATCTTTTAGTTGTGGCATGGGCTTCTTAGTTGCAGCATGTATGAGGGATCTAGTTCCCCGACCAGGGATCGAACCTGGGCCCCCTGCATTGGGAGCTCGGAGTCTGGACCACCAGGGAAGTCCCGGAACATTGTCCTTTTTAAAACTTTATTTATTTATTTATAAAATTTATTTATTTTTGGCTGCGTTGGGTCTTCTTTGCTGCACGCGGGCTTTCTCTAGTTGCGGCGAGCGGGAGCTACCCTTCATTGCGGTGCATAGGCTTCTCATTGCGGTGGCTTCTCTTGTTGCGGAGCACGGGCTCTAGGCGCATGGGCTTCAGTAGTTGTGGCACGTGGGCTCAGTAGTTGTGGCTCGAGGGCTAGAGCACAGGCTCAGTAGTTGTGGCACACGGGCTTAGTTGCTCCGCGGCATGTGGGATCTTCCCGGACCAGGCATCAAACCCATGTCCCCTGCATTGGCAGGCAGATTCCTAACCACTGCTCCACCAAGGAAGTCCAGAACCTTGTCCTTTAACTGCTCTGTGCCTCAGTCTCCTCATCGGAAAAATGGGGCTGATAGAAATATCTCTTTTAGAAAGTAAGGATTCAATAAATAACAATCAACAAATATTAATGACTATTGTTGTTACTGTTACTTTATTACTATAATTTGCCTCGAATTACATGAACACAGTGCAGAAAGGGAATAACCAATCCCTTAGCTCCCCCCTGCATTTCACTGCTAAACTTGACAAAGCTTTCCCTGAGCAGGAAGTGAGGCAGGGACTGTGTTCCGTGAGTGACAGATGGAGAAACTGAGGCCTGAGGAGGGAAAGGATTTGCCTGAGCCCACAACAGGCTCAGCACCAGCTTTTCCAAGACCTGGGAGAGAATGGAATGGGGGCAGGGAGCAGCTTGTCTTCCATCTCTGGCCTCTGCCGCCCTCTATAGGACAATCTGGGAATAAAACAGTGGAGTCGGGGACTCTGGAAGCAACCACAGCGGTCCTTGGGAGACTCAGCCCCCCTTACCCACCTCCAGGGACGAGAGCTCGCTTCTTCCTGAGGTGCCCGTCCCATTGCCTCCTGAGGTTCTACCATCGTCTCCCTGACATCATCCCAGGGGCACCCAGACCACTCTGGGGAGACAATTGTTCAGGTGGGGAAACCGAGGCCCACAGAGGGCAACCTCAGGAATGAGCCTCCCCTCTCTGAGCCTCAGCCTCCAAGGAGAACCCTCCTAGGGCTCCCTGGCTGTGCCCTGTGATGACCTGCCTCCTCTGTGTATGGCAATCCCGGAACGCTTCCTGTGGGGAGGGGGAGAAAGGGAGACTGTGGACTGGCCATTAACAACTATGGTATTAATATAAGTGACACACTATTCATTGCTTGCTTTTTTTTTTTTTTTTGGCCGCACTGCACGGCTTGCGGAATCTTAGTTTCCCAACCAGGGATTGAACCTGAGGCCCTAGCAGTGAAAGCGCAAGTCCTAACCACTGGACCGCCAGGGAATTCCTGTTAATTGTTATTATTTATTATGTTATTATAATGGTGTAATATTAATCATTTACTGGTAGCTAGACAAGTTTTGAGCACTTACTGTATGCCAGGCTCCGTCCTAAGGTCTTTTCATGTATTAACTCCGTTACTCTTCTCTCTGATCTTATGTGGAGGGAACAGGTATTCATCCCAACGCTACCTGAATCCACGGGCTGAAGAGGCCCCTGGCCCAGGGGCTGCCCCACCGTCTAGCCAGAGACCTGGGCATCAGCCTCCCTGCCTGTCTCTCTCCCAACAGCCTGTCAGTCCCCATGTCCTCCCGGCTTTCTCTCCAGGGTCTCTCTATAGTCTATCCCCTCTCCCACCAACACCCCTTCCAAGGTCTCAATCTCCCATCCTGCCCCCAACAGCCCAGCCTCCCAAAGCTCTTTCTAAAACACAGATCTGACCATGGCCCTCCCCTGCTCCCAATCCTTCCATGGCTCCCTACTGCCCCAGCCCTGTACCACAGCCCCAAGTTTCCTGCATAATCCAGCCCCTGCTGCCTTCCCCAGCTTCATCCCTCTTCACCTCCTCACTCCCTAAACTCAAGCACCAAGTTCATTCCAGACCTCCCATGAGCCAGTCTTACCTCCCAGCCTTTGCACATGCTGTTCCCGCTCCCAGGAACACTATTCCCTGCACCCAGTCACCTTGCTCATTCCACTCACCCTTCTGTTCTCAACTTCTCCTTCTCTGGAAAAGGGATGCGTTGAGGATCTTCCCCATTAAACTATGAGCCCAGGGCTGGTGGGAGTCAGGTCTGCTCTGGTCACTCTGTGTTGCCACCATGCAGCACCGGGCCTGGCACAAAGTAGATGCTCAGTGAACATTTGCTGAGTGAATGCATCTTGTCATAGCTAGGGAAACTGAGGCACAGGGGGCAGGACCTGCTGGGTGGGGGGTCCCACCTTCACTGAGGATTTGGCAGGAAGCTGAGGACTTCCCGGGTGTCAGTCTGGAGAGCGTGGGGACATTGAGAAAGATGTCCCCCGCCAACCCTGGACCAGGCGTGAGTCGTACCAATGCCTGACCTTGGCTGATCTGAGGAAGCAGGAGGGAGGCAGGTCGCGCTGGGGCCCCGAGCAGGTGGAGAGACTGAGGCACCCAGGAGGGGGTGGGCAGAGCCTTGGGAAGGTGCCACTGGCACTCAGCCCAGTCACTGGGGCTCCCCCTGCCTCTGTCCCTTTCTTTTATTCTTCCTGTTTCTGTCTCAGTTTTTTGGGGGTCTCTTTCTGTATTTCCTTCTCTCTGTGTGTCTATCTCCTATCTCTCTCTGCATTTCTCTTTTCCCCGTGTATTGTCTCTCTCCATCTTTCTCTCTCTCTGCATCTGTCTCCATTTCTCTGCTGCCCGCCCCCCCGCAGGCATCTCCCCCCTCTGTCTCTCTCTCCCTCCACGTCTCTGTCTCCCCTGCCCTCTCTCTGTCTCCCCTGCCCTCTCTCTGTCCCTCTCAACCAGGCCAGATAGGGGGGGAAGCACAGGGCAGGTGTGGCCTGGGCTCTTTGCCCGTTGCCGCCGGGGCTGCCCCGGATTTGTGGCTGCGCCTCCTTTATCTGGGGCTGCAGCTGCCCCTTATCTTCTGGCTTCAGGACACGAGACCAGGATTAGGGCAGCCCGGGCCAAGGACGAGAGAAGGCAGGGCCAGGCTGGCGGGTGACAAGAGCCGGGGTGCTGGGATGTATGTGGCACCTGTGAGCCTCGGGGGCTGGGGCTGCCGTACGCATCTGAGTGTGTGCGTGTGTACTACGTGTGTCCGTGTGAGTGTGTGTGATGGCGTATACGCATTTGCAGAGTATGACTGACTTTGGGGGACATCTGTGTGTGTAATTGTGTGTCAGCGTGTCGATGTGCGTATTTAAGTCTGTGAGCGTGTGTCTGTGTGTCTACTGTATGTGCGTGCGTGGATACACACATAGTGTCCACGCATTTGTGGCTTCTCGGGGGCGGGGGGGCGGTCTGTAAGCTCCCATAAGGTCTTCAGCCCGGGCCGCACCTCTCAGGTGTCCCCCAACCCCAAGGCCTACCCCACCCACCTCCCCACCCCTCTGCCCCCAGGCCTGATGGCTTTCCCGCCTTGCCAACGTGGGCCCTCCCAGGGACAGGGCCCTCGATCTGTGACCTGCGGCTGCAAATGGCCCTGTGGGGATGGCTGCCAACCTTGCTTTTCCCATCCTCTTCTGGAACCAGCCAGCTCCTTCCTGCCACCCCCAAGGCCTCGTGGGCCCCATTCCAGCCAGGCGGGCTGGCTCCTTGCTCTGATCCCCAGCTAGGTGTGGGGGTCCAGCTGCGGTCCCTGGAGGGGCTGAGGCCTCTCTGGGCCCTCAGCATCACCCAGCTCTCGGTGAGGAGAACTTTGTCAAGTCAAGAGCCCCGAAACCTGGTTTCAGGGAGCCTCTTAGCTGGTAATCAGCAGCCCTGTGCGGAGCTGGCCCAGTGACCCCGGGCGATCCCCTCATGTCTCCATGGGAAGACAACACTCACCTCCCACAGCCGCGGGTCTGCCCTGGGCACCATTTCACAGATGGGGAAACTGAGGATCAGCAAAAGCTCAGCCACCAGCGCTGGGGGATGGAGTAACGCTTATTGTGGGGTGATGCGCTGGTTGGGGGGCAGCTGAAGGGACAGAGGACACAGAGGGTGCCGGGCCACTTCCACCCCTATGGGGCTGCTCCCTGGAGGGGTCCCCGAGGTGCAGCCCTGGGTCTGCAGGGCCTGGACCAGCTCCTGGCGCTAAGATGGAAACTTCTCCACCAGCCAAGTCTGCGTCTTGGCCAGCGGATGCTGGCCTCCCAAAACCTCCACCTAGGCCTCCACACATGAACAGAACACTCCCCACTCCCCCTGGGGAGCAGTGACCATCAGGGGAGGGCAGGGGGCCAGCCCCCAGGGGACAGGGGTGGAGGAGCAGCTGGGGGCCATGGCTGAACGTTCTGGAGTCATCCAGCCCCAGATATGAACCTCCGCCTTACTGTGCGACCTTGGGCCAGTGTCTTGACCTCTCTGATCCTCGGTTTTCATGCCACGTGGGCTCCAAGTACGCCGAGGAAGGAGAGGCATTGCCTGGAGCTACCTGGGGGGGCGGGTGAGGAGGCAGTGAAGGAGTGGAACTAATTTCCCGGCAAACACCAGGGTGGGGGCGGGCGAGTGGCGGGGCCTGGGTTCTGGCTGCCCCTGCACTGTCCCACCCCTGCCTCAGCCTTGACCTTGGGGCCAGCAAGCTCAAATCAGCCCCAGGGGCCACAGGCCCTTGGGTGCCCCTTGCTCTTCGCTGAGCTTCTTCCCCACCATCCGTGCACTGGGGAGACCACAGTCCCTGGCCACGGGCTGCACTTTCAGCGTGGGAGGTTCAAGGCTGAGTTCCACCCACCCTGCCCCACAGCAGACCCAGTCTGGAACAAGGAAGGTTTAAAAATAAAGCATTGTAAATACCCGTGTTTCCTGCAAATGGAACCAGCCCCTGAATCCCCTCCGCCTCCCAGGCAGCTGGGCCCAGACGGCTCCTTGACGGGAGTGGGGGCCAAAGGTGGGCATGCCCGTGTGTGCCCCAGTTCCCGCTACCATGTGAGTCAGCCAGTGTGACAGGGTGTCCGTCTGTCACCACCTGTCCAGGGGGTGACAAAGCCTGTGGTTGGCGACAGAGAGTAGCCGGGGTGCTCGGTTGTATGAGGTGACACACTGGTGTGCGAGGGCGTCACACCTGTGTCTGGTGTGATCACGTGGGGCCGGCACCGAGCCAGGCAGGGTCTCTGGGGGCCTGAGTGTGATGGGGAGGCTTCTCCGTGTGTGACTGGGTCAATGTGTGTGTCCCTGAGTGTGGAGGGGTCTCCTCCCAGGCCGGAGTATGACCGGGTCTCCCCATGGTGGAAGGCGGGCATGGGTCCTACTCGCCCCCCGGGGCCCCGCCCCTACGCCCCTGCCCCTGCCCACCCCGGAGGAAGAACCGAGTCTTTCAAGTCGCTGTTACCAGGGCAACCGTTTTACGAGCATCCACATGGTGGGCACATGTGTGTGTCCTGCACCCCACGTGTCTGCACGCCCCCTCTCCCATGGCCCCCAGCCCAGCCGGGGAAGGGTGAGCAAGCAGAGGCGGCCAAGGGGCAGCTGGTGACAGCTTAACGGTGGCTGGCCGGGGTGGGGGTGGGCTCCTGGTCTGGCTACGTGTATACAGGGGGGCTGTGCTTCCCGGACCAGCCCAGCATGTGCATGTGCGCCCAAGTGTGCACAGCAGCAGGGTCTCCTCGATTCCTGTGCGTGCATGGCTGTGGGGTGGGCACCCGGCACTCGGGGTTGAGTGTGAGTGTCAGAGGGTTTTGTGTGAAAAGCGTGTGTGTGTGTGTGTGTGTGTGTGTGTGTGTGTGTGTGTGTGTAACGATCCGCCGAGTGTACACGTGTGCAGGAGCAATCCTACCCTGTCCCCTGGAGTCGCCCCTGGAGCTGCTCTGAGGGCCAGTGGGCTGCTAAGCGTGTGTCTGTGTCTCTACAAGGAAGTGTGTGTGTGTGTGTGTGTGTGTGTGTGTGTGTGTGTGTGTGTGTGTGTGTGTGTGTGTGTGTGTGTGTGTGTGTGTGTGTAGGGATGGGGATGGCGCTGTTCTCAGAAGGGTGTCCGGGTATGTGTGAGAACGAGGATGGTGCTGGGTGTGACCCTGCCTAGAACAAGGTTTGGGGGTCTGTGCGTGAACGGCCACCAGTGCCTCAGCCTTCCCTTCAGGCCAGGGTGTACGTGTCACTGACAGTGAGTCCATAGCGGCACCAGTAGTGACAGACGCTTGGGCATTGCTCACCTCCAGCGGGCATGGTTACTCGTACTAAACTCATCTGATCCTTACTGCAGCCCTAGTAGGATCTACTGCTAATACCCCCTGTTACAGATGGGGAAAACGAGGCACGGAGAGGCGAGCACAGACCCCTGTTCTTTCCATCCTGGACCGTGACGGGCGCGCTGCCGCTTTGACACACGTTCACCCTCATGCCCCCACTCACCCACCCACAAACTCATAATCGGGCTACAACCTGCTCACGCATCCAGCGCGACCCACACCCGCATAAGCCCGCTCACAGCGGGTGATGCTGCCTGAGTGTCCCCTGTCACCACGTACACTGCGTAGTAATGCAAGTTGCACAGGCCGCTGGCGGGTGTGTGTGTGTTTTGGGGTGGGGGTGGGGGTCTTAGGAAGACCTAATGCCCTTACAAACCCCCAGGCTGCTGGGATCAGAGGAATGCAGACGGCCTGAGTCAGAGTGAGGAGGCCCCAAGAAATCAGGCGGCGGGAGTGAGAGCCAGAGCTCCCGGCCCCAGGAACGCGGGCGGCGGCGGGGACACTGCGGGCAGGAGCCTAAGTGCTGCGGCCCGAGGGCCGGGCTGCGCGGCGGGTGTTTCTCAGTAACTAGGCCGGGGCGGGGCGGGGCCATGGAGGGTCCAGCCCCGCCCACCCCACCACAGTCCCGCCCCTGAGTCAGCTTGGGGGGCCGCTAGGGGGCGCATTGGGAACGCGGAGCCGTCGGGGAGGGGGCGGGGTGGGTTTGGGCTCGCTGACGGGTCGGGGGCAGCCCTGGGCCTTGGTGCTCGGGAGAGCGCCGTCGGGTGCCGGGGGTGGGAAAGGTATCCCCCCGCAGGATCTGGCTCGGACGCCAGACTAGGGAGAAGTGCCACTTGATGAGGGGCGCTGTGGACAGCGGGCGTCGTCGTCAGTCTTAGGGTATCACTGGCTGTTTTAGGGGAAAACTTTGCGTCTCAGTTCTCTGGAATGACTTTCTTAGAAAGGGGCCTTCTTTTGCTTTCTTGAAAGAGGACCTGGGGAGGGACTAGGGGCCCCAGAGTACTCAGTGGGGTGCGGGGAAATTGTGGGCCATGATTACCGCCGGCCAGGGGAGTGTTGTGGCTCTTAATTCCGCGAAGGGGGATCTGAGGAGGGGTTTTGAGAGGTCCCGGATTTACGGAAGATGCGCCGTCGGGGTTCTTGGAGCGGGGATGGGAAACTTTTAATCTGGAGGGACTCTGTCCTGGGGATTCCCCCGAGGGGATTCCTTGGTGAGGGGACTTCTTTGGCACTTGTTTCCGGAAGGGGACCGGGCAGGACGTGGGGGAGGGGTCTGGCAGTAAGACCAGGTTCTCAATGGAGTGGGGGGACGCTGAAGGTCGAGGGACTGGTGTCAGGGGCGCTGTGGCTCTTACCTCTGGGAAGGGGCCCTCGGAGGGGGGCATTCTGGGGCCCTGGCTTTTCTAAAGGATCGCCGCCGGGGTCTCTGGGGCCGGGGGACAACGCTGTCTAGGGGTGTGCTGTGGCCCCGCACCCTTGCCACCTGCGCTCTTCAGGCACCCTCGGTCGGGGGGGACGGGGCGGGGGCGGCTCCCTGTCCCGGGAAATCCGAGCCACCGCCCCTGGCCCCGCCCCTGGCCCCGCCCCCGTCCCCGCGCCGGCCGAGCTGTCCGCGGCGGGAGCGGCGGAGGCGGCGGGACAGAGCGCCGTGGAGCCGCTCCGAGCGCCCGGGCCCCTCGCGCCGCCGCCCCGGAGCCCCGCGCCGCGCGCCGAAGCCGCCCGCGCCGTCCGTGCGCCCCTGCACCCCGCGCCCTCCGAGCCGCCGGCCGTCCAGGGCACCCCCTCAGCCCCAGCCTCCACCGGGCGGGGATGGCCGCAGCCCGCGGCTGAGCGAGCCCGGGGGAACCCCATGGGCCGGCTCGCGCCGCGGCCGCCCCGCGGCCGCCCCCTCCGGCCCGGGGCCCCCCGGGCGCCGCGGGCCCAGGCGGCCCGGATGGCGGTCGCGGCGGCAGGGGCAGGGGCTGGGGCCGACGCGGGCGGCAGGCGCGGCTGCCACTGACGGCTAATCGGGCGCCCGGAGCAGGTAAGCAAGGGCAGACGGCGGGCCCGCGCGGTACGGGCGCGGGGGGAGGACCGGCCCCAGGGACAGAGATTGGGAGGGCTTCCAGGGACTCCGGGTAGATCGGTAGTTTCCCGCCTCTAGCCAAGAACCAGCGTGTGTATGAGGGTATGGTCAAGGGGCGACAGGTCCGCGCGTGGCAGGGGCGCGGGGAGCGGGAGGGCGATCTTAAGCTTCTCTCCAAGCCAGGGTCTGGCCAGGAGAGGGGGGGTTCCCTGTCCGACGAGGCGGGAGCGCTTCTGCCTTCTCGGACGCCCTTGGGAGCGTCTGGAGAGGGGTGGAAGCGGGGGCAGCCGGAATCCCCTCCCCAGCCTCTAGGAGGGCGAGACCCAGACATCCCTTATGCCTTGTGGTCTACAAGGGGCCGCGGGGGGCATCCGGATCCCGCAGACCCTGGGCGGAGGGCTGCCGTCGCGGCCCAGCTGCACGCAGAAGTAAACATCTGTCAGCGGCGCGTTCCAGCCGCGTTCCCTGCGCGCCGCCGCCGCTGCCGCCGGGGACACGGTGTCCTCCGGTAAGGGCCTAGCTCTCTCAGCTCCTGGAGCCGCTTGTTTAGCCACAAGAGGGCGCGAAACCCTTTGCGGGGGGCGGGGGGGGGGGGCTTAACGGCAAAGACCGGATTTGAAGGAGAGGAGGCTGTCTTCCTTCCTCGCTTTTTACAAAAGGCATCTTGCTCAGGATGGTCTCAGAATTCTCCCAGAAGGTGCGGTTTGTCAGTTCGCAGTCTTTAGGCCGAGGGGGCTGCAGACAGTGGGCAGATGTGGGCTGGGACTGGAGAGAGAAGTGGCCTCTCCTAGGGGTGGAAGTCACCATGGTCCCCTCCCCAAGAAGTACTAGCATCCATATAGCATGGGGCCACTGGCCTGGCTCAGCGGGCCTGCGGTTACCTGCAAGGCTGGGCCACCAGCCCAGATTTGGGGAGCAGGACCAGGGGCCTAGGTGGGGGGGCATGGAAGGCCAGACCCCTGACTTTCCTCACTCCTTTATGCCCCGCCCCCTCACCCCCCACCCCCCACCCCCCCGCCCCCGGCCCTGCATCCTTTTCTGTCTGTTCCATGACACTCTTTGTCTTTAAGAGCCCCGGGCTGAGGAAGCCCCAATGGGGCGTGACTGGTCTAGGCGGATGTCAGTGGGGGGAGACTCCCAGCTTTGCCAGCTTCTCCCCACCCCCCAGCCCCTTGCCTTGGGCCCTTTGGACACCCCTCCCCACACCCTTCATTCTAGGACTGCTGAGGTTCGGGGTTCTGCAGCCACTCCCAGCGACCTGCAAAGAGCTAGTTCCAGGGGTGCAGGGAAGAAAACAAAACATGCCCCCCTGCAGCTGGGCACAGTGTCTGAAATTCCACCATCACTGCTTGTCCCTCAGGTTATAGGCCTTAGTTTTCAGGGGGGTGAGAAGAGGATATAGCTTTCAAGAGCCTGGAACAGGAGAGGGAACCAAACAGTCTGCAGCCAGGCACAAGGACACAATCAAGACATTGTTTCCACCAATGTTTGTTCGACAGCGATGATGTGCGTGACTCTGTTTGATGTCAGGCTCCTGGGCCTTGTCCTTCCAGACTTGAATCCAGGGTGGAGCCCAGAGTGGGGAGCAAAGGCACTACCTCAGGGTAGGAGGGTCAGGGGAGACTTCCTGGAGGAGGGGCATTGCAGCTGGGGCTATGAAGGATGAGTAGGAGTTCTCTAAATGGGAAAGGCAAGGGCATTCCAGGTGGTGGGAACTGCATATGCAAAGATCTGGAGGCAGGAAATAGCATGGATGATTTTGGAAAATCCAGGGTGCCTGGGGTGACCATGGGAGGGAGAGACTTTTCTGAAAGGTTGACAGAGGGAGAACTGTACTGGGGCCTTCAAGGACGGATTCCTAGAGATGGGGGCTGGAAACACAGAGAGAGGAACGGGTCTTTAATGCATCTGGCATCCCTGGGCCCAGCTGTCTTTGCTGAGAGGCTGTGGGATTCCTCTGCAGATGCAATTTTCCTGGTCCCCCAAGGTGGGGCAGAGGGGTCTGGGGCCCTCGAGGGGAGATAGGGTCTTCCCTCTGCCCTGTGAGCATCAACTGAGCAGGCGCCATGGGAGGCTGGTTCTATTTCGCAGCTGAGAAAACTGAGGCTGAGCGAGCTGGAGGGATCTTTCCTTATGCTCAATGTAATTAATTCCCAAGCCCTAAGCTACTGTGTGCCAAGCTGTGTAGTAGGACGAAGCAGAGAACAAGACAGGCCCGGTGCCTGCTGCACTTGGCAGGGCAGGGGTGCAGGTTAGGGGGTGGACAGGAGGCTTTCAAACCAGCCAGCCAGCCTCCTGGACTTTCAGGAGAGGTAACAGCCGCAAAGTAAGCCTGAATGGGGCCTGGGACACTTCGGCGTGGGTGTTCAGGAGCGGAAAGATCTTCCCTTCAAATCCAAGTGAACTCAGGCTTTGGCTGGTCCTGGAAGAAATCCAGCAGGTGGATCTCACGTCCCAGTTGAGGAAACCGAGGCCCAGAGAGGGGCCGTGCTGAAAGAGCTCGGTGTGTCAGGGACCCAAGGCAGAATTTGAACTTGGGGACATGGAAGAGGTGACTTAGGTCCCCTGGTTCCTAGGAAACCAGTGTGAGGGTTTGAGTTGCATTGGGGTCTGTGCCTCGGTCTCCCTTTCTGTCAGATGGTCAGCTTTGTGTGGTGTCCTCCTGGCCACTCCCGGAGGACCCACGTCCCTCACACCACCCACCGGGCCCCATGCCAGCTGCTTAGCCGTGCCAGGCCTCATTAGGCTGATCCTGTTATTGACCCCCGGGGAGGGCCCCCTGCCCGCCCCAGATGCCTGCGAGGCCGGTCCCAGACCAGCCTGGCTAAGCCAGACCCGCCTGGTATGGTTGAGGTGGGAATTTTACGGGCCAGCTGCAGAGGGCCGGGCCAGAAACGGCGGGTCTGAAAAGCTAGTGGCCCCAACACACACACACGCACGCACGCACGCACGCACGCACGCACGCACACACACACACACACACGCTTCCCGGCCCAGCCTTCCCAAGAACACGCCCGAGTGGCGGCCGGTACAGGAAGAGGGCTCCAGGCACTGGTGGGGAATGGAGGGCTGACCCTGCGGGGCACAGGACACCCCCTTATCTTTCCTCATCTCCCTGTGCTGTCCCCTGGCCGTTTGCTCTGGTCACACCGGTCCCCTTGAAAAGCCATCATCCTGCCTCTGAGCCTTTGCTCGTGTGGTTCCCTCCACCTAGAACACTCTTCCTAGATCTTCATGTGGGCTCAGCACAAATGCTGCCTCCTCTGGGAAGCCCTCCTTGACCACTCAGCTTAAAAGCAGCACCAGTCACTATCGCTTCACCTTGTTTTATTTGGGGGCTGTTGTTGCACTGTCAACCTCTAAATTACCTTGTTTCTTTTCTTTCTTTCTTTCTTTGGCTGCGTGGCTTGCGGGATCTTAGGTTCCCCAACCAGGGATCGAACCTGGGGCCCCAGCAGTGGAAGCGCTGAGTCCTAACCAGTGGGCCACCAGGGAATTCCCTAAATTACCTTCTTTCTTTCTTTTTTTTTATTATCCATCTCCCTGATTGGATGGTGAGCTTGGCGAAGATGGGGGCCCAGGTTGGCCTTGGTCATCCTGAGTTCCCTGACTAGTGCAGCACACAGTAGGCACTCAATAAGTGTTGGGTGAATATGTTGGGAGCAGAACCCAGCCTGGCACACTGGGCTTTCTGCCATGTGGGCCATCTGTTTACTTGCTAGTTCTGCTCTGCTGTGTGTCTTTGAGAAAACCTTTTACTTCCTTGGATCTCAGCCCCACTGGCCTCCCAAGCAGCAAGACCCTGCTTCTCCCTTTCCCCCCAGCATCACCCTCGTTACTGGGGTTGTGGAGACACTGAGAGAACAAGTTTAGAGTCAGACCCAGGTTCAACCGCAGCTCAGCCACTTAATTTCTGTGTGACCTTGAGTGAGTCACTCTACCTCTCCAAGCCTCAGTTTCCCTGTGTGGTAAATGGGGCTAATAATAATAATAATAACATCTTTTCCAGGGACTGCGGGGATAATCAAACATGTGGAAAGCACTTAGCAGAGTGCTTGGCACTAAATAAATGGAATAGCCAACACTGCCAGGTGTTAGTGTTATTATTCTTGGTCTTGTTGTTATTAGGGAGGCCATATGGTACAGTGGTCAAGAATGTGGAAGAGGGGGCATTGAGGCTGGGGCTTTGAGGGATGAGTAGGAGTTTGCCCAACCACCTGAGTTCAAAACCCAGCTTGGCCATTTACGCTCTGTTGGACCCTGAGGAAGTCACTTCAGTCTTTTGGACCGCAGTTTTTCTGTCTACAAAATGGTGATAAAATGGTCCACACCTTTCTATGAGGCACTACATGTAAAGTGCTCAGAACAGCACCAATGGTGTTGTTTGCTAGTGTTAGTATTAGCTAATTTTTTTTACTACTATTATTAACACAAAGCAGCCAACACAGTCTTCCCCAGAAATCACCCTCTCTGTATGTCCACCCCTCAGCCTCACTTTGGCAAAGATAGACCCAGATCCCCTTAAGGCAAGCTCAGGACCCGCGACTTGATTCTCAGAGTAGCAGGGAGCCAGCAATGGTTCTAGCGATTGGGCAGCAGGCAGCTCCTGGACTGGGGGAAGAAAAGGAGATGCTGGGCTCCCACCTTTGGGCAGGACTGGAAGGTTCTGCTGGGGGTGTCTGTGCCTGCACCCTCCCATGAGGCCGCCCCACAGGTTGGCCCCCGACCCCCGCAGATGTGACATCGGAACCAGCTGTGCTAGCCAGATGTTCCTGGTTTACCCCCAGATGTGCGTCGCCAGCTTGCGCCTGCCCCGGCCTCCCGGTTCCCACCATGGGGTAGGGCTGGGCCCTGGGCCCTACAAGGGAGGCGGCACATTTCTGTGGGCTGTGGAATTTGTTTCTTGTTTTGCAGAACCATTGAATCTTGTCTTGAGAGAGGCGCAAGTCCCGCCCCTCATGGGGCCTCAGTTTCCCCATTAATGGAACCCTAGGGAACCCCCTGGGGCCACCTGGGGGAAAGGAGATGAACAGGGCTGCCCTGGGAATGGGCCCAGCTGCCAGCCCCAGACCTGTAACACTGATGGAGGAAACGGAATTAAGGGCGTGCAAGCACGTGTCTGATGCTCGGGGCCTAGCTGCTGCAGGACATCGGCCAGGCCTGCAGGACTTCACTGAATGAAACGGCCCTCCAGATGAGCAAGGTGTCCTGTGCAGCCCCTTGTACAGATGGGGAACTGAGGCTCCAAGAGGGGGAGGAGCTTGCTCCCACGTTATCCAGCCAGGAAGAGGCAGATGGGGGTGCGGATTCAGCTGTCTGCACCCCAGGTGCCACAGCATTCGGAAGTATCCTTCCTCAGGGCTGGCCCACATGTGCAGGCCGCCCCCACAGCTGCCCATGTGGCTTCCCAGCCTGGCTCGCTCTGCCCGTGGGCAGTGATGACAGCCCCACAAGCCACCCGGTCATTCCCACGGTTCTGGGCAGCCCGCCTCAGGCCCTTTCTGAAGTTGGGGAAACAGAGGTATAGGAGGACCAGAGACATGTCTGGGAGTGAAGTGCAGAGGAAGAACGGTGCTCGTGGAAGGAGGCACCACAGCTCCACCTGGCAACGGTGGATGGAATTACCAAAGCCCGCCCTTGCCTTCAGAGGACCCAGCCCAGGGTGCCCCTCCAGAAGCACCTCCACCGTCCAGCAAAGACAGACGTGGACCCAGACACTATTTTGGCAGAACTGGGCAAGAGGGAGGGAACTGAGGCTGGGAGGGGGCAAGATGGGGAGCAGGAATGGCTTCCTGGAGGAGGGGCTCTAAGAGCTGGGGCTTTGAAGGATGAGTAGGAGTTTGCCTGATGGAGCCAGGCCCTGATTCCAGGCCTCCCCAGACTAGAGAGATGAGTGGATGGAAGGAGGGTTCCCCTCCCCTCCTTCCTCTTCCTGGGAACAAGCATGAAGTACTTTCCTTCCTGAGGTCAGGAGCTCTGCAGGACAAAGGCTGTTGACCCCATGGACAGGCATGCCTGGCAGGTGTTCCCTGGGAAGCTCGATGGAAAGGTGGAGCCCTGGAACTTAGCCGGGACATCAAGATAATAAGCAGTGTTTCCTGGTACCATCAAGGAAGCTGCCAGAAACACCCACACGCCCTCACCCTACTTCTCTGCTCTCTGAATAACTGGAGGTTTCCACCTGGCTGTGTCTGTGGGCTACTCATCTCCCCTGAGCCTCAGTTTCTCCTCCTTCCCTGCCCCAGCCCTGGGCACTCTGTGGCCTCCAGCTAGAAGTGGAAGTCTATCCCAGATCCCTCTTGCTGCACTTCAGACGGGCCTGGCCCCCAGGAAGGGAGGTGCCCCCTTCCCTGGGCAGTGAGGATTCTCCAGGGTCTGGACATTGTTGGGTTGGGAGGGGACCCTGGGCCAGGCCCTGTTTGGGCAGATGGGTGGCACCTGAAATGCCAGCAGGTGTGGGGCTGGGCCGGGTACCAGTAGCCCTTTCCCCTGGGTCACTCTGCCCCCCCCCCACTTCCCTTCTTCACACTTGCAGCCTGTGTCTGTGCCTCTCACTCTCCCCCCAGAATCTTTGCAGCCGAGGGCCCGCCAGCACTGGCAGTGTGTTCATGTGTGTGCCCCCCGGGTGTGTGTGCACGTGGCTGGAATGTGGGATGCAGGTGATGATGGGCACGCCCGTGCACGTACAAGTTCAAGTTCAAGTGCTCACAGGAGGGCTTGGAGGAGGCATGTGTGTGGTGTGCCCATTCTCTGTGTCAGTGTGCAAGAGACAATGTATCTCTGAGTGTGAAGGTGCTTGAGTGTGTGTGAGTATCGAGGGTGTGCAGGAGCTTCCACGGACACGAGAGAGTGTAAGGGGTGTGATTGGGGGAGCTCCTGAGTGCAAGTCAGAGGGTGTGTGTGCACGTGTGCAAATGCTAGTGTGTGAGTGGTAGCACTCGATCGAGGGTGATCATGTTTGTGCATAAAATGCCCACGTGTGAGAGTGAAACACACTAGCATGTGTTTGAGGGTGTGTGAGAACACTGCGTGTGTAAGCGGGATGGCATCTGAGTGTGCAAGAGCCTGTCGGAATATGTGAGCGGGGTAGTGTCTGAGGGTGTGTGTGCAACAGTGTTTGGGCACATGTGAGAGGGTGTGTGTGTGAGTGGGTCAGAGCGTATGTGAGCATGGGAAGGCTGGGTGTGAGGGTGAGCCCCCAAGTGTGCCGTGTGAGTGCCCGCCTCCCCTTGACACAAGCACACACATCGTGCACACCTGGTCCCCTCCCTGTGCCCTCCACCACACCTGCTCCCTGTCAGGTCTGTGCCAGAGACAAACCAGTTGGGTGACCCCCATACAGAAAGGCCCATTGTTAACAGACGCTTATCAGCTATGTCTGCCGGGCCCCCTCCAACAGCGGCCCCCTGCTTTCCTGCCCCCCATCAAAGCTCTGGGGGGTCTGCGGCTCCAAGGGCTCCCGTGGCCGGGCCATCTCAGGGCTGGAGACCCATCTACCCTCTCAGCCCCCTGTTTTAGGCCGGCGCTGTGCAGAGGTCTTGTTCCAGTCTAACAGGGAAACCGAGGCACGCCACTCCAAGACTTGGGTGTGAGGACAGGCAGGGTGCAGAGTCCAGAGAGGGCGTTGCCCACCTGAGGTCTTGAGCCTGGGTGGGTTTCCCTGCCTGTCTCCCCTTCCCAGGTTGGGTGAGGCCACTAGAGTTCTAATCTCAGCTCTGTGACCCTGGGCAAGTCACTTCACCACTCCGGGTCTCAGTTTCCCCATCTGTAAAATGGGGACAAGGACTCGTGAGGTTGAAATGACTTAATAATACGCGTTAAGTTTGTAGATTGGGATCTGGCATAAAGTAGGGGCTCGTTAAGAGTAAAGGCAGTGGGTTTGGGCACCTGACAAATGCAAGGGCTGACCTCAGCTTGCTGCACAACCTTGAGAATGAAATCTCCTCCCCGCAGCCCACAGGCCGTGCATGACCTGTCCCCATCCCCTCCCTGCCCTCACCTCCTCCCGCGCTCACTCTGCTCCAGCCACAAGGGGCTGCCTTGATGGTTCCTTCAACAAGCCAGGCATGGCCCTGTCCCAGGGCCTTTGCACTTGTGCTGTGTCCTCCGATCTCCAGGCTGGGCCAGGGTTTGCTTACATGCTCCCATGTCGGGGAGCTCACTGTCCATCACCACCCCCAACAATAATAATAATGGCGTATCAAATACCACCAATAGTGTAAGGTCCTGGGAATAACTCCACAGCATTTGCTCCCCCCCATGTGGTGTGTGTTGTGTCAAAGAACCAGGGTGTGAATCCCAGATCCTTTCCTAGCTGTGCCCTTGGCCGAGCCCCTCTGTTTTGTGCCTCAGTTTCCCCAGCTGTAAAATGGAGGTTATAATGCCTCCTTCGTGGTCTCAGCAGCTGGTCTGGTACACAGCAGGCGCTTAATAGGTGTCCTTTGTTACTTACTGTCTGCCATAGCTCCAGTGCCGGTGCATCCATGGGGCGGGGGAGAGACGGTTCCAGCCTTACTGCTCTTAACCACACTCCACCCCACCCCCGCGCGCCACCACATGCAAATCACATGCAAACGAGATGCAAATAGAACGCAAATAACTGCTCAGCTCAGCTCGGGCCAGCTGCGCGGCCCGAAACACGCGCGTGGGGGCGCCCCGCATCCCGCGGCCAAGCCCAGGCGCTGACCGCCGTCCAACCGGGCTTTCAGCTCTCCGTGTAAATGTTTACACCGGGCTGGCCGCCAGGCCCCGCGAGGGCCGACACCAGGCAGCCGGGCAGGGAAATGTAAACGCGGGCTGGAGGCCGCTCAGTGGCGGGGAGCTTCTCGGATAGGGTGGAGGTGTGGAGGTGCGCCTGGGTTATTAAACATCTACTGCGAGAACGACGCGACTAGGCAGCCACAACACTGAGTAATCGGTGCCCTAATGGGGGACGCTTAGGGCATTGTGGGGGCCCAGAGAGTGCCCCTGCGCCGGCCTGGGGCTGGGGGGTTGGAGCAGTCAGGGAAGGCTTCCTGAGGGAGCCGCTGTCCAAGCTAAGACTGAAAATTTAATGAGTGGGAAGCAGTGGAGAAGAGAATGTTCTGGATGGAAGAACCCGCTTGTGCAAAGGCCTGGAGGTGGGTCGAGGAGAGCTGTAGTCCTTTGCTGCCCACTTCTGGGCATTAGTTTGTCTGGAGGGGAAACCTAGGCTCAGAGAAGGTCAGGAAGTCACTCCCAGGACATCAACATGTCTCAACCCCAGGGCTCTGGCCTCCCGGACTGTATTCGAAGCACCACCTCTCCTCGCCGCCATGGTCCCACAGTGCCCCCTGCTGGGGATGTCCTCACCTCCGTCCCCAAATTCACTGGGCTCCAGCCACCCCAGCCTCCCGGCTGGATTGGCCACCTGGGGTCACCGCCCAGGACCTTTGCACTGGCTGTTTCCCCTGCCTAAGCCTAAGGTGCCGTTCTCTTCTGCCTGGCCAACTCCTACCTTTGTTCAGGTCTCAACTTTCCTCAATCCTCAGGAAAGCACTCTGGGACCCCCAGATGGGGGTGGTTCCCAGGTTACCCCTGGCACAGTGCCCACCCCGTCCTTGGCAGCGTTCTTCACAACCTTGTTCAGTGGTTCCTTGAATGAATCACTTCTATGTTATGATTGATCATTAAGCAGGAGTGGTTCAAAATCAGGGGCCCCACTGTATCTCCGGTGCCTGGTCCAGCACCCCGTGCCCGTTCATTTGTTGCCTGACAGGCAGACGGAGGCCGTGTGGCTGACCATCCCGTGCACGCAGGCTGAGGATGCAGCGCTGGAAGGCGGTGGCCTTGGCCTCGGTGCTCTGCAGCTCCGTGCTCTCCATCTGGATGTGTTGGGAAGGCCTGCTCCTCAGCCACCGCCTCGGACCCGCGCTTGCCCCGCTGCGCCGGCCGCCTCGCACCCTGGACGCTCGAATCGCCCGCCTGGCCCAGTGTAAGCCCTCCCCCCTGTCTTGGGTCAGATACCCGCAACGTCGCAGCGGCCACAATGGTGGAATTTCACGCAGTGGAGCAGGGCCACAGAGGCTTATTTTAGATGGGGTGGAGGGAGGGCGCAAATCCCCACAACGGCCTGGCAGGGGCGTCGGAGGGGATGGCCGCTGGGAACTGGGGTCTCTCGGCTCAGCTGTCACAAGGAATTAGGCTCTAGCCCTGAGGGGCCAGGGGACCAGATGGAGATTAGACCTGGGCATTCGGCCTGGGCGGCCACTGCAGCGCAGCGCGGGGGTGGAGGGAGAGGGAGGCCGAACCCGAGGCCCTAGTGACCTCCCAGGGTGGACAGGGACCAAGGGGAGGGGGAGACAGAGAGACCCCTAGAAATAGGAAGAGTCCTAGAAATGGGGAGAGACACAGAAACAGAGAGGCACAGAAGGAGAGAAGGATGGGAGAGAACGACGTGGGAAGCAGCTGGGAGGTATAAAAATGGAAACGCCCACCCCCGGCGGGCGTGGCTGCCACGGCCCAGCTACCCACTCGCCCCTGGCGCCTGCGCTCTGCAGATTCTGTGGGGCCAGGGCGGTGCGTGGGCCTCGACTTCTTGCGCGCTCATCCACATGTGCACCCGCGCGGCCGGGGCGCAGGCGTGGCCCCCAGTGGGTAGGGGTTGCGTGCACGTCCGCACCCGCCCTGCCGGCCTACACAATCCTTCTTTCTTGTCCTCACAATGGACAAGGGTGGCCTCAGGCGCAGGCTCCACTTCCGCCCCTGCCGCTCCCCCCTACAGGCGGCAAAGTCCTTCCCAGGACACTGAGTCCCAGAGACCCGGGGGGTGCCCCCCAAAGCTAGTGCCCCAGGCCCGGGGGGCAAAGCACCCGTGGTGGAATTTCAGGCACCGGGGAGGATCTCAGCCCATGGTTGGGTCCTGCCTGCCTGGCATCCTGTCCCGGGAACCAGCCCTACTGGGGGAAGGGAGTGGCTCCCGATCCCCTGAAGTCCCAATGTTCTAGGCCCTGGGACTAATGCGCTGATGGTGGAATTTCAGGCTTGGGCCAGGGGGGTGTGGACCTCATCTCTTTGTGTTCCAGACCCTGTGCACGTGGCCAGGCCTGCTGGAGGAAGGCAGGGACAGATAATATACTAGAAAAGTATACATTGTTTACTTGAAATTCACATTTAGCTGGGCATCTGGCATCTGTATCTCAACCAGCAATGCCTTGAATTAACTCTCTAGATACACACCTTTGGGGTGGGCACACTAAATGGTGGAATTTTAGGCATCAGAAGTGAGCCAGGTTCAACCTAACCCCAGAGCAGGCAGTGCCGGCCACCCTGCTCCTGCCCCTGGGCATCAAGAACTCAAAAGATGCTGCTCGGTGCCCCCCCCCACCCCTTTCCACCCTCCCAGTCCCAGCCAAAGTGGGGACTCTGCAAGTCTCACTGAGCAAATAAGGAAACTGGGGCACAGAACAGGGCCATCACCTGCCTGAAACTACAAGGCTGACAGTGGCAGAGCAAGGCTCCGAACCTGGGCTTGTCTGCTTTCTGAGACCCCCTGTGGAACAGACACACGCCCAGGGTGACAGACAGCCCTTCCCCCTTGGACCTCCCAGGAAGCTATTTCTTTTGACAGCCAGGTGCGCCAGCCTTGGGGGCAGGTGCGGGCTAAACTCAGGATTTCCTCTCCCAACTGCAAGTGTGACTGCCACCTGCTCAGGGGCTGGGAGCCCCCTGCCTGCAGACCCACTGTCAACACTGCCTGCCACTGCAACGTCTGCACTCATCTCCTGGGGCTGAGGAGTACTGCGGCAGGGGCAGCCACTTGGGAAATAAATGTAGACTGTGGGGTCCTGGGGATCTATGGCTCCAGGCACGAGCAGCTGTGGGAGAAGAGGGCCGGACTTGGGCCAAACCTGGGCACACGATGGAAGCAAAACTGCTGTTTGGGCTTCTCTCTCTCTGCCACTTGCACCTGCCTCAGGCACGTCTTTTCCCCTTTGGATGCCCAGTTTCCTCACCTGTAACATGGGGGTGGCCCAGCATAGGGGTGGGGGCAGCTGGGGCTGAGTAGAAACAGGGATTTGGATCACCACACCCCCTGCTGAGCCCTCCCTTTTCTTCAATGAGGTGAGAGCAGCTCAGTGAAAAGGGGCAAAATCCCACGCTGCTCTGCATAGGGATGGGGTCCACAGAGAGTGCTGGGAGCAGGGGGTGTCCAGAGGAAGACAGACACTCGAGTCAGCTCAGCTCAAGGTGGGGCAGGCTGGAATGTGGTACAGTATGTGCCAGGTTCTGAGCAGTCCATCGTAGGTGCAGGGTCCAGAGAAGGGTGTCAGTAGCCCTGGGGACCCAGCGTGCGGGTGTGGATATGCACCCCCCGACACCGCCCAGAGAGGGTGAATGAGCGGGAATCCTGGAGCAAGATAAGTGGTCGGGAGAGGGTGCACTAGCACCTCTGAGTCTCCACAAGGGTCCTTTTTCTCAGGGAACAGCGAGGGTAGGGGACTCCTTGCCACCCACCCACCCACTGACCCCCACCCCATTCTCTCCATCCCGTCGCAGACCGTGCACTGCTGCAGGGCGCCCCGGACGCGGTGGAGCTTCGCGAACTGACGCCCTGGGCCGGGAGGTCCCCGGGTCCGCGCCGTCGGGCGGGTCCCCGGCGGCGGCGCGCGCGTGCGCGGTCGGGGACCCGGCCGTGCGGGCTGCGCGAGCTCGAGGTGCGCGTGAGCGAGCTGGGCCTGGGCTACGCGTCGGACGAGACGGTGCTGTTCCGCTACTGCGCAGGCGCGTGCGAGGCGGCGACGCGCGTCTACGACCTGGGACTGCGGCGCCTGCGCCAGCGGCGGCGAGTGCGGCGAGAGCGGGTGCGAGCGCAGCCCTGCTGCCGCCCGACGGCCTACGAGGACGAGGTGTCCTTCCTGGACACGCACAGTCGCTACCACACGGTCCACGAGCTGTCGGCGCGCGAGTGCGCCTGCGTGTGACCCTACCTCACCGGGCCTGGCGAGACGGCGGCCACGCCCCCCGCCCCGACAGCACCCACCGTCCCGCCTGGCAAGCCCCGCGACAGACTGCCCATGCACAGAAAATGCCGTCGAGAGCTCAGGACTCTCGCGATAACTGTACCAAGATAAAGTGTGGAAAATCGAGCCCCGGCTGTGATTACGCGCTCGGGGGGTGCCCACATCTCGGAGGCGCATGAGGGCGTACGGGGAGGAGGCGCCATCTCCATTGGGAAAAGGGGGACGGGTGCGGGTACCACCTGCAGGATGGTGGAAGGATTCCATTTGCTTAGGGGTAAGAGGAAAGTGGATGCAAAGAGGGTCTTGTTTCCGGGGTACAAAAAGGGAAGTGGGGTGAATGGGGGGATGTCGGCAGGGACCTTCTCTCCCACCTCTCTACAGGTCCCCGTGCCCCTTCCCTCCCCGCCTCCCTGCAAGGTGTCCTTCTGGGGAGGGAAGGTGTAACTACAGTGCAGATGAGAAGACTGAGGTCCAGGTGGACCAGGTCTCCCTCACCCAACAGGCCTCCTCGGGCCTGGGCAGCTCTCACCAGGGTGAACTCGGAGCCACTATCTCCTTTCACTAGCTAAAAATATAGCTCGCTGCCCATCTCCCTGCGGGGATAGGTCTGGGGCGGGCGCCAACCCCATCCAGCCCGAAACCGGCGCCTGCTGCGGCAGAGCCGGGTCCCCAGGGACCTAGGTCCTGGGGCCATAAAAGCTCTGGCCGGAGCCCGAGGGAGAATTTACGACAAGCCCCTGTGGAGGATGGAAAAAGTACGGTGCGGTGTTCAGATTTGCCTGTGGTGTCACCTTGATGCCTGGCAAGCCCAGGACTGCGCCGGGGAATTGGGTTCCCAGCTGGCGGGGAGGGGTCGGCAGGTTGCACGGGCTGAGGAGGGGCGGGGAAGAGAGTGGGTGCTCCCAGCACGCACGAAGCTGGCACCCGGGAGACCAGACGGCGTGGACCCCTCCCCTTCTTCCCCTCAGACTAGGGGGGGTGGTCTCGAAGGCGCAACTCCCCCTTCCCATACAGCTTTCCCTAGGGCAAAGTCGTCTCTCCTCTTCCCTCCCCCCACCCCAGACCAGGGCTCTCAGAGAACAGACCCTTCCCTCCTTTACTGCTGTGTCTCCTACACTGGCCCCCTCCCCCCTTTTCCCACACATCTGCGCTCTGGCCTTCCCAGACCCAACCCCCATCCTGAAGCTGGAGGACTTGATTCAGAAGCTGCCCCCAGGGAGTCTCACCCAGCCAGGCAGGAACACCCCCAGCTCCCTGCTCCCCAGCACCCGCCACGCCCCCAGGCTGCAGTTGGAGACACTGGAGTCAGCTAACAGGCAGGACTTCCAGGGAGCTCCGAGAGCAGGGCTTGGAAGCCAGGTACCAAACCGTGGGTGGCCTGCTTGGAAGGCAATTTCAGAACAGGCTGGCTGGCTGGGGCCCCCACCCATCCCTGCAATCTTCTGACTCTGAGGTTTGGGGTGGTGGATTCCTACACTGTTCGGGCTGACTCAGCCCAGCCATGCAGAAAAGCCAGAGTTCCCAGACGCTGGGGAAGCTGAGCCTCAGTTTCCCCATCCTAGAAGACCCTGAGCCTCAGAGAGGGAAGTTGCTCAGTCCAGGACACACAGCAGGAAAATTGGCCTTGGAGCCCGGGTCTCTGGTCCCTGAAGCTTGGCTGCCTTGGTGTGAGTGTGAGTGTGAGTGTGTGTGTGTGCGTGCGTGCACGCAGCCTCCTGGGACCTCGGCCTTCCCATCTCCCACCCAGATCCAACCACAGGGCACTGGCCCAGCCCACCAGAGAATTGGAACGTAAACAGAGGTGCCCCCGCAGACCCCAAGGCTGGGGTTCTCAGCAGTGCGTGCCACACACACACACACACACACACACACACACACACACACTCACACACACAGGGCACAGAGACTGCCACCCACACAGGGCTTAGGATCACACGCAGACCCACAGTCCACATGCTTACATGCTCAGTGGTCAGGCACACTCAGAGAGGGGCGTCCTCAAGGTCACGTGCAAGAACACAGGGGCCCCCTGTTCAGTCACACGCGGCCACGCCCACCCTCACTCCAAGCCCCACGTGGTCGTCCCCTGTCACACCCGCTCTCACAGTCACACGCGCCGCGTCACACCCTCTCCCCTTGCCCTCCTTTGGGAGCAGTTCCTGCCCCTCCTCTATCCTTGCGCTAGGTGTAGAACGTCCCCTTGTCCCAGCCCTGCCCCACGTGGACCCCCAGACAGCCCCGCCCCCAGTCCCACCCCCTCTGCGCCCCAGTCTCCTGGGCACTGTAGGCTGTTGAGCAGCATTTCTGGCCCCCTCCCACTCGATGCTATCAGCCCACCCCCAGGTTGTGACAACCACAGATGTCCCCAGACACTCCAAGCGTCCCCTGGGAGCAGAATCGTCCTGGAGTGAGAACCGCTGATCTGGAGTAAGGGAGGACACACCAGTTTCCTCAGAGCATTCCCATCTCGAAAATGGTGTCAGTATTGCCAACCTGCATACCCCCGAGGCGGTTCATTGACAAAGCAGCAGTACTCACAGGCCCATCCACCAGAGCCATCACCAGTGGGCGGGGCACCAAGGCCAGTTCCCCAGGGGGTGTCTTGGTGCGTGCCCAGCAGCCACAGCCCCTGGTAGATGACACCCCCGCCCCCAGCAGGTGAAGCTCCTAGCAAGCGAGGTCCCACGGAAGCAACATTCCTGGCAGCAGAGGGGCCCAGCAGGGGAAGCCCCAGGTAAGGGAGCGCTCCACCCACCAAGGTCCCCAGATGCCCAGCAGCCCAGGCCCCAGGCTGGCTGGCTCACGTGAACCAAGACGTGATACTGGGCACCGTCCGGTAGTTGGGATTCTGTTGCAGCCGCTAGCAGGCCTGACAGAACATCAAGCCCCAGCTGAAGGATCTGGGCCGCAGCGTCTCCCGCCAGCGGAAGCAGCTCGGGTAGAGGGTGTGGTCCTTGACCAGCGCCAGCAGATAATGGGTCAAGTCCTTGGGGCTCTGAAAGTCTTCAGGTGGCAGGAACTGTTCATAGTTCCTCCTGCTGGGGCCCAGCACCACTGGCACTGCCCAGGCCTGCAGGGCGTTCCTCCACAGCTTCTCTGTGATATAGTCAGGGTGCAAGGAGTTCTTGAAAGCCAGGTAAAACTTGTACTGGGACAGCCTGTTGGTCATGACCTCCCGGGGCAGTGGCATGTGGGAGCGTCCATACACATCCATTTGGAGGTGAGGCTGCAGCTTCTGATAGGACTGCACCCGACCGAGTCCACCCTCCAGTTGGCCACCACCCAGGCCACCAGCTTGGTCTTGGCCGAGACGTTCACCAGTGTGTCCACAGGCTGGCCAGGCCATGGCTCACGCTAGCTGTACGGCGTGAAGATATCTGAGTCCTGGCGGTAGGACACCGTGAGGGTGAAGTATCCGTCCAGGGCCTTCAGTTTGGGGCAGTTGCTGGGCGATTCCATGCTGAACCAGACCCAGCGCTAGCTGGGGGGCCGCAGGGAAGGCGTGAGCTGTGCCTTAGGCCTGGAGCTGACCTTTCGGTGACGCACAAAGACCGCATCCGCCCGAGGGTACTCGCTGCGGTTGACAGTCAGGTGGCAGTCGGCTGTGCCGGGCCACATCTCCGAGCAGTGGGACAGAGCCACTGGGGTGTTGAATAGCCACGTCCACAGCAGGAGACGCAGAGGCGGGCGGGTGGAGGGCCCTGCAGTGGCCTGGGAGGGGGCCCCCAATTCGGGGACCCATGTGGGCTTGTCTCGGGACACACGCAGGTAGGAGGAGAAGCACGGAGCCAGAAGCAGCTGCAGCAACAGCCCGGGGAGACAGTGGTGGCAGGAACATTTTACCTTGGCCCAGCCAGGTGGATCCATGGGTCAGAGAGGAGCTGGGAGGAGGGGACAGTGAACACAGCATCACTGCTAACAAAAATAATAACACATGCCGAGCGGGCAGATGCAGGTTACCCAAGTTCATCTTTACGAGTCCTGAGGTAGGAGGCACTGTTCTCATCCCTATTTTACAGACGAGAAAACTGAGGCCAAGGACTCAATGCAAGAAAACGGCAGAACTGTAATTCCAACAGAAAGCATCTAGCTTCAGAGTCCACTTATTCCTACCCACTAGGCTACATGATCTCTGGACCTGGGATAGATTCCGATGGCTCTCAGGTCCCACCTTGACCTTGACCCTGCCCTTTCCCAGCTTTCCCAGAGTCTTTCCCAGCCTAGGGAGAAGACAGAGCTGGTTACAAGATGCTCCCCAGTGCCCTGGAGCTGAGGCTTGGAGCCAGGGCTCTGCCTGGGAGAGGTACAATGTGATTACGTTGGAAGGTTATCTGAGGGCTCACCAGGTAGTGTAGGAGTTGGGGGAAAGGGCATTCCTGGTGGACGAAACAGCCAACGCAAAGGTCCGGAGGTGACGGAGAGCCTGACAAGTTTATGGGGAGAGCACAGGAAGTGCTCAGGGAATAAGCGTCCAAAGATGGCCCCCCTGGTCCCGCACTGGGGGATCCTGGGCGGCCTCTTGGCCTGGCCGATGTCTTTCCACTCCCCGGTCCTTTCCGTTCCTGCAGGCGGTCACAAAGTCCTCCCAGACTCCAAACCCCAACCACCAGAGCGGAATCTAGGGCTTCGGCCCTGCCCCTCTCCACTTCCTGCGGCCCTGGAGACACCCATTTTACAGATAAGAAAACGGAGGTTCTGAGCGATAGATATGTCTCGTGCCCAAATACACACAGCTACAGCCCTTACGATCCAGAATCCAAACTCTCTCCTCTTAATGTAATTCCAAACTCCTCTCCCTCTTTGCAGGTGGAGCTCTGATCTACAGCCTGGCACTGTCCACTAGAACTTTCTGCTATCGTGGAAATGTTCTATATCTGCACCATCGCGTGCACCCCTATGGCTCTTGAGTCCTTGAAATGCAGCTGTTGTGTTGGACAGAGTTTTTAATCCTAAATTAAATTTAAAAAAGGTTCTCTCTTCTGTAAATCGAAGACAACTTCCAGATAAAAAGTAAAGGCAAAGCCAAAAACAGCCTCTGATAGCCAATTCAATGATTGGAAAAACTTGACAGTACATTTGGGACCTCCTGGAAGGGCAAATCTGCTCCAACGAGACATTTTTATGGAGTCTAATTACAGATCAAGGATCTACGACGAAAACTGAGTGTCCGAATTAGGTGTGCTGGGGGTGTGAAATACACCCTGGTTTCTAAGACTTAGGACGAGAACGAGACAGTAAAATTATCTCAATACTTCCTCTGTTCATTACACATTTAAACAATACTACTTTGGATCTGTTAGGTTAAAGAAAGCATATTATTAAAATTAATTTCACCTGCGTCTTTTACATTTTTAAAGTCGTGGCTACTAGAAAAATATTAATTACACGTGTGGCTTGTGTTCTGTTTCTACTGGACAGCATGTGCTGCTCTAGAATTTCTAAAAAAGGGAAATGAGGGATAATGACTCATTATTTGAAATGCACTCACCCTCTGGCCAGAGGGATTGATGCAAATGCCCACAGACATGCCAACAAAACAAGGGCGTTTTGGATAAGCTACCTGTCCATTGATGTGGGACTGGTCGAATTACGATCCCTTCTGACAACGGAATACTATGCAGTTGTGAAAAATGAATAAAAGCCTGGTTTTGGTATTAGGGTATCTTTGTCTGAAAAAACTTAAAATAGAACTACCATATGATCCAGCAATCCCACTCCTGGGCATATATCAGGAGAAAACCATAATCTAAAAAGATACAAGCACCCCAGTGTTCATTGCAGTACTATTGACAATAGCCAAGACATGGAAGCAACCTAAATATCCATTCACAGAGGAATGGATGAAGAAGATGTGGTACATATATACAATGGAATATTACTCAGCCATGAAAAAGAATGAAATAATGCCATTTGCAGCAACATGGATGGACCTAGAAACTATCATACTAAGTGAAGTAAGTCAGAAAGAGAAAGACAAATATCATGTGATATCACTCATATGTGGAATCTAATTAAAAATGATACAGATGAACATATTTACAAACTAGAAATAGACTTACAGATACTGAAAACAAACTTCTGGTTACCAAAGGGGAAACGTGGTGGGGAGGGATAAATCAGGAGCTTGGGATGAACACACACACACACACACACACACACACACTACTATATATGAGATAGATAACCAACAAGGACCTACTGTATAGCACTGGGAACTCTACTCAATATTCTGTGATAACCTATATGAGAGAACAATCTGAAAAAGAATGAATATATGTATATGTATAACGGAATCACTTTGCCGTACACCTGAAACTAACACAACTTTGCAAATCAACTATACTCCAATAAAATTAACATAAAATTTAAAAAAAATGAATAAAGCCACTGTATTGGCACAGCTCTGCAGGGTGGATCCAGGTTTTCTGGAAGCTGAACTTCCATATTTTGGGAGCCTCTCTAAGAAACGGCAAAGAAAATTGAGTCCAGACTTAGATACAGAAAGTAATCTTTATTTAGGGGTCCCTGAAGCTTAAGCTTCATCCACTTCATGGTAAATCTATGTCTGCCTGATAAAAAACAGGTTCCAGAATTAAGTAGCTGGGTCTAAATCTGCACCATCCAATATGGGGGCCACTAGCCCCATGTGGCTAACGCAACAGAGGAACAGAAATTGTGAATGTCAGTAAATTTCAAATGTAAATTTAAAAACTGAACAACGTAAAACAAGTTTGTTTTTTTTTAATTAAACACTACCCCTTTCACTCCAGCCGTTGAAAATTTAGCATCCAAATAGAAACGTCCTTAAAGAGTAAAATACACGCCAGATTGCCAAGATTTCATATGAAAGAAAGAATGTAAAATATCCTATGTAAAGTATCTCATTAGTAATTTTCTATGTCGATTACATATTGAGATAATGCTTTGGATGTATGGGGTGAAATAAGATATAGCATTAAAATTAATTTTACTGGTACCTTTCTATTCTTTTTAATGTGTCTGGTAAAAAGTTGAAAATTACATATGTGGCAGAAATCAGTTTGGCGGTTCCTCAGAAGGCTGAACACATAATTCCATATCACCCAGCAATTCCACTCCTAGATATCTACCCAAAAGGAACTGAAAAGCAGGGACTCTAAGAGATATTTGTATGTCCATGCTCATAGAAACGTGATTCACAATAGCCAAAAGTTGGAAACAACCCAGATGTCCATCGAAGGATGAGCGTATAAACAAATGTGGTCCATCCATACAATGGAACATTATTCAGCCTTAAGAAGGAGAGAGATTCTGACACACGCTATACCGTGGATGGACCTCGAGGACATGAGGCTCAGTGAAATAAGCCAGATGCAAAAGGACACATATTATATGATCCTGCTTCTATGAAATACCTAGAATAGGTAAATTCATAGAGACAGACAGTAGATTAGCGGTTACCACGGGCTGGGAGGGTTGGAAGGAGAATGAGTTTTTGCTTACTGGGGTATAAAGTTTCTATTTGGGGTGACGAAAAATTTTTGGAAACATTGGCAGTGGTTGCACACCATTGGGAATATACTTAATGCTACTGAACTGCACCCTTAAAAATGGTTAAAATGTCAAATTTTGTGTCTCATATATTCTGCCACAGTTTAAAAAATAATGTGGGACTTCCCTGGCAGTCCAGTGGTTAAGACTCCGCGCCCCTGGCACAGGTTCAATCCCTGGTTGGGGAACTAAGCTCCTGCATGCTGCACGGCGTGGCCAAAAAATAAAATTAAAAAATAAAAAATAGGGCTTCCCTGGTGGCACAGTGGTTAAGCATCCACCTGCCAATGCAGGGGACATGGGTTCGAGCCCTGGTCTGGGAAGATCCCACATGCCGCAGAGCAACTAAGCCCGTGCACCACAACTACTGAGCCTGCGCTCTAGAGCCCGCAAGCCACAACTACTGAACCCGTGCGCCACAACTACTGAAGCCCCCGCGCCTAGAGCCCATGCTCCGAAACAAAAGAAGCCACCGCAACGAGAAGCCCGCGCACCTCAACGAGGAGTAGCCCCCGCTCGCCGCAACTAGAGAAAGCCTGTGTGCAGCAACGAAGACCCAACAGAGCCAAAAATAAATAAATAAAATAAATAAATTTTTAAATAAAGAAATAAAAATAAAAAGACCCTGATGGCTGGCGGGCTCCTTCTACTGGGCAGAGCTGGCGTAACCCTCCGAATGCAGAAGGGAGAAGCTGGCAGGTGGCCTTGTGTGATGAAAAGGGAGCGCGATTTGGAATTACACGTTCATGCCAAAGTTTCTGGAAAGAGACCCAAAAGACAGGCCTTTGGGGAGACAGCGCCAAGCAGGAGTGGGATGGAGGCTGAACTCTGACCACAAGCTACTTTGCGCCACCAGGGATTTTGGCCGTGCACAAAAGGTTAATATGCGGAAATGTACTTAAGATGGATATAGTTTGTTTGTCCTGGGTTTATGGTGGCTCCTCCTAGGAGGCATGGAGGCCCTTGGCAGGGACCTTGAGAAGCGAGGATCCAGGAACGGGGCTGCGGGAGGCCGGGGGCTGAGATCCCACCCAAGTGGAACCGGAGACATTTTTTTCCTAGAAAGGAACTGAAAAATGCCATGATGCTGGGACACCGCAAAGATCAGAAAAACAAAACAAAACAAAATCCCCCCCCTGTTCCCCTGCATCTCAGGTCCTCCTCCCACGGGACAGGGTGGGAAGGAGGAAGGGCTCTGTGTTGCTGATGGGGGCCAGGAAGCAGTGGGGGTTCTAATCCAGAGTTTTGCCAGGGAGAGAGAGACAGACAGAAACAGACCGGGAGAGAAATGCTGCTCCTCCTGGTTTGGCGAATCAATCAGAACTTCCCACACCTGCTAGACCTCTGGCGCACCTGGTACCCAGAAAGACCCCAGGGAGAGCAGGCTGCAGGCCCTTCCCAGGGGGCAACGATGCCTCCTGGGAGAGGGGACATTTTCCCCAGGAGGCCTTACCTGGATGGACACTGTGCAGGATGGCAAGCAGCTGACTAGGAAGTTTAGGGCCGAGTCACAGCTTGTCACCCAGGGTGTGGATGAGGCAACACTAGGGAGGAGAAGGAAATGGACTTATTTATAGACGCAGCACAGCACAGCCCAACACCACCACAACTGCCATCAGATGACACAGGGTGTCCTGTCCCATGAGCTGGGTCATCATCTAAAAGCAAAGGTGCGACTCTGCTAATCTCCACCATAAGACCTGATGAGGGAGGGGGTGGAGGAAGTTGGGGACTAGAGTCACCGCCCTGGCCTCCCCTGTGGCCTCGAAGCACGCATGGCTTTGGGCGTAGAGTTGACCCATCCATAAAGGGAAAAGGGCTGACCCAAACCACTGGTTCTCAACGTGGTTTCCGTGGGGGCACCAGGGGTTCCATGGAGGATGGGGAGGGGCAGAATTTCAAGCTTCTCACTTTCCCTTCCAGCAGATACCACCCCCTCTTCCGTCTCAGTCAGCAAACATTTCTTGTGTACCTGCTACATGTTGGGCCCCAGGGATATTGCACAAAGCAGGTGGGTGAGACAGATAACCCATGAGGAAACTTGTAAACAAACATCAATTATAAATTGCAAAAAAGGAGGCTGTGGCCTGGTCTGGACTTCCCGGATGTGTGAGCTGAGAGCTAAAGCCCCGTAAGAATTCTCTAAGTAAAAAGGAGGACGCAAGAGCTTTCCAGGCAGGGGCTTCCCTGGTGGCGCAGTGGTTGAGAGTCTGCCTGCCAACACAGGGGACACGGGTTCAAGCCCTGGTCCAGGAAGATCCCACATGCCACAGAGCAACTAAGCCCGTGCACCACAACTGCTGAGCCCGTGCTCTAGAGCCCGCGACCCACAACTACTGAAGCCTGCGTGCCTAGAGCCAGAGCTCTGCAACGGGAGGAGCCACCGCTATGAGAAGCCCCGCACCGCAACGAGGAGTGGCCCCCTCTCGCCGCAACTAGAAAAAGCTCGCGTGCAGCAATGGAGACCCAACGCAGCCAAAAATAAAATAAATAAAATAAATAAATTAAAAAACAAAAAAGACAAAGATGTCTGCTTTTTTTTTTTTTTAAAAAAAAAGCTTTCCAGGCAGAAGGGACAGCCTGTGCAAAGCCCCTGAGGCAGCAAGGAATGGCAGCATTGGAGGAAATCCAGGAAGGCTGAGTATTCAGGAGTAGGAGATGAGGTCACCACGCCACGTTGAGCTGCGTCCGGCTGTGGTCAATGATGGATATTTAACACAACGGCGACAGGGAGCCATGGGAAGCTTCCAGCAGAGCAGTCACCACCACATAGACTCCTGTTTTGAGATGCTCTTTCAGCCTGCCACGGGGGGACAGGGAAGACAGTAGGGCAGAGGCAGGGAGGCTGGGGAGGAGGAGGCTGTTTCGGGCTGGCCAAAGCCCGAGCTCCAGCTCCCAGGTACCATGATTCCCCTGTTCCCAGATGAGAAATCACTTCTGTGAGGCTGCTTCACGCTGCCTGGACATCTACCATCTGAGTGTCCAGTTAGTTCCAGGCTGGCAGAGGTTCCAGGAGGCTGGGGTCCCCCAGGGCAGGGCATTTGTTTGTTTGTTTGTTTGTTTGTTTTGCGGTACGCAGGACTCTCACTGTTGCGGCCTCTCCCGTTGTGGAGCACAGGCTCCGGACGTGCAGCCTCAGCGGCCATGGCTCATGGGCCCAGCCGCTCCGCGGCATGTGGCATCCTCCCGGACCGGGGCACGAACCCATGTCCCCTGCATCGGCAGGCGGACTCTCAACCACTGTGCCACCAGGGAAGCCCTGTTTGTTTGTTTTTAAATGCACTGATTCTTTTTTAAACATAAATTTATTTATTTTTGGCTGCATTGGGTCTTCATTGCTGCACGTGGGTTTTCTCTAGTTGCGGCGAGCGGGGGCTACTCTTCATTGCAGTGTGTGGGCTTCTCACTGAGGTGGCTTCTCTTGTGGAGCGCAGGCTCTAGGCACGTGGGCTCAGTAGTTGTGGTTCACGGGCTCTAGAGCGCAGGCTCAGTAGTTGTGGCATGTGGGCTTAGTTGCTCTGTGGCATGTGGGATCTTCCCGGACCAGGGCTCGAACCCATGTCCCCTGCATTGGCAGGAGGATTCCCAACCACTGTGCCACCAGGGAAGCCCAGGCCATTTGTAATAGGGAAGAACAAGTCTTTTTTTTTTTTGGCCGCACCACCAGCATGTGGGATCTTGGTTCCCTGACAGGGATCAAACCCATGCCCCTGCAATGGAAGCACCTAGTCCTAACCACTGGACCACCAGGAAGTCCCGGGAAGAACAAATCTGACTCTATATTAAGGCATAACCCTCCCAGACTTCAGACAATACTACAAAGCTACAGTAATCAGAACAGCATGGTACTGGCACACAGACAGACATATGGATCAATGGAACAGAATAGAGAGCCCAGAAATAAAACCACTCACCTACAGTCAATTAATCTTTGACAAAGGAGGCAAGAATATACAATGGGGAAAATTCTCTTCAGCAAGCGGTGTTGGGAAAGCTGGACAGCCACATGTAAATTAATGAAGTTGGAACACACCCTTACACCATACACAAAAATAAACTCAAAATGGCTTAAAGACTTAAACATAAGACATGACACCATAAAATTCCTAGAAGAGAGCATAGGCAAAAAATTCCCTGACAAATTGTTCCACTGTTTCCTTAGGTCAGTCTACCAAGGCAAAAGAAATAAAAACAAAAATAAACAAATGGGACCTAATCACACTTACAACCTTTTGCACAGCAAAGGAAACCATAAACAAAAAGAAAAGACAACCTACAGACTGGGAGAAAATATCTGCAAATGATGCGACCAACAAGGGCTTAATCTCCAAAATACACAAACAGCTCATACAACTCAACAACAACAACAAAATAGCCGAATCAGAAAATGGGCAGAAGACCTAAATAAACATTACTCCAGAGAAGAAATACAGATGGCCAATAGGCACATGAAAAGATGCTCAACATCACTGATTACTAGAGAAATGCAAATCAAAACTACAATGAGGTACCACCTCACACCGGTCAGAATGGCCACCATTAAAATGTCTACAAATGGGGCTTCCCTGGTGGCGCAGTGGTTGGGAGTCCGCCTGCCGATGCAGGGGACACGGGTTTGTGCCCCGGTCTGGGAAGATCCCGCATGCCGCGGAGCGGCTGGGCCCGTGAGCCATGGCCGCTGAGCCTGCGCGACACGAGCCTGTGCTCCGCAACGGGAGAGGCCACAACAGTGAGAGGCCCACGTACCTCAGGAAAAAAAAAAAAAAGTGTCTACAAATAACAAATCCTGGAGAGGGTGTGGAGAAAAGGGAAACCTCCTACACTGTTCGTGGGAATGTAAGTTGGTGCAGCCACTGTGGAAAAACAGTGTGGAGGTTCCTCAAAAAACTAAAAATAGAATTACCATATGACCCAGCAATCCCACTCCTGGGCATATATCTGGACAACTCCATTTTGAAAAGATACATGCACCTCTATGTTCATAGCAGCACTATTCACAATAGCCAAGACATGGAAACCACCTAAATGTCCATCAGCAGATGAATGGATAAAGAAGAAGTGGTAGCTGCATAGCACAGGGAGATCAGCTCGGTGCTTTGTGACCACCTAGAGGTGTGGGATAGGGCGGGTGGAAGGGAGATGCAAGAGGGAAGGGATATGGGGATATATGTATACATATAGCTGATTCACTTTGTTGTACAGCAGAAACTAACACAACAAAAGCAATTATACTCCCATAAAGCAATTATACTCCCATAAAGATGTTAAAAAAATAACTAATTAAAAAAGGTGGTACCTATATACAATGGAATACTACTCAGCCATAAAAAAGAATGAAACAGCCATTTGCAGCAACATGGATGCAACTAAAGATTATCATACTAAGTGAAGTAAGTCTGAAAGAGAAATACAAATACCATATGATTTCACTTGCATATGGAGTCTAAAATATGACACAAATGAACCTATCTATGAAACAGAAACAGGCTCATGGGCATAGAGAACAAACCTGTGGTTGCCAAGGGGAGTGGGTTGGGAGAGGGATGGACTGGGGGGTTAGGGTTAGCAGATGGAAGCTTTTATATATAGACTGGGTAAACACCAAAGTCCTACCGTCTAGCATAGGGAACTATATTCAATACCCTATGATAAGCCATAATGGAAAAGAATATTAAAAAAAAAGAATGTACATATATATTTGTATCGTTGATTCACTTTGCTGTACAGCACAAATTAACACAACTCTGTAAGTCAACTATACTTCAATTAAAAAAAGTATTGATTAAAAAAAAATCTGACTCGGGATTTCCCTGGCGGTCCAGTGGTTAAGACTCTGCACTTCCAACGCAGGGGGTGCGGGTTCGATCCCTGGTTGGGGAACTAAGATCCCACATGCCACAGGGCGCAGCCAAAACAACAACAACAACAACCACCTTTGATTTGTACAACAAGATATGTGCCTTTTATAATATCTAAGTTATAGCAATAAAGCATTAAAAAGAAAAATCTGACTCCATTTTAGTTTTGACCTTTTTTTTTTTTTGCGGTACGCGGGCCTCTCACTGTTGTGGCCTCTCCCGCTGCGGAGCACAAGCACCGGACGTGCAGGCTCAGCGGCCACAGCTCATGGGCCCAGCCGCTCCACGGTATGTGGGATCTTCCCAGACCAGGGCACGAACCCGTGTCCCCTGCATCGGCAGGCGGACTCTCAACCACTGCGCCACCAGGGAAGCCCTTTGGTTCTGACCTTTTACTTTAACTCTGTGCTCCTGTTGTCTGTGCTTAGACATGCTGACTGCACCTTTTGTAAAAGCATGTTGCCTATAGCTTGAAATATACAGAATAGCCTGACCATGACCTGACCTGACAGAGAATAACATTTGTTTTCTTGGAGCTTTACAGGAACACCGTGACCCAACCTTGACCTGACCTACATGGCCAGATGCAGAACAAAGGATCTGACACCACGTCCCTCCCTCACCTGGCCTTTAGAAGTGCTTTGCTGAAACCCTTCGAGGAGTTTGGACTTTTTAAGGCACGAGCCACCCATCTCCTTGCATGGCCCTGCGATAAACATTTCTCTGCTCCAAACTCCAACGATGTTTCGGTACTGTTTGACCTCACTGTGCGTTGGGCACGTGGACTTACATTGGGTGGGTAACACATTTACAGAGGAGCCTTACCCAAAGTTGCTCATGGCTCGCTCCTGACAGGCAGAATTATCTGGTGACTTATTAAAATATAACTCATGAAGGTCACTGTGTCCTCAGCCCAAGGCCAAACCTTGATAGGCAAACCTTCAGCCTTCACACAGTCGCCCTGCCTATATGGAAACTGAGGTCCAGAGATGGTCACTCAGAATCTCAAGGGCACAGTGGGGTCTCCAGCTACACAAGCTGCTCTGCCAGGAACACTCTTTGCTCGCCCCCACCCCCCCTTGGCCACCTGGTTAATCCCTAGTCATCCTGCAGAGCTCCTCCAGGGAGCCTCCCCAGATTCCTCCCGTCCCCTGAGCTGAATCAGATCACTCCTCTGGCCCCCCACAGCTGCCTGGTGTCCCCCATCATAGCTTTGGCCACCCTGTGTCATTTCCTCTGCTGGGCTGACAGCCCCATGAGGACAGAAAAGCCGGGAGAGCACGAGAGTGGGGAAGAGAGAGTAAGAACTTGGGCTGGGGCTTCCCTGGTGGCACAGTGGTTCAGAATCCGCCTGTCAATGCAGGGGATACGGGTTCGAGCCCTGGTCCGGGAAGATCCCACATGCCGCGGAGCAACTAAGCCCATGCACCACAACTACTGAGCCTGTGCCCTAGAGCCCGCGAGCCACAACTGCTGAGCCCACGTGCCGCAACTACTGAAGCCCGCGTACCTGGAGCCCCTGCTCCACAACAAGAGAAGCCACCGCAATGAGAAGCCCGTGCACCGCAAAGAAGAGTAGCCCCCGTTCGCCACAACTAGAGAGAGCCCGCGCGCAGCAGCGAAGACTCAACGCAGCCAAAAATATAATTAATTAATTAATTAATTAATTTTAATATGTTAATTATACTAATAATTAATATATTAATTATTATTAATTATAATATTAATTTTATTATTATTAGTTAATACAATTAATCATTATATTAATTATAATAATATAATTAATATATTAATTATATAATTATATATATATAATGGTGGTGGACTCTCCACCACTGCGCCACCAGGGAAGCCCCCTGCCTACAATGGTAATTTCAGACTTTGTTGACATTGTTGCCTGCCTCACAGAGCTGGGAAGTGGAGCACAGGGTGGGAATGGAGGGGGTTGGGATTTGAACCAAGGCCTCCTGGCCTCGGGATGTGTAGCTGGACCAAACACCAGGCCCTGGGGTCCAGCCTTTGGGGGCCAGAGGAACCCCCTGCCTAAAGCCAGAGAGAGCCGAGAGACTTCCTGACTCTCTCTGGGGGAGGCTCGCCTGGCCAATGCCAGGTGGAGCCTCCCTGGAAAGGGGCTGGTGCCAGGGCCAAGAGTGGGGGACCCTAGGGACCCCCCCACCTCAGGCTTGACCTGAGGACCAGCATGGGGGTTGAGGTGGGGCCGTCTGCGCCCCCAGCCCTGGTCTCTGCCCGCGTCGGACCCCTAGCGCGTTGCTCAGCCTGGGCTGGTGGGTGAGGGAGCTGCCAGCCCGCTGGAAAATGTACTCCCTGGGGCCTCAGGCTGTGAGCCAAGGGGCAACTGGCGGCTCGAGAGGAGGCCCCCAACACCGCCCCAGCCTGGGATGGGTGAGAAACGAACCACACGTGCGATGTGGGACCGGGATGGCGCTTGGGTACGAGGAGGGGCGCCCTGGTGTCTCCTGATGTCATCCCCGGTGGCCGGGGCCCAAGGAGGCTTCCCATTCCCCTCTGAGCCCCATAAAAACTTCCAGAAAGAGGGAGACAGAGAGGTAGTCAGCTGGCAGGCATCATCTCAGTTGGAGGTGGCGACCACACTGTACCCACTGGCCCTGCCCCAGCCTGCAAGGAAACCCTGGCCTGGCCCCCTGAGGGCCCCGTCTGCCTCCCAAGATCCTGGCTTGTAGCCAGCCCGCTGGGAGGACCCCAGGTGCGAGGTGTGTGTGGCAGGGGAGCCGTGGGCCTGGCGAGGCTGGCTCAGGCCCAGGCTCACTGGTGGGCTTGGCACTGCAGCCGCCCACCTCAACCACCAGTGCCCCCAGCCCCCATCCTGGCGCTGGGGCCTGGCTCCAGTCAAAGGCATCACAGGGGTCCCCGGGTGACCGCTGAGGCTCAGAGAGTGCCTGGACTTCACCTCTGTGCCCAACTCAGCCTCCCTTGGCAGAGCAGCAATCTCCCCCAGCCCCAGAAGGTTCTGGGGTGTCCAGGAAGGCCTCATTTAACATCAGAATCCACCTGCAGCCCCTAAGTGGCGGAGCTGGGCTGCCATCTGGCCTCAGACCTCTTGACTCCAGGAGCTTTGGAGTCTCTCTGGCCGGCAGCTGTGTGACCTTGGGTGAGTGGCGTAGCCTCTCTGGGCCTCAGTCGTGTCATCTGCAAAACGGAGCCCATGCCGGTATCCTCTTCAGGTGATTATCCTCCCACACCTTCTCTGCAAGGCGGGATTGTGGGCAGGGGCTGGAAACCCACAGTCCCGGGCCTCAGCTTCCCCTCTGATGGTATTTTAAAGGATATGGCTTCTCCCTGCCCGGCGTCATGGTGCATGGGGCTGCTGTGTGCAGAGGGGAGCGTGGGAACTCAAGGTGACAGAAACCTGGCATCCCTGTGCTGCCCGCCCCCAGCCTCTCTTCACCTGGGCCCCCTGGCACGTTGGGGTCTGCCTTCCCCAGCACCCCAGCCCGGCCGGGTTCGTGGGGCTTCAATTTCAGCCTGTGGTGGGTTGAGGAGGTGCGGGCCGGACACGCTTCATTTTCCAATTTCTGGAAATGAAAGCTGTAGGGCCACCTATTGTCGAGCGAGCGGAAAAAAAAAGCCTGTTGCAAAACCGTGTGAGAAAAAAACAATAGCGCCTAGGTGCACTGCTGCTGCCGAGACAGAGAATTCCAGGGGCTACGCGGGCCGGGGAACAAAGGGCCTTTTCTCTCTCCCTGGAAAGTCTGGTGGAGTGTGTGTGGCAGTTTTGGGGTCAGAAAAGCCAATGAAGGTATTTTGCAAGACAGAAAACGGTTCGGAGAAGATCTGTCGGGACAAGGAGACAGAAGAGCATACATTTTGTTGGTTTGTTGTCAGAGGATGTTTTCCAATTTTCTAAGACACCTGTCCCTCCACTGGCAAAACACTGAGCCAGGAATGCTGGCAACCTGGGCACCGGGCCCGGCCCTGCAGGAAGCATATGGAGATGCCATGTGGGGAAGGTGTACCCAGAGTTCCGTCACCCCCCTGCCCCCATCACTACTGGTGGTCTCCAGAGAGCAGCAATTTCCCCCAGTGCAGGCTCTCCAAATGTCCCGGAAGTCCTCATTTACAGTTGGAATCCCACCTGCAGCCACTTGGGTCTCAAAAGACCAGCTGCAGCCCCTGGCCCAGCCCCTCGGCCTGCAGGGTGACAGTTCCGGGGATTGACCTCAGAACGAGGGGAGAGCCAGACAGGAGAATGTCAGGCCACATCGGGCTCATCCTCTGCTCCGGACCTTCTCACGGCCCCCACCGATTCCCGAGGCAGAGCCCACAGGTTCTGCTGCATCTCCCCCAACTCGTGTCCTCACTGTTCATGCCCCAGGACCTTTGCACGTGCTCTTCCCGCTGCCTGGAACTCCCTCCACCCTGACAGCCACCTGGTTCCCTCAAATAACTCCCTCTCAAATCACTTTATTGCTAACTGCCCTCTGCCAGCACTCCCCGTCCCCTTTCCCGCTTTATTTTTCTCCACAACAATGACTTATTAAGTCAAATACTTATAAGTATTTGACTTATTTCTGTGATTTACTGTCTCTTGCCTCTCTCCCCAACCAGGATGTCAGCTCCATGAGGGATCCTGGTCTGCTTTGTTCCCTGCTGAGCCCCAAGCACCCTGAACAGTGCCTGACATACAGGACAGCCTTAATAAACACGCCTCGAATGAACAAATGAATGAACAGTATTAAGCACGGTGGAAAAACTCTCCTGTTTCCTGGCTTGTCATTGTCGTACCCAAGACTGGGAGTCCTGTGGAGGCAAGGCCTGGGTCTCCAGCAGGACTTGGCACTCGGTAAATAGGTGCTGAACGAATGACGGCGCTGGGAGTCCCCACAGCCAGAAGCTTGGACTCTTACTCGGAGAACTGTAAACAAAGACTCCGGGGGACGCCGGACTGTAGAGCAGGAGTGACTCTTGTCCACCCTTCTCCCTGCGCCCACCCACAACTGCCCCTGGCCACGGGCTGTCTCCAAGGGGCCTACAGGTGAGGTGGTCCTGACCCTGGGCAACACGCGGCGGGCGACATGGGGCTCGGAGGGAGCCGTAGGGCAGGCACGGGCAGGCAGCGGGCGGGAGAGGAATGCTCTGGCCGACAGGAATGAATAAATAGGCTCCTTGGATGTCAGAGGTTGGGGGGTGGGGGAGGCCTTGAACCTCATGCTTGGCTGAGGATGTTTGGACAAGGCAGGCGGCCAGGTGGTGTCATCAAGGCTAAAATTAGCCTCCGATTCCCGCTTAACCCCTCCCTCCTGGGCCGGGAGGCCGGGACAGGCCATCACTTCAGTGAGCACTAGCTTTGTGCCAGGCCAAGCTCCTCCGTTCCATGAATGCATTGAATCCTCTCAATGACCCCGACAGTTGGTACTATTATTAGCAGTATTGTTATTAATCCCCATTTTACAGGTGAGGAAACTGAGGCACCGAGAGAACGCTTGGCGTTCTCACAACTCGCATGGGGCAGGGCTGGGATTCGAACCTGGGCTCCGGGGACGGGGCTCTCACCATCGGAGCCTTGCTGAAGGCTGGGGGACACAACAGAGACCCCACGCAGTGGGCACTTGGGGGTGGTGGGCACACGCCCCCCCCCTTTTCCTCTCCCCCAGGGACCTCTTCAGAGCCACAATTTCAGCATCCAAATTCAAATATGTCCACTGCAGTTGGCAGCTAGATGCGGCCTCAACTTCCCCCATCCACACCTGGGCCCTGATCCCAGGCCCCCCGGAGCCCCAGGTCCAGCACCTCAGAGGGGACACACCTGACAGGGAGGCCCCCAGGGTCCCGTGGGGCCGGGGTCCCTCTGATCGGTCAGTGTGGATCAGCATCCGGGTGTTTGCCCATAACACAGGAAGGCCAGCCGAGGCCTGCTGTTCACCCAGGCAGGATCAGGAAAGGGCTGCCACAGAGAATCCAGCTGAATCTGAACTTCAGGTAGAAAATTAATCATGTTTTAGTGTAAATATATCCCACGTATTGCGTGGTTCATTGCTTATTGCGAGTTCAAACTTCACCGGCCGTCTGTATTTTTATTTGCTTAATCTGACAACTTTAGCTCGCCAATACGTGCAGGCAGGCTAAGAGGAGGTTAGATAAGCCACAGGAGGCGCTGGGTGGTGAAGGGGACTCCTGCCCAGCTCCTCAGGGCTGGAGTAGAGGGAGGACTGCTTGGGGGAGGAGGTGTGGGAGGAGCTTCGGGGCCTGTCTTCCCCACCCCCACCCCTCCAGGTCCTGCCTGCTCCGCCCATTATTCATTTTTAGTGATGGTCACTGGGGCAGAGTGTGGGCAGGGAACACCTGGGCCTGAGGCTCCTGCAGCTGGCGGCCTCACTAATGGGGACTAGAGGGTGAGTGAGGGTGGGGGGGGGCGGTCCCTGCCCACCAGGGGTCCAGCCTGGGGCAGGAAGTGTCCAATTAGGGGCAGGGGCAGGAAGCAGAGCCCCACTGCACCCTGCCATTTCCTTTTGCATTGAGATGGGAGACCAGGGACTGCATCTCTGGATGCTTTTACCTGATTCCACCACCACCCGGGCCAGGTCCTCCTGGGACCCCCGAGTTCCAGATGCTCAGGGGTGGGGCGGAGGGGGTGCTGCTCTGGCCCTCCTGGCTTCCTCCCACCCTCTGGTTCTCCACGTGCCTGCCTGGCCCAGTGAGGTACCCATGGGGATTACTGAATCCTCACAGCCAAGCTACGCTGCGGAGTGGCAACCGAGGCCGGGAGAAGGGGCTGATTGGCCACCAGTGGCAGAGCTGGGACTGGAACCTAGGACCTTCTCCCACCAGAGTCGGTGCTCTTGGCCACGTCCCTTTCTCTCTTACTTCTGAGCCATCTTCCATGCTGTTCCTCTGGCCTGGGTCACTCTTTTGCCCTTCTCCTGGAAAGCTCCTATACATGCTTCAGCACCCCTTTCTCCCTGGACACCCAGGCCAGGTCAGGTGCCTCCTCTGGGTGCCCCCTGCCCTGTGCCTGTGCAACCACATTACAGCCCTGGTCAGCACAAGCTATAACTGCCTGCTCACGAGTCCATATCCACCACTGGACTGTGAGCCTTGGGAGGGTAGACTGGGTCTGTCTTGGTCATCGCTACGTCCCTAGTGCCCAGCACAGGGCCTGGGACACTGCAGGTAGAAGTGCTCTGGAGTTAGTCACAGGGCCTTGGCTCTACCCCCATTTGCTGTGTGACCCTGGGCAAACAGCTATCCTTCTCTGAGCCTTGGTTTCCCCATCTGCAAAATGAGGCACTAGCACCTCCTTCCTAGCCTGAATCGTACAAGAGATGTTGGAACCATGCTTGGCTCCCAACAGGAGGCTCAACAAAGGTTTATCTAAACATTTAGGCAAATTAAAACCACAACGAGGGGGCTTCCCTCATGGCGCAGTGCTGAAGAATCCGCCTGCCCATGCAGGGGACACGGGTTCAAGCCCTGGTCCGGGAAGATCCCATGTGCTGCAGAGCAACTAAGCCTGTGCGCCACAACTACTGAGCCTGCACTCTAGAACCCGCAAGCCACAACTACTGAGCCCACACGCCACAACTACTGAAGCTCATCTGCCTAGAGCCCGTGCTCCGCAACAAGAGAAGCCACTGCAATGAAAAGCCCGTGCACCACAATGAAGAGGAGCCCCCACTCTCCGCAACTAGAGAAACCCCGCGTGCAGCAACGAAGGCCCAACGCAGCCAAAAATAAATAAATGAAATAAATAAATTTAAAAAAAACAAACCACAATGAGGTACAACTACACACCCACTGAAATGCCCCAAATCTGGAACACTGACAACATCAAATGCTGGCAAGGATGTGGAGCAACAAAACTCAGGTTCATTGCTGCTGGGGTGCAAAATGGTCCTGCCACTCTGGAAGGCAGTTTGGCGGCTTCTTGCAAAATGAAACGTACTCTGACCATAGGACCCAGCACTCACCCTCCTTGGAATTCACCCAAAGGAGTGGAAAACTGACGTCCACACAGAAACCCGCACGTGAATATGTATGGCGGGTTTATTCATAATTGCCAAAACTTGGAAGCAACTCAGATGTCCTTCAGCAGGTACACGGATAAACAAAGTGTGGCACATCCAGACAACGGGAATGTTATTCAGTGCTAAAAAGAAATGAGCTATCAGGCCATGACAAGTCGTGGAGGAAGCTTAAATGCGTGTTATTAAGTGAAAGAAGCTGATCTGAAAAGGCTACAGACTTTGATTCCAACTACAGGACATTCTGGAAAAGGCGAAACTACAGAGACAGGAAAGGGATCAGTGGCGGCCAGGGGTGGCCGAAGGAGGGCTGAGGAGCCGGAGCACAGAGGATTTTTCGGGCAGTGAAACTACCGTGCATGATGATACAATGGTGGATACCTGTCATCACACATCTGTCCAAACCCATAGAATGTACACCACCAAGTGTGAACCCATATCCCAATGTTTATAGCAGCACTGTTTACAGTAGCCAAGACACGGGAGCAACCTAAGTGTCCATCGACAGATAAACGGATAAAGCAGATACGGTATATACATATATACAGTGGAATACTGCTCAGCCATAAAAAAGAGAACGAAATGATGCCATCTGCAGCAACATGGATGCACCTAGAGATGATCATACTCAGTGAAGCATGTCAGACAAAGACCAATACTATATGATATCATTTATATGTGGAATCTAAAAAAATGATGCAAATGAACTTATTGACAAAAGAGAAATGGATTCACAGACATGGAAAACAAACTTATGGTTACCAAAGGGAAAAGGGGAAGAGAGAGAAATTAGGAGTTTGGGATTAACAGATACACACTACTAAATATAAAACAGATAAACAACAAGGTCCTCCTGTATAGCACAGGGAACGATACTCAGTATCTTGTAATAACCTATAAGGAAAAAGAATATGAAAACGAATATATACGTATACCTCAATCACTTTGCTGTACACTGAGACTAACGCAACGTTGTAAATCAACTATACTTCAACAGAAAAAAATCGTATCTTTAGATAACCAAAGAAAAAGAGTGAACCCTGCTGCCAACTATGGACTTCAGCTTATAACAACGTACCAGTATTAGTTCATCAAATGTGACAAATGGAGCACGCTACTATGAGACGGTAATAATAGGGGAGACGGTGCGTGCCCGCTGGGGGAGCAAGGTGCTATATGAGAACTCTGCGCTTTCTGCTCAATTTTCCTATAAGCCTAAAACTGCTCTAAAAATATCAAGTTTATTACTGAAAAAAACTTTCAGGGACTTCCCTGGTGGTCCTGGTTAAGACCCCGTGCTTCCACTGACGAGGTCATGGGTTCGATCCCTGGTTGGGGAAGTTCTGCATGCCACAGGGTACGGCCAAAAAAAAAAAAAATTTTTTTCAGGAAGGGTGTGAGTATATTGACCCACACGCACAGCGACATTCATTACAGGTTCTGCATCACATCGCTGTTTATACCAGGGAATGTGCTTTAATGCAGATAACAAACAATTCAGCCACAGGAGGGAATATTACACAGCCGTGAAAAGGCCAGAGACACTTCTTAATGGAAAGAAATCTGGGACCTGTTGTTGGGAGGAAATCGGATGGGCTGCAAAACAGCAGGGACTGACAGTGTGATGGTTTCTGTGAGGGGAAAGGAAAAATACACAGATGCACTTGTTTGGGTGAGAAACGCTGTGGGAAGGAGAAACAAGAAACTGGCCGGCAGGCTCTGGGGAGGCTGGGTGGCTGGTGTCTTTCCTGAACACCCTTTGGTATATTTTATACTGTGTGGCCTGAGTCTGTTTTACCGATTGAAAAAAAAAAAAAAAAACTTGCAAAATACATTTTAAAAAGACTTCTATGGGGACTTCCCTGGTGGTCCAGTGGTTAAGACTCCACACTTCCATTGCAGGGGGCATGGGTTTGATCCCCGGTCAGGGAACTAAGATCCCACATGCTGAGAGGCATGGCCAAAAAGTTAAAAAAAAAAAAAGGCTGCTGTGAAAAAAAAAAAAAGGCAAAATAAAAGCATTTGGATGGACTTTAAAAGAAGGTGGGTTCGTGGGGGGAATTTTAGGCCAGGCCATGGGTTTGCCTGCAGCCACTCCGTTTGAGCTGAAAGCCTCCCTCGGCTCCCGGAGCCTGGCCACCCCCGGCTCACACCTTTGTTGCTCTGCATCCGGAGTGTTCGGAGCCCGCGGGGCCCCCAGAGGTGAGATGTTGGCTGGTCTGGGGTCAGGCCTGACTGAGCCCCTCACACCTGGGCCGACCACCCAGCATTCCGGGAAGGCCCTGGGAGGCGTGGCTGGCTCCAAGGAGGGACCTGTGAGTGCCAATGCGGGGCTGGGGGCCCAGCCAGACCTCTCTGGATGCCAAATCCAAGGAGGGCCAGAGTGGAGGGATGGAGGGTGGGTGACTGGAGGGGAGCTACTGGAGGCCCCCGGGCAGCCCGGTGGCTGCTGTGTGCCTCAGTTTCCCCACAGGCAGTCACTCTTTGGCCCAGGATGCTGGAGGTGGCCTGTATCCCGGGCACTGGGGGTTCCCCTGGGTTCTGAGCCCTGGATGTCGAGCCAGACAGGATGAGAGGGGGCAAAGCTCTGCCGCCCACTTCCAGAGCCCTGACGTGAGGACTAACCCGGCTTCGGGCTTCGAGGGTGGGGTGGTGAGGGTGGGCCGGGGCCTCACACCCCCACCAGAACCCACCCAGGAAGCCTCGGCTCTCCCTTTCCCGAGACTCCACCCTCCAGTCTCCTTCCTGCTCGTTCTACCCTCCCCTCGGTGTGGGCGCGGCAGTGGGTGCCCCGAGGCACCCAGGGCCCCTGCTCCCTCCTGGAGCAGCCCCTTCCGGGTGCTCAGATGGGCCAGGACCCGAAGCGCCTGCTATGGTGGACGCAGGATGGATTCCAAAGTGTCTGCCCTGCCTTGCTGTGTCCACCTGGGAACATGCCAGGCTTTGGCCCTTCCTCCCTCTGGCTGGGTTTCGCGTCACCTTGGTTTTCTCTCTGAAGCACGGTTTTGTCTAAATCACTCTTTTTCATTTACATGTTTGCTCATTTTACTGTTTTACTTTTTTTTTTTTTTTTACTGTTTTACTATTTCTTCCTTCAGACCAAAGGCTGAGTTCCAGGAAGGCGGGGGCCTCATTGGTCTTGCTGGCTGATGGGATCCCAGGCCCAAGTCTCTGCCTGACACAAGTAGGTGCTCGGTAAACACTTGTAAGTCTTGGCTTCGAGACCCTCACAACACAGACGGTTCCTACCTGTCCCCGCCTCCCCCCACCCCCCAGCAGCCATCATCTATGGGGGTAAAGTGAGTGGGACCCCGCCCAGAGCAGGGCTGGGCCATGTATTTACAGAGCTCTGCTGTGTTCCCAGGCTGGGTGCTGACCCAAGGGTATAACAACCAGGATATGTCCCATGCTCCACTAAACAGTACACAGGAGGATGATGGGGGATTTGGAAGCTGGTAAGTGTGATGGACAAAAAGAGAAGAGGGTAAACGGCGTGTGGGGTGCTGCGGGCTGGCTGGGGCACCATTTCAGTGGTGTGTCAGGGAGGTTTCAATGAGGAGGTGACATTTGAACTGAGAACTGAAGGAGGTGAGTTGGCGAGTTGTAGGGGACATCTGCAGGGAGAGATGTCCAGGCAGAGGTCACAGCCTGTGCAAAGGCCCCGGGGCAAGACCATGCCTGGCGTGTTGGAGGAACAGCCAGGAGGCCCGTGTGTCTGGAGCAGAGTGAGCGAGGGGAAGAGAGGGAGGAGGGGAAGGCAGGGAGGGGACGGGGCAGGTCGTGCAGGGCCTTGTGGGCCGCGGGGAGGACCTGGGCTTTTATCCCCAGGGAGGTGGGAGCCCTGGAGGGCTGTGGGCAGAGGGGGGACGTGACCTGACTCTGGTGTTGCCACTGGTTGTTGTGGGGAGGACAGACTGGGGGTGAGGGTGGAGCCGGAGACCAGGATGGGGGTGAGTACCCAGGTCCAGGCAGGGCCGGACCTGGGTGCGAGCTGCGGAGGGAGTGAGATGTGGGCAGACCCAGGATGGATTCTGAAGGCAGAAGGGTGTGAAAAGGGGTGAGAGGGCAGAGGACCAGCCTCCAGGTCCAGCAGGGGCAAACGGCAGGCCTGTGGGGCCTCCTCGAAAGCGTCGTGTGTCCTGCAGTCCACGTCCAACATAACTTTTTACAGGAATTTGTGAGGGTGTAACTTTGCTTTTAAGATCACTTGGCCGCAAAAACACCTCCCTTGTCCCACGGCGACCACATGGGAAGTCTTTCAGAGACAGTCTACAATGCTCTTTGCCAACAATAGCTATAATAATAAAAGAACTAACACTGGGGACTTCCCTGGCGGTCCAGTGGTTAAGACTCTGCACTTCCAGTGCAGGGAGCGCAGGTTTGATCCCTAGTCAGGGAACTAAGATCCCGCATGCCATGCCGTGCGGCCAAAAGAGTAAATAAAATAAAATAAAGAACTAACACCGAGTGCCTGCTGTGAGCCAGGCCCTGTGACATCACCTCTTGGGGCCTCAGTTTCCTCATCTGTAAAACAGGACTAATGTCAAGAGCTCACTCCCGGGGCTGTTGTCAGGATGCAACAAGCCCACAAAATGACAGCAACATCACCATCGACAAATGGGCCCTGCTGGCAGGTGGGAAGGGCTCGAAGGGTTTTCTCCTTTTCTCTTACTTGGATGGCTCACATTTTCTCGGCTTGCTAAGAGCTCAGAGACCCGGCCCGGCCTGGAGGGCTGGGTCAGTCCTTGCAGCTTTGTCCCCACTGGCAAGTGTCCCCAGGGCTAGGGTCCTCGGGGAGGGAGTGCCCCACCACTGACCCCAGGCCTGTATGGCTCACCTGCTGTGCCCTCTCCCAGGCCTTTGATCTTGCTCTGTCCTCTGCCTGGGACACCCTTCCCCTCTGTGCACATCTGCAAAGACCTCTTCATGCCCAGGTCCTCCCTTCTCTGCCTCATCCAGAAAGCCCTCCTGTCGCCCCCTCCCCTCGCTAGTCCAGACTGTCTGGGGCTGGGGGTGGCCTCGTCGAGGCGGGGGATGAGTGTCTCTGGAAAGGTCCTCCACTGCCCTACGTTGGGGCTGCTGTGGCAGGATGTGGGGTTCCAGGTCGAGGAGCAGGGGAACTGGATCCACTGGACAGGGGCCGTTCCCCCAGGGCCTGTGTGTGGGGATGATGCGGGCCCCTCACAGCTTAGTACTGTGAACGGCTGAGGGGTCTGGGGCTGCCTGGAGCCCGGTGAGCAGCTGCTCCCTCCTGCCCCATTCTGGGGGGGCCCGCGTCGTTGCTGGGGGCACCGTTCCAACGCTGGCTGCCAGCCCCCAAAGGGCTGGGTGGGCGGCAGCACAGCCCTGGCCTGAGCTAGAGGGGAAACCGAGGCCCAGAAGTGGGCTGGGGCTGGCTGGCCGTGAATGAGCTCTTCCTCCGCTCCGTGGGCCCTTGGACCCGGCACAGGGTTTGGGCTTCAAGAGAGCGGGGGCTGAGGAAGGGTGTAGGCGGGAGGGGGGCCCTGGGCAGATCTGGTTCTGGAAGCTACTGCTGTGCAGGGGCTGGGAAGTGACCAGCTGCGGGGCCTTGTACAGGTCCTCCTGGCTCCAGCCCTTGGCGGCCCCGATGACGATCACAGGCCCTATTTACGGTGACGACGGGGCCACGCTACCAACCCGCCACCAACTCGAACCTGTCGCCCCTGCTGCCCAGGCTGCTGCGGGGCGGGACAGGCGGGAAGCCGTGGAAGGAGGGAGAGGCAGGCAGCAGGGATGGAACCTGACTTCTCCGCGGTCGGGGCAGGGTGCCGGGGACCTGGGGGGGGACCCGAGCACGGTGGGCTCTGCCCCCTGCCAGCCACCGCAGGGACAGACCAGGCTGGTGCAGGAGCAGGGGACCCTGGCCGCCGCCTAGAGGGCAGGGAAAGGGCGCTTCCATGGGGTGTAGCTATTTTCCCTCTTCAGGGAACATCTCTGAGGGAGGGACCCGGTCATCCCCACTTCCCAGGCGGGGAAACTGAAGACAGAGCCAGGAAAGAACCAAGTGTTGGGTTTCGATCGCAGGTCTCGGAGCCCAGAGCCCTCTTGGGCCCTCCCCTCCCAGTCCATGGGCCGGTGGGGCATCTCCACCCTCTCTCAAAGCCCCCCAAGTCCAGGCTCGGGTAGCTAGGCCCGGACGTGACCCCGAGCCGGTGGCCGGTCCCAGGCCGCACGTGGACGCTGGCGCCCACTCCCTGGAGGGCGTGCTGGACGAGGGGCCGTGTCAGCGTGGAGAGGCTCAGTGTGGCAGGTGGGGAGGCTGAGGGGCCTGGGCTGGGAGGGACCTGCATGGCTGTTCGGCGGCTGGGGGCATAAGGAAATGGTGGTGAGGCCAGCCCAGCCAATGGCCGTGGGGCTGGGGCCCTGTGCTCTGCTTAACACCCGGTTGAGTTATTAGCTGGGGTGGACAGAGGAGGAAAGCAAGGCTCCAAGCTTGGCTTTCAACCGTGTCCAGGCCCCCAAGAGAGGAGGAAGGGGAAGGAGGGACGGGCCACACACCAGGGAGGGGGTGCGTGAGGGCTGCGACCAGCCTGGCCCGCTCCTGCCGCCCCCGGGCCACCTGCAGCGCCCAGACCCCTGCCAGGACCTGATCCCACCCTCATCCGACCCTGCTCCCTAGGGTGGGGCCCCGAGAGCCCTAATTTATGGCCCGTCGAGGTATGCTGGAACATGCCGGGCCTTCCTTTCTGGCTTCCAGGAAGGACTGAGCCGGCTGTGCAGAGAGCCCAGGGCCAGGCCGTGCCAGCATCTGGAGCCGCCTAAATCGCCAGGCCCGACAGGCAGCAGCGGCCGAGGACCTCGGGTCCCTCTTCTCGTTGCCGTGGGTACCTGCCCTGAGGGCTCCCGGTGGCCTGTCACCCACCTGTCGGACGGGGACGAGGCTCCGGGGCCAGGCTGTCCAGGGCTCTCCGCTCCAACACCCAGGAATTTGGAAACGGGCCGTGCATGGGGCCTGGGCGTGTTTTCCACATGCTGTTGGCTTTGGGGGGAGGCCCAGAGAGGGGCCTGCAGGGGGGGCCGCAGGAAGGGCTGTGGGCAGCAGGGCCCAGTCCCGCCCCGCACGGGCTCCAGCCCGCCAAGAGAACAGGCCGAGGCCCGCAGACCCCTGCCCGACGCCTGCTCCCTCCTCCGGGGCCCAGCTGGCGCCGTCGGGCCGTCAGGCACAGACCCAGATGCCTTATCTCCTGCCGCTTCCTCACTCCTCCAGCATCCGCCCTGAGGCCCTCACCAGCGCTGGCCTGTCACCCAGCACTCCTCGGACAGGGCTGCACCCCAGAGAACAACGGAGCAGGGGAAACTCACACAGACATACACAGAATTTATTATTTTTAGACGAATTTCAACCTGCCTGAAGTTCCAGGAGGCGGCAGGGCTCACACCTTGGGCTCTGCAAACACCTTCCAGCCCTCCAGCTGGCCCATCTTGACCAGGGCGGCCGTCATGCCCATGTACGCACAGGCGGCAGCTCCAATCCCGTAGCTGTGGGCTGTGAGAGCGGGGAGGCTGGCGTCAGGCACGCACGCGGGCAGCTCACTCATGCCCACCCGGGGCGCCGGCAGTGACCGCGAGAGGACAGCCCCCACTCCAAGCTCGGGTGGCCGGGATGAGCCCCCAGGCCCCGTGCCTTTGAAGACACGTGGCGTGGAAACTGAGGCAGGGAGGAGGGAGGAGGGAGGCAGCAGTCCAGGCTGCTGGGTCCGGGGGCGGGAGGGGACGGATGGCGTGTTGGTCGGTCTCAGCTAGTGTCCTGGCTGAGCCTGCCCTGCGGTCCGGGAAGCGGAGAACACAAGACGCCTGTGGCCTGAGAACGGCCGCAGGAAGGGGGTCTGCCTGCTGGGTGCGGGGCTCACACCCCCATCGCAGGCTCAGGGGCGCTGGTCAAACCCAGACCCCAGCCAAGGTCTCGAAGCGAAGGCCAGGAGGGCGCGGGCCTTCTTCCTCAGCATCCTCCCTCTCTGCCCTGCTGGAACCGTCCACGGAGCACTCCCGGCCGGCTGGGCCCTAGGCCCAGCGGTTTATCTGAGTGTGGCTCTGCCCGCCGCGCACCCCTGCCCCGCCCAGGCGAGAAGAGCCGTCTGCTTCCTAGTCCAGGCGGCTCCACTGTGCAAGCCTGGCCTGGGGCCCGGCCCGCCTCCCACTAGGGAGGCATCCACTCCTGCTTCCCGGGTGCCCTCGGGCCACCTCATCCCCACTCGGAGACTCAGTTCCTGCATCTGTAAAGTGGGGATGGTGAGAGCGGCTCCCCTGCAGGGCCCTGGGTGCTGGGAGAGGGGCTGCAGCTCCAAGGCCAGCCCCACATGCTCCGTGCGTGCTCAGGGGCCGGCGGGGGAGACAGGCGGCGACCTCGTGTTCTCTGACAAGACGCAGCAGACAGAGGAGAGAGACGCGGCAGACAGGAGAGAGATACGAAGCGAGGGCGGGCGGGGGCCAGGATCACACACCCTGGATCGTATGTGGGGGGCTGGAACAGCGAGAGGGACCGCCGTGCTGACATCTGGGGGAAGGGTGTTCAGGCAGAGGGCACAGCCCATGCCGAGGCCCTGGGGCAGGACCGTGCCTGGTGTGCAGGGGGCACAGCAAGGAGGCCACGGGGCTGGAGCAGAGCGAGCGAGGCGGCGAGGGCAGGGAGGGGACGGGAACAGTCCACGCGCGGGGCCTCGGGGGGCCATGCCAAGTGTCACAGGCAGCCACAGGAGGGCGAGAGGGTGTGGCGAGGTGGGCGCGGGTAGCTGCCTGAGCAGCAACAGCTGAAACCACTGCTACGCTAGCTGGTGGCCAAGGTTCAAAAGTGCTGGGAGCTCTCAGGGCAACGGCCGGCTCTGCAGGTGGACGCGCGTTCTTCCTGCCCGCCGCCCCCACCAGGCCCAGGCCCAGGAGACAAGAGAGGGAGGAGGGGTGGCAGAGGTCAGGGGCACGGGCTCACTCACTGCGTGCTCCCAGGGCCAAGCCTCCGGCGCAGCCTCCGAGGAAGTAGTTGAGAGGGTCGTCAGGCTTCTCGCGGACCTGGGCGCTGATGCAGGAGGTGAGGCCGAATATGGCACCGATGGCAGCTGTAGGCGCGGAGGGGAGGGACGGGCCCTGAGTCTCAGTCAGGGGCCCAGACCAGCGCCGGGAGGGCCCGCGAAGGAGAAGCCCACGCGCCGGGCGGTCTCGCTCGCTCACCTGCGGTAAACGTGTACCGTCCTGTCCTCGCCACTCCCTCCAGGAAGGAGGCCGGGGTCTGGAGCGCCACGCTGTAGGCGGAGGCGATGAGGCCTGTGGGAAGAAAGGGCGGGGAGGTGAGTCAGACCCGGGCCCTGGCTGGGGGCTGGCCCCTCCCCATCCCACAGTGACCGCTCCCTTCATCCTCACAGCAGCCACCAAGGTGGCTCCTGGCGCCACTGCTTGGCCCGGGAGGGGCTGTTTCAGTCCCACAGTCGATGAGCTGGGGCCCAAACCCGGCTCCAAGGCCTGGGCTCTCGCCCGCCCCCTCCAGCCCCCAGGCCTCCCCCTACCAAGGCCTACAGAGTGCCACCTGCGTCCCCCTGCCCTTGCTGGCCCCCCGCAGGGCACCAGCCCAGCACACGGCCCCCGCAAGGATGGGCTTGGGCCTTGGCGGCTGCGCTGGCGCTCTGGCCCCGCTCCCCACTCCCACGACAGGCTGCATCCCCCCGCAGGGCCCAGGGTTCCTTAGCAGAGGCTCGGAGGCTCGCTCCGGGGCCACCAAGGCCTCTTCCTCGCCACCGCGGGCCCGTCCCTCGGCCCTGGCTGGCTCAGCCTCGCCACTCTCATCAGCTCTTACATCTCTGCCGCCGCCCCGGCTGCCCTGCCCCTGACGTTGGCTTTTACGTGTGAGGGGCCCTGGTGGGGGCCAGGCCTGGAGCCAAGTGCCAGGTGGGCGGCCAGGCCTGAGGTCCTAGCCTGGGGCATCCTGAGGGAACGCTGACCTGGGCCGTGTGTGGGTCTGGGGTAAGACTGGGGCAGCCTCGGGCAGCCTCCCCAGCCAGACCCTCTTCAGTGGACATTAGACCAAAGGCAAGCTGGCTGGCTCCAACACGGGGCTCCCCACCCTCCAGCTGACCCTGCTCGGGGCAGACAATGCACCCCTCCTCTCCCGACAGACCACCAGGGTGAGCAGGCTGCCAGCACAGAACTCCTGGGGCCAGCCCACCCCAGACAAAACACAACTGCCACCTGCCAGGCGGCAAGGGCACCCACCACCCCATTCACCCTCCTCGGGGCCCAATGGGCTCAGTCCCCTCTGATCCGTCGCTTCGTGGGCAGGGCGGGGGGTGTCCTCAGACAGGCAGAGCGACTTGCCTGATGCCACCCAGCAGAGCTGCCTGGAAGCCAGAAGGGTCTAAGCCAAAGGCCAAGCGCCACCTTCACCGATGCCCCAGGGATGTGGGCCCCGCCAGGTCCCCAAGCCTGCAGCTTCTGGAGACCTCACAGCTTGCGTGCAGCCCTCACGTGACCTTCCTGGCTGAGCAGTGTTCCCCCCCAGCCCTGGCTGGGGTTCAGCTCACAAGAGCTGTGGGGAACTTTTCACACTGCACAGCAGGGGTAACCTTGAGAGCAACCCCGAGGCCAAGAGGGCCACCCCACTTCCCAGACAGGGAAACTGAGCCCCAGGGACGACAGGAAAAGAGCACACACACAGAAGGCTCCCTCACGCAAGGCGCCCACCTGAGGACTCCCCAGATCAAATCCCTCCTAATCTCATGATGAACCCTAGGGTCCCTGCTCCCCTCAGAGCGGCTGAAGGCTGGGAAGGGGGGAGGGGACCAGAGTCTGGGGTTCCCCCAAGCCTGCACGGCCCGCCCTGGCCCAACAAACCCCCTTCTTCAGTCATTCTCTCACACGTCCCCACCCCCAAACCCCACCTTGTAAAGAGGCTGAATCAGAGGGGGCTCCCCATCCTGCCTGGGACCTGGGGAGGCACGATCTCCAGAGCTGGGCCAGGAAGCAGGAGTTATGACCCTCTGCAGAAGAACCACTGACAAGATTCAGTGACGGTCCCCAAACCCAGTCAGGCAGTGAGTCCTGGCGGGGGAACCTGATTGACCCCACCCCCATTTGCCTGCGGTCCTGCCTGAGGGACACCCAGTTCACAGGCCACGTGGGACACAGAGTGCCCCACAATCCCAAGACCCCTCAGAAGTCCTTTACCTGGGAGCGGATGACCTGGAAGGTGCCGGACTATCCCAGGGTCAAGGACTGGCCCCCTCCCCCCAGCAATCCTTCAGTAGGTGATGAGCCAGCCCGCGTCCCCGGGAGCCCACCTAACTCCTCAGACGCTGCAGCCGCCCTCCCCAGCACTCGAGAGTCTCGACTGACTCGGCCCTTCCACAGGCTCCCGTCACCCCCTCAAAAGGCCCCTCCCCAGGCCCTCCGCCTGCTCCTAGCCTCCTGAAGTGACCGTCTTGACACGGTGCACATTCATTCATTCACAATCTGTAACTGTGGGCCCACATACATTCATTCACTCGTTTATTGTGTACCTTCCCTCACTCATTAATTCATTCACAAGTCACTCATTCATTCATCCTAGTTACTGTGGGCCTTCCTTCTCTCATTCATTCACAGTCATTCATTCACTCACGAAGTCACTCATTCGTTCACTCCTAGTTACTGCCCTGTCTTCCTTCCTTCCTTCCCTCACTCATTTGTTCCTCCAGTTATTGCGTTCCCACGGGGTGCTGGGCTGGGCTAGAGCCCGGCTCCCTGCCCTACAGGGGCTCGCCATCCCAGGGAAGCCAAGTGTGAAACGAGTTCCCTGGGTGGAGGGCTGAGGGGCGGCAGGGATGGAAGGAGCGGGGAGGTGAGGGAGGATCCAGGAGCACGTTTAATCAGGTCCTGAGTGTTGAGTGGAGTTGGTCAGTGAGAAAATGCGGGCGGGCAAAGTGAGTGACACACGCACACAGCAACGCCCTCGAAGACCCCCGGGTCCCCTGTAGGGCTCCTGGAAGCCAGCGACCACCCCCAAAACTGAGTCTCTCCACGACCACCCGACATAGCGCCTCTGTCAAAGGTTTCCACCCGCACCCCCTCAAACACCCTCCAACAAGCCCCCTCCAGGCTCTGTTCAAGCAGATGCCACAAAACCCATCCCCTGGGGCTCCCCCTTCAGCCTTCCTGAAGACCCTTCAGGAGGACCCTGGAGCCGCATTCCTTGCCCCAGTCACCCCCAGGAGCAGACCGGGATTTGCAGCCCGGCTCCCAAAGACACCGGGGCAGTTCATCCACCTCTCTAACCTTCAGTTTCCGCCTCTGAGAAATGAAAATGATAACGGTGCTTCTTATTAAATATGCAGAAAATGGTAGCGTTGACTAGGTCCTAATGCAGAGCCTCCCAGTGCAGACTTAAATTCTGCCAGGCCCTGTTGCAGGAGCTGGAGATACAGAGGTGGCCCCCAAACCCATCATACCTATGTCTCAGACTGAGATTGGGAAAGAGACTAGAAGAAGCTAGACTCCAGGGTCTCCCCTGCAGAGGATTGCCAGGGCTGTGCATCCCCTCAGATTCCCCCAAGGCTACCCTTATGGTAGCTGCTGACTCACTTCATTTATCATCTCCGCAGCGCCCCTAAGACCCCTCTGATGGCCCCCAATAAAAGTTTCAGATGTCTCTGACCACCCAGTTCTCCTGGATCCTACAAAGACCTCATCCCACTCCAGAACCTTCTCAAACTTCTGCCTTCACACACCTCAATAATAACCCACGATCCTCCCAAACTATCCCAAAGACACCAGTTGGAAAGTCTCAGAACCCTCCAGCTTCTCTGACACCGATAATGGCCCCGTCCCACTCCACCACTTCCCACTCCATCACTTTCCCAGAGCCTGGTGAGCGTTTCAATAATAACCTCAAAATGCCAGCACCCAGGGATTTTGACGACCCCAGTGACCAGCTTGTCACATGTACCACGACCTTCCAGGGCCCTCCAACCCTGCCACACCCATCCCCCCACAACGTCTATCTCACACCAGCGGTCCCCATGGCCGGCTCAGACACCCCGACGATGGTCACGTACCACTCCGCGAGATTCCCAGTCCCCATAGGACCCCCTCGGACTGCTCCCAGTGACCCTATGACCTCTCTGCGCCCTGTGAGTTAGTCCGACACCCCCACAAAGTCTACCTTGTACGAGAGCCCCCGAGCGTCCCAAGGCCGCCCCAGACACCCCGACGATGACCACTGCCACCCCGCGAGATCCGCTGCCCCTCCAGGACGCCCTCGGACAGCCCCCAGTGACCCCACGGCCTCCCTGCGCCCTCCGCCCTGGGGACCCGACCAGCGCTCACCAGTGGCACCACCGATACTGGTGGTGGCGTAGGCCTTGTGGTGGCACTCGGTACCTTCGGGGATGTCCCAGTACTGATGAAGAAGCGTCTTAGCCATGACGGAACACCCCGGGCCCCGCACCGCAAGACCCCACGGCTCCCAGCGCCCAAGGGCGGACGCCGCTGACTCTCGCGAGACTTGCTGGGCGGCGCGCTCAGCCTCTCTTGCGGGCGAGACGGCAACAAGCGAGCAACTTTATTGAGCGCCGCGGAGGTGGACACGGGTCGAGCTCAAGCGCTTGGAATCGGGACTGGCGTAGAGGAAGAGCGCGTGCAGCCCTGGCCGACTTCTGGAGGGGGAAACTGAGGCCGACCAGGATCAGTGAAGGCAGATGTCGCTAGTTCAGCTCAGAAGGTCGTGGGTCAGGAGTGGTTTGACTCCCGGAGGTGGGGCCTAACTAGGGGCGGGACTATCAAAGGTACTAGGCCTATCCACAGGCACAGACGAGACCGCGGGGCCGTACTCCACTTGATAGGAGAGAGACGTCATTATGGGGCGGGACGTGGCGGGATGTGGCCACTCCCAGCGCCCGAATCTGTGGGGAGGCTTGGTTACGCCCAGTGGCCAGTCTTAACCCAGAGTCTGAACAGCGTGCGACTATTTGGGGGCGTGGTCAGGCTCAGGGGCTTAACGAGAAAGTGTCCAATCCCAGTGCTCGGATTCTTAGCACGATGTGGTCTGTGCCTAGTTTGTGGCTAGTCCAACCCCTGGGCGGGATGAAGAATGCTCTAGGCTTGGGGCGTGGCCAGAGCCCAAACATAACCTGAAGGCTTGTGGGCCTGACCAACCCGGCGTTAGCTTCTAAGTGGGGGGGGGGGGGGGGGTTGGTCCTGTCTCGAGGGAATGACCAATCCTGCTGCCAGAGCCCGAACTGGGATGCCACCAGAGGACAAGGCCAACCTGGGGGCGTGGTTTGTTAAGACCTTGGCCAATCTTGGAGTTAGGCCCGGCTCAGGGGTGGAGTTTCGAGTTGCCGGAACCAGCAAGGGTGTTCGAGTTTGAGGAGGGCGAGACCCAGCCCTGGAGGCGGAGCCTAGCAGTGATCGCGGCCAATCACGCCGAATCCCTGAACGGACCGCTGGGGGCGTGGCCCCGTGGGCGCGGCCAGGACCGGTTCCGGGCCGCCCGTGGGCGTGGCCGGGCCTGGATCGCGGCGGGGCCATGTCAGCGCCGCCGCCCTTGCAGATCCGCGAGGCGAACGCACACCTGGCTGCGGTACACCGGCGCGCGGCGGAGCTGGAGGCGCGGCTGGACGCGGCCGAGCGCACGGTGCGCACCCAGGCCGAGCGCCTGGCCCGCCACGACCAGCAGCTGCGCGCCGCCCTAGACGAGCTGGGCCGCGCCAAGGACCGGTGAGGCTCGGGGCCGGCCACATGGACTTCTCGGAGGAGGTGGGCGGAGGCAGAGCCGAGACTGGAAAGGAGGACCGGCAGGGGAAATCGTGTGCATTCACGTGGAGCCGGACTACTGGTGGGATTGGAAAAACAAACACCAAAATACTTGACTTAGTTTTCACTATGTAAAGTTGAGAGGTGTCATACAAGTGTGGGTATCTAACTTAAACAGGGTCCATTTTACCACTAGGCAAAATCGGCTGGTCCTGAGTGGTGCAGGGACCACCAGCCGCCTGATGTAGGTACTGGAGCCATGGCAGGTTCTTGAGGAGGGGAGGATGGGATGATATCAGCAGTTTTGAAGAGTCCCTCTAGCTGAGGGTTGAAAGGGATGAGACAAGTGCCCAGGGAGGAAGGTGGTGCTGAGGACCGGGTGGGAAAAAATTCAGAGCTGGTTGGATTCATTACTTCATCTTTACTGAGCATCTACTATGGGCCAGGCACTGTGCTGGGTATTAGGGCACATCAGTAAGACCTATGCAGCCCTGCCCTCAAGCAGACACATTGTTAGGCAGTTCCAATATGGGGTGATTGGGTGTGTGTGATGGAGGGCCACACGGCTCTGAGGGGGCCCAGAGGGAAGGCTTCCTGGAGGGGGAGCCATCTAAGCTGAACAACAAATAGGAAAAGAGGTAGGGGACAAGGGAACTGCAGGAAGAGCTACAGGGATGGATGAGAGAGTGTGTTAGTCTGCTGAGGTTGCCGTTAAAGAATACCACAGACTGGGTGGCTTAAACAACAGCAAATCATTTCTCACAGTTCTGCAGGCTGGGAAATCCAAGATCAAGGTACTGACAGATGCAGTTCCTTGTGAGGGTCCTCTTCCTGGCTTGCAGATGGTCATCTTCTCACTGTGTCCTCACGTGGCACAGAGAGAGGGCAAGCTCTCTGGTGTGTCTCTTACAAGGAAACCCTCATGACCTCATCTAAACTTACCTCTCAAGGCCCCATCTCCAAGTACTATCACATTGTGGCATAGGGATTCAATATATGAATTCGGGGGAGGGACACAGACATTCAGTCCATAATAGGGGGACTTTATCCTGACAGGGATGGAGGTCGGGAGCAGGGGAAGAGAACCTCTGGCTCCCCCGTGCCATAACTGCCCCGTGTTGCCTTCCTGCCAGTGAGATTGCCGCTCTCCAGGAGCAGCTGTTGACCTCCGAGGCTACTGTCCAGAGTCTGCAGGCTGCCGTGTGCCGGAGGGACAAGCTCATCAGGCAGCTGCAGCCCCGGGCTGAACTGCTGCAGGACATCTGCCGCCGCCGGCCACCCCTGGCTGGGCTGATGGCCACCCTGGCTGAGGCTGAGCGCCTGGGGCCCTTGCCGGCCAGTGTCCCCAGTCACCCACTCCCTGGTGGGCCCAGCTCACACCTTGCCAACAGTACTGGGGAGGAAGAGGACAGGGACCACCTCCAGCCTGCTGTGTTTGGGACCACTGTGTGAGTGCCAGAGTAGATTCCAGAATGGAGAAAGAGGACCCCTACGGGGACTTTTTCCACTGCTGTGGGTGTGCTTGGGGGTCACCAGTGCCCCAGAGAGGACCCCGTGGCAGAGCCATAATCCTGTCCAAACGTCAGAACCTGCTAAAGAGTCATAGGTTTCAAATGGGCGGCCTACAGGAACAAATGCAGATGTTGAACCCGGAGAGAAGTGTTTGTTTTTTTAAAAACAAAACTTTGAATCCATCAATCACCCTTGTTGGAGAACTGGCAGTGCTGACACAAAAATCTGGATTTCTAGCTTCGGACTGGGCCGTGCCTGCCTGGATCTGAGTCCAGGGCACCCTCTTCAGTGAGTGTGCGTTTCAGGCCCCACATGTCTCTTAGGGCCAGATGTCTGGCCCCTGAAGCATCTGAGTCTGAGACCTCTCTTTTTCCGGTGGAGGCGGATGATTTGAGTTTCTCTCCCTTTTCCCCTTGCCCTGATTTTTGTTCGTCCCGAAGCATTCCCCATCCTAAAGCTTTTTCTTATTCTCATCTCAGTCCAGAATTGTGAGCCTCAACCCTCAGGCCATTTTGCATTGGTTATATGAAGACAAAGTTTTAATCCTAGATTTTTTCCCCCCAAACTCTATCCTTCCCTCAACGCAGGGAAGAGTGTGTGCGTGTGTGATGTGCTGAGATGTCTGCAGCCAGGCTTTGCTGCCCAGGCAAACTCGGGCACCCCATAAGCTTTTCTTGATAGCGTCCTGCCTCAGGGTCTTGACACTGGCTGTTCCCTCCGTCTAGAATGCACTTCCCCCAGCTGTCACATGACTAGCTCCTTGTCACTCAGGTCTTTGCTCAAACGTCACCTCCTCCCAGAGGCCTTCCCTGACCACCTTATTGGAAGTCATTCTTCTCCACTCCACCCCCACTGCCTCATTTGATTTTCTTTATGTAACTTCTTACCATCAGAGTGGAAGCTCCATGGGGGCAGGGTTTTTGTTCTCTGTCACCAGTGGCAGGCACACTCTGGGACCCCGGTAGGAACAGGATGGGTCTATGGGCCCTGAAGAGAGCCAGGGACCCCAGCACATCCCATGAGGCGCCCCGGCCAGTGTAGCTTTTGTAGCAGCAGCTGGCTCCTTTTTATATTCCTTAGAGAATCTATTTTTTCACTCCTTATTTCTATGCTGCCCTTCTTGGCCCAAGATATTCGGGGTGCTTTTTTTTTTAAAAATCAAAACAGGGAACCCTGTGCCCTTCTCTGCCCAGCCCAAGTGCCTGGCCTGGTACTATGGTAGCTTTTTACCGCCTCCTGACTCAGGGAATGGTCATACCAGGAACCATGGCGGGGCACAGCCCCTTTCAGCCCGGAAGGCTCAGCGTCCACCCTCAGCCCTCAGGATGGGGCCGCCTGGCGTCTCACAGTGACCCCTCCGTGTGGCAACAATGGCCCGGTTTTCTCCTTTGGACGAACAGGGGTTGGAGGGTGCTGTTTGTACGAGGCGAAGGCAGGCTGGCGCCTGTCAGAGCTCAAGAATAAACCAAATGATTTCATGGCATTGGTCCTTCCTCCTTTCTTCCTGGTGGGGGAGCTGGAGGGGGGCTGCTGTGCTGCTCCTGGTCCAGGGTGGGGCCCCGCTGGGTGCGGAGACACAAGTTACAGCCCCGGGAGCTTGTGCCAGGCACTCCACACACACGGTTGTGTCTCATCTCCTCAGACAACTATGCACACAGGCATCACCCCATTCTACAGCTGTGCAAAGCAAGGCTCAAGAGAGGTAAAGTGAAAAGGGCCTCTGGGTCGGAAGGGCCCTGGCCACTTCCAATTTTTTATTGTTGAAATTCTGATTCTCTTAAAAATGTGGAGATGCCCAAACAGCGCTACAATAGTTGTGGTTACATTCTACATTTTTCTATATATATAAAAAAAAAATCCAACATTTGTAACCCTCATAAAAATACACAATGGAGTATTTCTTTGCCTATGTAAAGAATTTTGGACTGCAGCAAGCCACAAGAATTTCTGCAGCAGAGTGCCACTGCAGTTTCTCATAAAACTGATGGTGTTGCAATCAGCTGTAGCTTGAATCGCAGCGCCGGGTGGCTTGTGATCCACGGCTTGGCTTCTGACTGTGGCAGCAACTTTCGACAATACCACTGTGCTGTGTGCAACTGCAAGCTTTGAAAAGCTTCTGATGATCTCTGGGTCTCTGCGGGTGGTGGCGTCCCCAAACGGGGGCCCACGTTTTTAGTCCTGGGAAATCCATTATCATTTTCAATCCTGACTGTTGGTGTAACGCTCTCGGTTGGCAAGATGTCCAAAGTCTCGACAGAAGGCATTCAGTGAATGGCAGCCTTGGTTCCTCTTGGATTACGGATGTCAGGGGTCAGGGTCGCTTCTCCGGCCGGTACTGGAGCCCCTGGCTCAGCGGCTTGTCATGAATGAGCCAGCCCACCAAGTGATGTTTGAGACCTGGAAACCAACCACCAGGTGACCCATATTGACTGGCCCTAAGTAACTACCAGGAATTGCTTTGTTCAAGTCAACGTTGATGTCTGTAGGACCCAGCTGTGAGCACCACCTGCTGGACAGGGGCCTGGGTCACCTCGAGTCCTTTAAAATTGGATCCCTCAGCAGCTTTGGCTGCGGCCGTGTGAAAAGGGGCTGGTGGCTGGTGAAGCCCAGAGAAGGGAGGGGACCTGCTCCAGCTCACACAGGAATTGGGCCTTGCCTCCCTCCATCCAGGACACTGGTCCCCACAGGGCTGTGGCCCACCCTTCCTCCTTGTGGTTAGGAAGTGACCCCCTCCCCCCCACCACCACCTGGGCCTGGCTTTATCCCAGGACCTGGGCACTGCAGGGAGTAAGCGAGCAGGACAGCAGGTGGACAGCGGCGGCAGCAACAGCACTGCCCTGTGCCTCTCGGCCCACCATATGCCCCCACAGGGCCATGCTGAGGGCCATGAGGCTCTGGTGCCTAGAGAGTTACAGCTGGGGCCCCTCCCAGTCTCCAGGGTACCGTCCCTTAGCAACAGCCCGGCCCGGCAGGACACACTGCCAACGCTGGGCAGAGCAGGCAGAAGGCAGAAGGCAGGCGGAGCAGCTACCCGGACTCCAGGACAGACGAAGGCCAGGTGAGTGAGCGGGGGCACCCGGCCTGCAGCCTGGTTGCCGAGCGGGAGCCCCTCCAGATCTCTCTCCCATCCAGCAGCCCAGGGAGCCCTGACCCATCATGGATGCTGTGGACACCACCATGGAGAAGCTCCGGGCCCAGTGCCTGTCCCGAGGGGCCTCGGGCATCCAGGGTCTGGCCAGGTGAGCTGTCCCCTCACACCTCCCCAACCCCCCGGATCACTTTCCAACCACGCTCCCTGCCCCCCAGGTTTTTCCGCCGCATGGACCGGGACAGGAGCCGGTCCCTGGACGCAGGGGAGCTCCAGCGGGGCCTGGCCGAGCTGGGGCTGGTGCTGGACACAGCCGAGGCGCAGGGCGTGTGCAGGCGCTGGGACCGTGATGGCAGTGGGACGCTGGACCTGGAGGAGTTCCTGCGGGCACTGCGGGTGAGGCCGGGCGCTCGACCGCGCGTGAGTCCCTCCACCCTGTCGTCCGGGGGTGCCAAGTCCTTGTGGGCTTATCCACATCGGTGTGGGGACTCGGGGGACCTCCCGAGCTCCACCCCCCCAGTCACCACCTCCCCCCAGCCCCCCATGTCCCAGGTCCGGGAGGCAGTCATCACAGCCGCGTTCGCCAAGCTGGACCGCAGCGGGGACGGCGTGGTGACTGTGGATGACCTCCGGGGGGTGTACAGCGGCCGCGCCCACCCCAGGGTGCGGAGCGGGGAGTGGACGGAGGAGGAGGTGCTCCGCCGCTTCCTGGACAACTTTGACTCCTCCGAGAAGGACGGGCAGGTGGGTGCGCGGATACCACCCCCTCTGCCCACGCCTGCGGTCCCCCCTGACAGCCCATCTGCCCCCAGGTCACGCTGGCCGAGTTCCAGGACTACTACAGTGGCGTGAGCGCCTCTGTGGACACGGATGAGGAGTTTGTGGCCATGATGACCAGCGCCTGGCGGCTGTGAGCGGTGCACACCCACTCGGCTGGCACCATGCAGTGTAGGGCCCCACCCGGCACCCCTGGGTCAGGGCCCCTCTCACCTGGGCTTTGAGCTGAGCAGCCCCGGGGTGGGGGATGGAGGGGATTGTGGGAAGATTGAGGCCGCAGAACCGGCTGGACCAGGTCTCCAGGGACACGGCTTGGCCACCAGGTGTCAGTGGGACAAAGGTTCCAACGATGGGTCACTGGTTCAGGAGCCCAGGGAGTGAGACCCTCCATGCCCACGCCATGCCGACCCCAGGTCTCCTCCTGGGTCTGCTCAAGTGAACCCTGTCAGCACCCTCACCCCTCCCTCGTGACTCCCCCAGGAAGCCAGGCAGCGCCCGGGTGGGGAAGCAAACTGCTCTTCTGTGACGCAAGGCTCTGCACGGAGCGGCCAGTCTTGGAAGGCAGCCGAGCTTGGTCACCTGCCCAGGTGTGGAGTGCGGGGCAAGCCAGGCTGCTGAGGAACCGTTCCTGGCCAGGTTGCCTGGCTTCCTGAGGCCCCTGGGGCATGCGGGAGGCCAGAGTTTTAGTTAAAAGTTTTAATGTAGTTCCCAAATACATTTCATATGACAATCTTACATAAATGTTCCAAAACACATGGGCGTTATCTGGTTTTACTTGTCACTAGTTGGCTAAGGCTTAAAGCAGAGAAGTGTGACCGGATCTGCTGGGAGGGCCTTTGGTGTCGTCCCGTGGCTCAGGCGCGGACGCGGATGCGGGCTGCACGGGCCACCCTGAGGTGTGGGCGGCACAGCTCAGACGGGCCTCCCCCTCACCCTGTGAGGGCCCTGTGCACAGAGGCCTCCTCTGCGGGCCCCGCCAGGCGGGCGGCACCCAGCTGGCTCTTGGCCACGCTATGGGGTGGGGCGGGCAGAGGGCGCCGCTCCTGTGTGTGCTGCGAGCATGCGTTCTGCCCGTTGTCTGGAACCGGTCCGCTCGCTGCCCCCTCCTTGAAGGCCCTGCCAGGGTCCCCCTCTGCCTCTCACAGAGGCCCCCAGCCCTCGACGGTCTTGGGGGCAGAGATGTCCAGGGCTGGGCAAGGAAGGAATGGCCAACAGCAGGAAGCAGGTTTTGCACCTGGGTGCCTGATGACGGGTGACCCATGTTATGGGGACAGACAGGAGGATGGGGGGGAGCCCTCCCACGCCCTCCCACGCCAAGTGACCCTTTTCTAGATAGGCTCTCCAGGCCCAGGGCCCAACCCCTCCGCACCCCACGACTTCGCCTGGAGGAACCCCAGGTGGGGAGCACCCCCAGCATGGGGGCCGGGGCCACAGGGGGAACGAGGACGCAGCCCACGACGGAGCCGTGCCTGCTCAACACACAGAAGAGAAGCGCCTCGATCTAGGAAACCAAATACAAAGCCTTGGGGGGGGAAAGAAAAGGTCTAAAAATAAACCCCCCAAATCAGAACGTGGGAGCTGGGAGGTAAAGACAGTAGTAACAGAAGGTCCAGCAGGCCCAGCGTGACACTGTGTGGACAGACCCGGTGCCCGGGCAGGTGGAGGCGGGGAGAGCCGGCGACACGACGAGGGTGGGGTGAAGAAACGAGGGGTCCCAGTCCCAGTGAGAAGCCGTGACAAGTCTTAATGTGCCATTTCAATTCAAGGTGGGGAGGGAAGAAATGTTCTTTTTCGTTTTGCTCATCAATATGATGAGGTTCGTGTCCCAAACCACATTCAGGCAGTTCCCGAGTCTGCTTCTGAACGGGACGTGCGGATCCAGACTGTGGCCACCCAGCGGGGAGTGTGGTTCCCGAGCCCCGCGCCTCGACGCTGCCGGAGGGAGGGGCGGGCGGGCGGGCAGACAGACGGACAAAGCAGCAGGCTCGTGGGCAGCCGGCTCCCGGCGCTATGTGCTCCCGGCCGTCTGCCCGTCCCCTTCGTCGCCAGCGCCTGTGGGGAGCGGTGGCCTGGCCGTCAGGTGTCTGCCCTGGACACAGCCCCACCCCTTGGGTCAGCCCCGGGACCCCTGGCTCACCGCCTCCGGTGGCCCCCGACGGGGCCAGGACGTCGTCGTCGTCGCTGTCGTCCTCGTTGGACGGGGCCGCCCCAGGCTCGGGGGCCGGCGTCCTGGCCTCCTGCTCCTGCTCCACGTGGCTGCGCAGGGCCAGGATGCGGTGGTGCAGGGCCGCATACAGCTGGCCCGTGTCCTTGGAGCTGGCCTGGCGGAGGCAGAGGGGAGGGCCAGGTTACAAGGCCTCACGGGGAGACCCCTCCTCAGGTGACGTGGCCGCAGCCCCTGCCGTAATGGGATGTCCCAGCTCCCGGGCTGGACTGGGGAGGAGCCTGACCTCTCTCCTCGACAAACCCGGGGACAGCAGACCGAAGCTCCCCCAGGTCCAGGGCCTGTCCTCCCGAGGGGTCCACAGAGCCTGGGCCGGGCCAGCCTTCGGTGAGCCATCCCGACCCTGGAGGCCTCCTACTCTCCCCAGCCAGGCCCTCAGTGCAGGGCTCTGAGTGCTAGGCATGGGGCTGCCCTGCCCTCGTCCGGGGGCTGTTTGGACAGCTTTGTTCCCCGAGAGGCCGGGGGCAGCCCAGCCCGTCCCTGGGGCTGCTCACCGAGATCAGGAAGACCTTCACGCCCTGGTCCTCCGTGTCCATGGCTGTGATGCGGATGCTCTTCTCACTGGCCTTGTCCATCTGCATCTGGGCCCACAGCTTGGTGTTGAGGATCAGCCGCAGGCTGCCCTGGGTCCGCATCACTGCAACCAACGAGGCCATCAGCTCTGCCCCCCACCCCTTGACGAAGCCGCTACGAGAACAGACACAATCTGCAGGAAAGCCAACACCCCCAGGGTGAAATCCCACAATCCCCCCAAGGTCCACGAAAGCCTCCTGTCTGCTGAGCGGCAGCCCTGGCAACCCCCCACCCCTGGCGGCACATCCAGTGGGTGGAGCTGGTGCCAGGACGGCGGCTCCCCTGGGGAAGGGGCTGGTCAGGCGGCAGCAGGAGGCGGAGGTGGGTCTGCACACTGGGGACACGCCACACGAAGTCTACGCCCCCTGACTCTCGCCACCCACAGGCCAAGGCGCAGCTCCTGCCCCATGAAAAGGAGCTAACTGCTTAGAGGAAGCGTCAGGGCTGACCGCTGCTCAGAGCTTTCATCAGGAGGGAGACAAAGGTAGACTGAGGGCAGCACACAGTGGAGAAGAACAGGGGACAGGCCTCTCCTCTCTGGAAATGTGTGTGAGACCACGAGTTCCACCCACAGCGGGCCCAAGGCCAATGTCGTCCTGCTCAATTTGTCCGAGCCTACCCACCCTGCCCGAGCCCCAACCCCATGGACACAGGTGAGCCCTGGCCTTCCTGCCAGCCCGGCCCTCCCCACTGGAAAACCCGGAGCAGATTACAAGCGGTCACCCCAATCTGGGTGACCCTCACCCCCTCCAGCCCTCTGGGCCCGGCCTCACAGCCCAACCCACCCCCCGAGGTGGACTTGGAGGGAAGGAAGGTCAATGCCAAGGATCAAAGGCTGCGTGGGGTGAAAGGAGACGATGGCCGGGAAGGATCTCAACAAGGGAGGGGACAGTGCAATTACAACGAGGCTGGTCACAGGCTGATGACCCAGGGGCAGAGCCACGAGCCGCGGGGGCTCAAAATCCTGCGCCCTCTCTGTCCAGATACACTTGCACGTTTCCATTAGGGAAAATGAAAAAGAACAGTGCCTGAACAGAAGCCCAAGTGCATAAAAACAGTGCCGAAAAGACGCAGCATGAGCTACGCCTGGGCCAGGAATGGACGTTTCTGTAAAGACCGCAGGACAATTTTAACCGGGGAGGATTAAAACAACAAAACAAAACAAACAAAAAAATGAACACACACGTTTCACATATATACAAACATGCCCGCACACACATCCGTTCTGTAACAAGCGTACTTCCGGGAATAAGATTCACGTGTAGATGGCCCCAGTAGCATTACTTACAAGTCAAAAACAATTAGAAACAACCTACATGTCCGTCAGCAGGGAAATGGCTGAATACACTCACGGCCGATGGAATGTTAATTCATACAGAAGCTTTTCAAAAACAGTCATATTTTAGGGAAAATTTAACAACACAGGAACACGCCCACAAAACGGCAAGTGAAAAGAGCAAGAGACAAAGTCACCCCACTTCCTTAACAAAGATCCACAGAACAGGAATGGACCGCCAAGACAGTCTTGGCAGACAGAGATCTCCCTCTTTTTGTAAAGAGATTTTCGTTGATGTTTGATTTCTTTGTTTACTCACCACGAAACAACCGACACTTTATAAGAAAATACGTTTGAAAATGGCTAAATCCTTTCATCCACTTTCACGATCAGGAAGAGGAACATCACAGAAGGGCTGGCGGCTGGAGCCTCTGGGCCAGGCCGGGTCCCGCAGGCTGAGGGCCGGCTGTGGGTGCAGACAGGGAGCCCCGCCCCGCCGCGCCCCAGGCTCCTCCACAGAAACCTGGCCGAAGCTCACCTAGTCGGGACTGCAACGTCCCATCGTCAGTCGATGCCATGTCGTTGAGTCTGAGCAGTCCCCGGCCTCTCTCCACCCACGACTGCGAGGTCTTGTCAAAGACAAACAGCTTACACTGGATCTGGAACACAAGGTGGCCCTCTGGGTGAGCAGGGACCCTGGCCGGCAGACAGACCCCGGGAGCCTGCAGGGAACCCGCGATGAACCAGCAGGGTCAACGAACTATGGTCTGGGGGACACGTCTGGCCCTTGGCCACTTTTCTGTCCTGCCCTCGAACTAGAATGGACTTTACATCTTTAGAGGAGTATTAAAAAAAAATAATCATTAAGGAAATGCACATCAAAACCACAATGAGATACCACTTCACACCCACTAGGATGGTAATAACCAAAAGGACAGATGACAACAGGTATTGGAGGATGTGGAGAAATCAGAACCCTCACACCTTGCTAATGGGGATGGAAAATGGGGCAGCCACAGTGGAAAACTGTTCTCCAACACATTAAACGTGGAGTTATCATATGGCCCAGAAATTCCACTCCTAGGTATCTACCCACGAGAAGTGAAGCACGTGTTCACATAGAAACTATTACGTGAATGTTCACAGAGCATCATTCTTAATACCTCAGAAGTGGAAACAAACCAAGCGCCCACCAGCAAGTGACTGGATAAACAAATGTGGGCTACCAATACAGTGGACTGTTATTCAGCCTTGAAGAGGAGTGAAGCGCCAACACACGGTCCACCAGGGATGAACCTCGAAAATGTGGACACCAAAGGCCACATGTTGTACGATCCCATTCACGTGAAATGTCCACAACGGGCAAATCCACGGAAACAGAAAGTGGGGTTGCCTGGGGCTGCAGGAAGGGGGATGGGCAGTGACTGCTCATGGGCACAAGGCTTCTTTTTGGGGGGGCAAAAATGTTCTAAATTAGTGAATACAGTAAAAACCACTGAACTGTACGCTTTAAAAGGGTGAATTTCATAGTATGTGCACTGTACCTCAATAAAGTTGTTATACAAAAGAAAATGCAAGAGAGACCACACGTGGCCCTTTACAGAAAAAGTCTGCAGATCTTTTAAGTCAGTATCTCTCAAGATAGATAGATAAGAAAAACTGTGAGTGGGGGAAAAAAGTACCACTAAAAACCCCACATTAAAAACTCCCCAAAGCCACATATACGTGGTTTATAGACACACACGCAGGTATGTGTGAAAGGACGAAGGGTAGATGGAGCCCCACCACACTGGACGTGCTGCCCCAGGAGGGGAGGGAGATGGGACGGGGCACGGGTGCCATGAAGTCTGGTCTAAGAAAAGAACACAGCACCACCGGGACAAAATAATCACAGCTGTTGACTCTGGGTGGCAAGAGGTGTTTGTTACACGTCTTTGTAGTTCCCTGAATTATCGAGACTGTCTCAGAACAGACCGTTTTGCTCTAAAACAGAGCAGTACAAGAAGTCCGCTAGCCGCACCGACGGGTCCCAGAGGCCGGGCGCGCCTCACCTGCAGCACGTTGCTTTCGGCCTCCTCCCCGGTGATCACCTCCACCTTTTCCAGCAAGCACTTCCGCGCTGTCGCCTTGGTGTAGGCGGCCGCCGACTCGGCCAGCGACTCTGCAATGTTATTAGCTAAACGACATTGACTATTGATTTGGTCAGGGGGAGGGTGTACCTCACAGGACACCCAAAAGGGTGGCTCTGGCCTCAAGGGGGCCAGCGCCTCGGGCCCACGGCGGACCCTGGCAACGCACCACGTAACTCTGCCTCGGAGTCTGCTGGGCGGCCACCGGGAGCGGCCAGTGCAGCTGCGGCCTCCCACTCTCCCACGCAGGCGCGGAGGGCAGACAGCGAGAGACCTCCGAGGGCGCTGAGGAGCGTCTGCCGCCTCCGGGCGAGGAGGAGGGCGACAACCACCTCAACCCCATCCTGGTCACCAGGCAGGGCCCCGGGCCTCGCCCCCCTCCTGCTCACTGGACAGCCAGCACGCACGGCTGTGGGCTGTGCCTGAGGGTGGTTCACAGTGTCCCCGCCCCTCCCTGCCTCCCGGACGCCCCCGGGAGAGGGCAGGACCGAGGCCTACCTTTCTCGGGGGTGGCCTCCTGGGACGAGGACTCGGACCCGGACTCGGCCACTGTGTTTTCTCTGTTGGCATCCGGGCTGACCTCGTTTAACTTGGGCGGGCTCTGCGGGGAGCGAAGGCGCACAGGAGGAGGGGGCGTGGGGGGTGGTCCCGGGGGCCGACCGCTGCAGGACAGGGAACCCCTCTGCCGGGAGGCAGCTCCTGGCGCCCCCCGCCCAGCAGAGGACCCCCTCTGCAGACGCTGGCCTCCCTCCCGCACTCTGGGGACCCGCCCAGCCCCAGCCCATGCGCACTCAGCGCCTGCTGAGCAGCATCAGAGACAGGCGGTCCTCAGTCCTCACAGGCCCGCCCGGACGCGCACGCGAGCCGCCTTTGGAGCCTCTGTGGCGTCACCTGGAGGTGTGTGCCACCAGCCGACCTTGGGCCACCTGGTCCCCCTGGCCCGTGAAAGAGTTCTTTGCCTACTTCATCGTAATCGAAAAAGGACAGTACTGACGCTCAAGAAAAGAAGCAGGCGGCTCCTTAGTGAAACAAACACTGAGACCAAGACGGCAGGAATCAGGTGGGCCCCAAACAGCGCCTGAGCTGCCCTCACAGTGGACACAGCGGGGCTGTGTGTAATGATTGGGAAAGAAAAGGAAGAAAGAGAAGGAAGCGGGTAACGACCCTAGAAGCCCATCCCGGGCTGGCTGGGCTCTCTGGGACCAGGATGTGGCCCGCGGTCAGCCACGTGCCTCAGCCGTGGTGTGTCAGGAGTGCAGGGGACACTGGAGACCCTGCAGGGTTGCCCCCTCGCCCCCCACTCTGTGCTGCAGCCTCACGGTGGCGATGGGGCTGCCCTCCCTTGGCTTCAGAGGTGGCACAGGGTGGTCCCGGCCCACATGGCTAAGGAGTCTGGCCTGACGGCTGTCACCGCACCTGCCCTTAGCTGGGAGGAAGCGCGGCCCGTGACTCAAGGGAAGCCCCTCTCAGGACGAGGAAGGACAGGATGCGCGACACTGGCTCCTACAGAGCCTCCCTAGGCCACCAGCGCCGCCCCCCGTTTAAGCTGAGTCTGAGCTGGGTCTTCTTTCTCTTACTTGGAAAGGAAAACATTCTAATTTCACAGGACTCAAGGCAGCAGCCACACCCGACGTGTCCCGGTGACCTGCGGGAGGCTCCGAGAGCCTTCCAGGCCCTGGGCAGGACAGTCCCCAGGGGGGTCACTCACCAACACGCGCTCACTCATGTTCTGGCCAAATATGAATTTGCTGCTGGCGGCGTCGGCACTGTTGGCTGAGCTCTCTAAACTGAAGAGGAGACACGCTGTGAGCGCAGGGTGGCACAGGGCCAGGCGGTGTGCACGCCCACATGCGCGGCACACACACACACACACACGGTCGGAGCGGAAAGCACGGTCGAGGCCCCGCTCCGCCTCGGGCTGGGCTGGCGTGCCAGGGACAGGTACCCGCAGGCCTCCATGCCAGCCCTCTCCAGGCGGCAAACACAGACCCTTGGCTCGCACCGCCTGGCACCAACTGCACACGGGCGCCGTGTGACACACCAGATGCCCGTCTTCCCCAACCCCCAGGAGGTGGGCAGCACCACACAGAGGCTGAGCGCAGGGGCGTTCCGTCCACTCCCAGCAGACAAACCCGGCTGTCTCTTGCCAGTGGGCTGCCCCCGGGAGGCACTGCAGCTCTCTGGGTCCCTCCCCAGGCCTGCACCAAGGAGGTGATGCCTCCTATGGGGTGGCCGGCAGGTGACACAGGATGACCTTTGGGGAGCGCTCAGCAAACGGCAGCTGCCCTGGCGGTCACGCTTCATCCGTTTTAAGACATCACAGGCTGCACGTGCCTCCCAATTTGGGAAACACTCAGGTGCAAAAAATGCGTCTTAAAATATCTGATGCACTCTGCTAACCGGGGGCCAGGCAGCCAAGCAGCGAGGTCACTGTTCCCATCGGGCCTCTCCGAGGTGGGAGCCCGCACGGCGCCTGCTCTCCTGGCCCATCTCCCAGGCAGGGACGAGCCTTCCTTCTCAAACACCCCGGCAGCCAGGCTGTTGGCAAGTGCCACCACCAGTAGCGCCAACGGCGAGTCCAGATCCAGGGCAGGGAGCACCTGGTGACAGGAGACAGCCGAGCTGTCACTGGCCCACCGGGTTCTGTTCTGGGCACGAGGCCCGGGTGACAGAGGTCACTCCCGGGGCTGGGGTGAACAAGCCCACGGGACTGGGGTCCTGCCTCAGATGTCTGCTGAAGCCCGCCATCCCAGCCCCTCCACATCTGTGTCCAGAGCGGAAAAGAGGGAGGGGCTGCACGGTGACTGGGATTCTGGCTGCACGTGCCCTTGCCCTCCCGAGGAAGGACTGGGCTGGCTCCTGGTGCAGGAGGGTCCAGGCTTCTCTGGGCCCTGAGGCAGGTACCACGGGTGACCACGGGCCCGAGGCGGAGGCTCTCCCCGGACAAGGCTGGGCACCAGGCCCGAGGCGCAGACCTGGAGCTGATGTACTGAAGGAAGTAGTTGGTGGCGGCTGGCGCTTCTGAACTGGGGTGTCCGGCGTTCTCCATGTCCACTACTTCAGCGTTCTCATTTATTAACTGGGAAACAGAGAGGAAACACTGCTCAGAGAACGGCACGTCCTGGACCTCTGCAGCTCAGCCTGCCTCCACAGGCCCTACGCTGACATGCGGCATGGCTCCGTCTACATGTGTGTACCCTGGGGTGTGGTAAGAGTTAAGATACAAAAACAGTCCATAAGGCACTAGGGAGCCTTTTCTACCTTGTTTTAAAAAAGCACACTCAGGCTGGCATCTTGTTGGCATTTTTATCAATACTTCTGCACCGAGGAATCACAGGTCGCTTACAAATCTTACATTTTAAGGGGTTCATTATAAACAAAACAGAAGCATCATTTCTCAAGGCTGCTTCTACGCCAACTGCCATGCTAGCCTGGTTAAATACATTCTCCGATGAAACTCTCCCGGGAACGCTGAGAGGTGGGTGTTAGCGACCTTGCTCTGAGTGAGGAAGCAGAGGCTCAGAGCGGTTAAGAAACCACGGCTTTGAGTCGCCCCCCCCATTGAGAAGCTGGGATGCAACCATGAGACGCCCGGATCCCCACGAGACATCGTCCCCACCCCAATCTCAAGGCAGCGAGGAACAGACTCGACCTGATGGCTCAGGCCAGGCCCCCGGTCCCCAGCATGGGTGGATTTCCAGGTCCTCCCTGCTGTTGCTTTCTGCTCCCGGGAGGGGGCAGCTGCCAAGGGACTCAATATTTTGCCTAAAGCTGTGCAACATCAACACCTATTTTGTGTCTCTTGGGGTATGTGTGCTTCTACTGGACCGTGGGCACCAGAGGAGGAAGATGACGGCGTGGCCTGACATCTCCTCCACCCCCGAGAGACTCTTGTTTTCTCGTTTCAGGGCTTCTCACCTTTTGCGTTACTGACCCCGGGCGCGGGTGGTTCCCTGAGCGGGGACGGGGGCTTCCTGGGCACTGTGGGGTGTTGGTCAGCATCTCTGGCCTCCACCTACTTAGTATCAGTGGCACCTACCCCCCAGCTGTGGCAATGACAAATGTCCCCAGACACAGCCACTGACACTGCCCCTCAAGCCTCCAGGAGCTTCTTGCCAGATGAGCTGCTGGAAATGGCACAGAGGGACCTTCAGTCCCTGGGGCTGGGACAGGTCTTCCGAGAGGGCCAGCGCGTGGGGTCCAGAACCCAGATCCCCTGCCACTGCCACATGCTCCCCACCCCCGACTCAAAGTCCCCGGACTAGACCAACACACCTGGGGGGCAGCCAGGAGGTGACAGATCCTGTTGCCTCCTGTGGGAGAGAAAACAGTATCTTTCCACCTGCCCTCCTTGAAAAAAACAAGGCGATGGCTCTCAATTGGGGGTGACATGGTCCCACGGGGAACATTCAGAACCGCTGGGGATGCTTTTGGTGGTCATCACTGGGGGCGGGGAGGGGGTGCTGCTGGCATCTAGAGGGCGGGGGCCGGGGATGCTGCTCAACACCCTACAGTGCGCAGGACGGCCTTCCACAACTAAGAAGGATCCGGGCTGAACGACGCTAGTGCTGAAAGAAACCCTGAAGTAAGCACAGAAAAATCTCTTTGGTGACCTGGAAAGCACCGGATCCTAATGTCTGCTTGTTCCTTGGCTATAAACACGTCAGCTGTCAGGGCTAAGGTGCCTCTCTCAGCCTGGCTCCTGGAAGAACGAGGGGGCCTGCCGCCAGGAGCCACCGCTCAGCCCCACACTGGCAGGGGTGGGGCAGGGTTGGGGGGCAGCCGGCCGGGGTGCTGCCAGGAGTCAGCAGCACAGCACGGAAGGGACGCAACAAGCAGCTGCTGGGCGCTGAGGCCCAGGACCACCCCAGACACGGCCCCCACTCCCCATCCCCGGGCAAATGAACCTGGGGGAGGCGTAAAAAGATCCCTTCACTGGGTCAACAGCTCATCCGGCCTTCTGACCACATACCTTAACTCTGTCCCTCAGGTTCTGCCCGAACACAAACGCCTGCTGTGCAAGCTCCTTCTTCTCGCAGCTCTCCTCAGAAGCACTGCTGGACTCATTTTTCTGCGAGTCTTTCTCCTGGTTAAAACAAGCAAACAGAACAACTGAAAAGAAGCCACACATCAGCCCTGAGAAGCGAGATGAGCCATCTCACACCATTGCATTTGCCTGGCGTGAATCCTGTGGAGCGGGCCCTGGGGTGGGGGACCAGGGAGATGCCCTAGGGCTGGGGGGGACCAGACCTCTCCAGGGAGGGGGAGGGGCGAGGTCTTGGCAGTGCCCTCGTCACCGGGAACACTGGGTGGAGACGGTGGGGTGGGGGGTCACGTCCAGGTCTCCCTCCAGCTCAGAGCCCTAGCCACCAGTTTCTGAGAAGCAGTATGCTGTGGGAATGATTCCTTTTTCCAATTCCACTAACTGTGGTTTCAGGGTGGGGGGCTCAGGGACATCTGAAGATTGAATTGGAGATGTTCATTTTCACCATTTGAGCCTGAACATCCGGCGGCGGTATGGCAGCGGGTGGGGGAGGCAGAGGGTGGAGAACCTCAGGCAGCGACCTGTCTGCTGAAACAGGCAGAGTGGAGATAAACACACGGGTGCAAGCTGTCTCCGTACGTGGAGCCCTGGATGTGTTGCTGCAACTCGGATTTCAAGTCCGTCTCTGCCAACCGCAAATGCAGGCTCTCTTCATTAAATGCCCCTTATTTTCAGCTGCTATGCAACGCTACTGGAAAACATATGCATCTGGCCTATATAATCCCAGAACCCTGGAGGACTTTTTTTTTAAAAAACAAACAATTTCTGGGCTTCCCTGGTGGCGCAGTGGTTGAGAATCCGCCTGCCAATGCAGGGGACATGGGTTCGAGCCCTGATCCGGGAAGATTCCCACATGCCGCGGAGCAACTAAGCCCATGTGCCACAACTACTGAGCCTGCGCTCTAGAGCCCACGAGCCACAACTACTGAGCCCACGTGCCACAGCTATTGAAGTCTGCACGCCTAGAGCCCATGCTCTGTAACGAGAAGCCACCGCAATGAGAGGCCCACGCAACGAAGAGTAGCCCCCGCTTGCTGCAACTAAAAAGAAAGCCTGCACACAGCAACAAAGACCCAATGCAACCAAAAATACATAAATATATAAAAATAAAAATAAATAAATAAAGGATTTCTGAGCGAACTCCCAAGCACACTTCTGCCACTAGAAGCAGCACATGTGTATGAACCCCTGAGGAACTGCTCGGCTGTGGAAGAGGGACGGGAGACATCTCTCCAAGTACAGCGGTACAAGGCCCCAACAGACTACGTGCGTGGAAACGAAACAGGCCTTGGGCTATCCGGCCCTAAGTGCCAGAGCCCTGCTCGTGGCCCCTTTCACTCAAAACCAACTGTGGAGTTCTTGGTGGTCTGGTGACCTGGCCAGTCAGTTGTGGTTACACATGGAGACCTCTGAGCAAATCAGGATGCTTTAGCATGGGCCAGCTTGGATACAGCCCAGAGTGGTCAACAGCCCATGCGCCCGGTGAGGCCCTGAGAAGCTTCACGTGCAGTGCACTCCCTGCCCCATTGCCGACGGACCTCAAGTGCTGGTGCCTCGTCAGAGGGACTCCTCCGGGCGGGGTTGTCAGGCGAAGCCGATGTCGCTGCCCCCGGGCAGTCTGCCGGGACACTGACCCCGTTGGTGCCGCTGCTCGGGACTGTGGGGAGAAAAGGACAGCAGACATCTCAGAGGTCAGCCCGGACCACCTTCAGCACCGCTGCCTTCTACCATTTGGGCTGAGAGTGTAATGTCTCCTTCTCAAAGGAAAGGATCTGGAATCAATACAAATTCTTAGGTTAGAAAAACCCAAACCCAAAACTAACACCTCACAAAAGAAAGAATCCTTTATTACTTATTCCACAAAGAACCATGTGAATTTTCAGTTTATTTAGAAATACTACTACTTAGGCGAAAAAAAAAAAGAAAATATATTTGGGGAATAATTATGAGTTTTATAAAACTAGTTTTACTAATAGAGTCTTTTTTCTATGCACTTTCTCCTTTAAACAGTTGAGATTATGTGACATGTACAACTTTAAATCTGGCTTTGTTTAGTATTAGACCAAAACAATTTTCCATGCAATTAAAACCCTTCAGAAATATTAACTATTTTTACTCCCGATGAAAAGCTCTTGAATTGTAGGGAAAGATTAAGAGGAAGAGAAGAAAAGTCTATCAGTATTAAGAAAATTAAGGATGAACTGAAAACCCCATCCTTGGTGGATATAATAGAAATATGGTTCAGGTCTCTTAGACATACAGGGCTGAGTTTTGCCTGCAAACACACGCATCTGGGCCGCTCAGGGCTGGGGGGCCAGCCTTCAGGAGGCCAGTGGAACTGCCTGTCTTCCAGGCTCATTGGGGATTTGAGGGCTTGTTTCTCCAGCACTCTATTTCCCAGTGCGTTCAGCAGACGGGGCCAAAGCCACCTGTGTCGTGACGCGGCTGTGCCCTGACGTGTGAGCCTGGGAGGGGCCACGGCCGAGTCACTCACCGGTCTGTGAGAGCACCTTTGGCTGCGGGGCTTGTAGCACTGCTGGGCGAAGCACGCTCCGCTGCTGCTCCTTGGGCTTCTGGCTCGGCAGACCTGGGGACAGAGGTCGGCTTGCCCGGGCCCTCCGACCGCAAGGGCAGAAATGCAACCCACCCCCACGCCAGCTCTCAGGCACTTTACAGAAAAATTCACCCCAACAACGCATCTGATGTCCCTCTTGGGCTAGACTTTACAGGGAAGCATACTGAAAAAATTAAAAACCCAAGGTATTTTCTCTACAGTTAGACATACAAATTCTGGCTATTTTTATTTTTATATGTGATTAAATGAAACCCCCATGAAACTGATCATGTCTGCAAATTAATCCAGTGAGTACAGGAATGCTACAGGGGGGACCAAGAGACAGCTGTTCTCAAGCGTGGGGCTCGAGGGTCAAGGGCAGACGGTGAGGGGAAAGCAGCGAAGCCACAGTTCACCTCTCAAAGTTTAGGACTCTGCTACAGGTCACGTAAAGGTACCCCTTGCACCTGCTTCTCAAAATGCCACGTTGAGAAAATCCCTCTGCCAAACATACAGGGCAAGGACCACGAGAACGCTCCAGGCCCTGCAAGGGCTTCCCGTTGGATGTGACGTGTCTCGATGGCGCGAGTGCCGGGCCCCCGCTCACTAGCAGCTGCTCTGCTACTCAGGGTTAACGCTGTGGGCAGATCGCTCAGCAGAGACAGTCTCACAACTGAGCTACTGCCGGGCATGGAGCCTGAACGCCACCCATCAAGCCGGGCCCGCTCCCTCGCCGCCACCTCCTCGGGACAGCGGGCTCACAGGCAGGAGAACCTCCCTGGTCCGACGGGCTCTTTCCAGCGGTGTTCCAGTGCTCACGTGTCAGAAAAGTGAGCCCGGACCGCCCTGGCACGCAGAGGCCGCAAGGCAGCCACTCTGTGCTCCTCCTTCAAGGCGGACACCCACCTGCACTGGGTGCCTGGCCGTGGATCAGGGTCGGCGGCTTCAACCGGAATCCACTGCTCTTTTCCTCTACAAGCATAAGAGAAAAAAAAAAAAGCGGGCCTGCCTGGGGTGGGGCAGCAAAGCTAGGAGGGACCAGGGGCAGAAGAGGACTGTGGTCTGGGCTTCGGTGGCCATGGGCCTGGGGAACTAGGGAAAATGTTTCCAAGTTAAAACAGAAGAGCAGAGGCCCATCCAATCCCGTCTGTAAGGGAGGAGGCTGAGGGCTGCAGGCAGTGCTGGCCCTGGGGTGAACTGCTGGCAACAGAAAACTGGAGGGCATGTGTGGGGCTGGTCAAGCTGCAGTCCACCCACCCAGCTACCTGCCGGGGCTGAGAGCTCGGAGGCTGGGCTGTGCTCGCGGGCCCCAAGGAATATCAGGGAGCCACAGAGTTCTGGTCCCTGGGACCCAGCTCCCTTTCCAGGAGGACACGTCTGTAATCAGGAGAAGCTTCTCTACTACCAGCAGACCTCTGAGAAATAAGATGCATTTTCTGTGGTGAAAGATCAAAGGTGGCAGACGGCAGGCTCTCTCCAGATGTGCCCGGAGTGCTTGCGGCTAATGAGGGCGCTGGGAGGCCCAGGAGGAGGAGGCGGGGCCTCCCTCAGGACGAAGTCTGGGATGGACAACTATGCAGAGCTGACAGACACAGGGGCTCAAAGCCTGGTTTCAGCTCAGCCACCAGTACACACAGATCCCTTAATCCCTGCACCTTGGTGACTCTGCCCATCTCAGGGGGCGGGGGAGACAGTCTAATGCATTCCCTGACCAGAAGGATCAGGATAAAAAGCCTTGTGACTCCAATAGGACACGTCTGTCCCCAGAAGAGCCCAGGGACAGCAGCATTTTGGGTCCCAGAGGCAGCCTCACTTTTGTGCTAAGGTCCAGCCCACGGGGGGAAAAAACCCTTTTCGGGTCATAGGGAACAAGATCAAGACAGAGAAATCCCTTGCCTGTTTTTATACACCAGCAGCGAGCAATCCAAAAGTGAAGAAAACAATTCCATTTACAATAGCACCACAGAGAATATAATACTTGGGAATAAACTGAACCAACGAGAACGACACAACATTGTTGGAAGAAAGTAAAGACTTAAATAAATGGAAAGATACCCCAAAAGGCCACACAGTGTATGACTCCATTTACAATGAAATGTCCAGAGCTGGCAAATCCACGGAGACAGAAAGTCGATTTGTGGTTGCCAGGGGCTGGGAAAGACAAAGTGGGGAGTGACTGCTCAAGGGTATAGGGTCTCTTTTTGGAGTGACAAAAATGTTCTAAAGTTAATTATGGTGATGGGTGCACAACTCTGTAGATACACTAGAAACCCTTCAACTGTACACAAAAACACCACCACAAACACACCTGGTCAGCCCACACTTTCAGGTATGAAACAAAATCAAATCAGAATTCCCAAACAGGGGGCTTCCCTGGTGGCACAGTGGTTGAGAATCCGCCTGCCAATACAGGGGACACGGGTTTGAGCCCTGGTCCGGGAAGATCCCACATGCCACGGAGCAACTAAGCCCGTGCATCACAACTACTGAGCCTGCGCTCTAGAGCCCGCGAGCCACAACTACTGAAGCCCGTGCATCTAGAGCCCGTGCCCCGCAACGAGACGCCACCGCAATGAGAAGCCCGTGCACCGCAACGAAGAGTAGCCCCCGCTCACTGCAACTAGAGGAAGCCCGCACGCAGCAACGAAGAACCAACTCAGCCAAAAAAAAAACCAAAAAAAACCCCAAAAGAATTCCTAAACAGGAAGGCCCTCTTCCTGCGGGCTATGTGTTGGTGAGCCAAACTGCTCTCCTTGGGCAAAAACAGGTTACAATAAGTAACTCTCACTGCTAGCTTGCATGAAGGAGCTGATCCCTACGCGCTCCGCGGAGTCTGCGCTGGTGGAGCTGGTGTCTCTCCCGTAGAGGGGTCGTTAACACCACACTCAGGAGAGCCAGACAGCACAGGATGCAGGGGAGGACATGTTGCCAGATGTTCCTTTTGGGAAGGGAAATACTGAATTACATTTTCAAAGCTCAGGATTATTCAGAAGATGATTGGCAATTTAGAAACATTAAAAAAAAACTGCGATAAAATTCGTAATTCAGGTGATTTTAAAAAGCCCTTAGAGCTGGCTTTGCAGTGTTCACACTGGGGCTAGAGACTGCTCTCACCACCCTGCTCTGACCGTTGGACCCCTGGGGCTGACCAGGCTAACCAGCAGGGGCGACAGGCTGGAAAGTCACTGCCACTGACCCCGAGCACTGGGCCCAGTGCCTGGCCCACCCCAAGGATGCACAGGACATCCATGCTGAATGCTGCGGTGAATGGAGACACAGACGGGCGTGTGTGCCACACTCGCAATGGCAACCGGGGACTCGGGACAGCGGGGCCCAGAGCAGCAGGGAGGGTGCTTACAGGGTGGCGCACCCTGGAGGTCCTGCCACAAGCCCTGTCTGCACTGAAACAAACGTGGTCTCTTCTCATGGCCTCCAGAAGCTCACTTGTCCTGCAACGCAGTCAGGGTGCAGTGAAGAGGCACTGCCTGATGGCCAGAGCCCATCACGGGGGTGCAAGGTCACGCCAAGGTCACAGGGGTGCACAGGCCGCTGTACCCGTGTCTTCTCAAGGGCACATGCACGGCCCCCCGTGAGCTTGCTGTGGGGCAGCCTCCGTCCTCTGAATCATGCCTGAAGCAAGCAGGCTTTTTTGTGCCCCACCTCAGAGAGACCCAGGTGATGAGGGAACTCTGGATTTAACCAGGAAGGCAGATCAGAATTTAACCTGGTGTGTACCACAGGCTAAAAAGAATCTGAGAGAAGGCAGCTTGGCAGGGGCTTGAGCGATGAGTAAGTGTGTTGAGGACAAAGGGAGCCAGGTTTCTTGCTGTCAGAAAAGAGGCAGAAATACGAAGGGGGGGAAGGGGGGGAGGTGGGGCTACAATGAACCCTGTTGGTGCTGGAAGCACCCACCCGAACCGGGGGTGACCTATACAAGCAGACAGAATAGCAGAGGCACAGAAACACGTGCAGATGTGAGTGTGTGTAGGCGAAGAGGTCTACGTATGTCTGTGCTCCTGGCTGTGTGTGTTCTCAGCTCTGGGCACAGAGAGGGCTTGGGAGCGGCGACAGCCCAACGGCGACCAGCACGCAGAGCACTCAGATCTTGGTCTCTAGAGACCACTCTCCACTAAGCAGAACCAGGATCCCCTTGAGGAAAGGGAGGGAAGAAGATGAGCCTGGAACCCCTTATGACAGAAAGAAAAGGACATGCTCGAAAGAATGATGCGGACATGGCCAAGGGGCACAGGCTTGACGCAGCTCCCGGCAGCCAACTGTGGGATGATTAAAATAAACTCATGGTGAAGATAAAATCTGAATGTTAAGGTAAACACTAATAACAACAGATTATAACCCACTGACTAAAACAGGAATGCAAACATCCATGTGGCTCTAGTAAACACATGAGCAAGCAGTGGCAGAGAAGAGCTCTGCTGTCCAGCAGAGTGCCGACCCACAGGAGGCAGAAAATCCCCGGCCGGCCATCACCAGAGGAGTAGCCGCTCCCAGCAAGAAAACATCTCTGGAGGCTAACACTGCAGCAAAAAGTAAGAAGAGGAATGAGATTTTCCAGAGTCTCAAAGTATCTCTCCAGAAAATATTAATCAAAGGGTGAAAAATGACTTTTCAGTGGAGAACCTGGGCGGGCTCCGCCCTATTCAAGTAACAGGACAGTAAACGCCATGAGTCACCTGCTACAGTGCACAGGAAGCACACAGCTTCACCTCTGTGGTGTTCTAGCCCCCAAGGGTAAGTTGGTCCAGTCACCGGGAAACAGCGGGAAAGCCAGGTTGAAGGCCTTCTCCAATGTAACCGGCCTGCACTCTGAAAGGTTATAAAAGCCGAGGCAAGCTCGAGGGACTGTTGCAGCTACGTGATGTGTGAGCCAGGATCTGATGCCTTTGCCATGAAGGACATCACTGGGACGCCCCGGGAAAATTGAATGGGGTCTCTAGGTAGAGGGATAGAGAAGTGCTTTACCATTCTTAAGTGTTACAATTTTTCCCGCAAAAATTAAAGCTAAAAAAAATAAAAGGCAGGCAGGCAAGGAGCTAAGAATAAGTTCACTCTGCAGAGCGGCTGAGCCAGTCTATCACCGCTGCACGTGGCAGCAGGTCCAGGGGCCGGCCGGGCTGTGGCAGGCCTCGGAGGCAGGTCCGAGTTGCCCGCCTTGCTCAGGGCTGCCCTGCTCTCAGTGCTGCAGGATAAAGGTTTCGGGGAAGAAGCGGGAGTGGGGCTGTCGCACAGACACCTCGGGGGTGAGCATTAGATTCCTAACAGAGCTCGAGGGCTGGCTTCAGTGGCTGATCACCCACCACGGCTGACACGGCCCCCGGGGTTCAGAACGTGACTCGCTAGGCCAGTGCCCAGGTCTTCCCAAGGACCCCTACAAACCAAGCTCCTCTTCAGGCCCCGTGAGGGGGGTCAGCTCAAAACAGTTTGCCTTTAGAGTCAAAATGAATTCAACTGTTTGAAACAATGTCATCAAATCAACCCTCAACGTTCTAACAACTTGCCTCTTCCCTCGACAGTGCCCTCGTGCCAGAGTATGACTGGTCTCGCGGCGCTTCTGAAGTCGGCAATGAATTTATATACGGCAGGTTGGGTTACAGAATTAAGATGGTTACACTCGCTCATTAAATCTTTTATGAGGAATTTCAGCCACGTGGGAGAAACTTTCAGGAAACCCTGGAGTTGGTTCTCTAGTGAGAGACCAAAAAAGGAAAGCCCCACATTCTTCAGAAAGGATCAAGCTATTTTCCTTAAAATTCTAAGGCTCTGATTAAATATATTTATCTAAACAGATCTAAGTAATGTTAATTCATGTGAGAATTTAATACGCAGAGAAGGGGTCTGGAAAATTACATAAACTTCAGAGTGGTTACCATTGGGATGGCAGAGTGCGTGGGAAATGGAGAGGTGGATTCTTTTACTCTATGTATTTCTGAGTTTTTAATGATACAAACGTATTATTTGTGTAAACTTTTGAAAAATGAGTAGTATACTTCATTAGTTTTTTTTTTGTTTTTGCTTGTCTCTCTCTCTTTTTTTTTTTAAAAAGGACTTGCAACTCCTTGTAACCAGGCCCTGCTTGTAGAAACAGAAATTAAGGGCTGATGAAGCCTGCCTCACACCAGATTCCAAATCTGTACAGTGAAGAGTTGGGGAACATTTAGGAACTGAAAAAGAAGGTTGCCTTCAAACCACCCATTCCCAATTAAGACCTTGCTTTTCATCCCAGGAAACCCCCAGTGACCAGCCGAGAAAGGTAAAGGGACGCGAGGGCTCACCTGGTTCTGAGTCAGAATTGCCTGCAGATGGCTCGCAGAAGGTGGATGGCATAAAAACATTGTTTTTTGATACTGTCAACAAGGAGGTGCAGGCAGGGGAGGGAACAAGAGGAAAAACAGTGTGAGTAGGCAGGGTAGACGTGCACAGGATCACTTCTCCCACCTGAGGGGTCATCTCCAGGCCCCACCGTTGGGGAAAGGGGGGTCAGCATTGTGAACCTGGCCTTTGGCAACTCCCAGTGAAAGTGAAACCCTGGGACTCTTTCTAAAGCACAAGAAAGGTGGGTGTCCAGTGGAACAGCCTGAATCTGTTTGATATCTAGCAGTTGACTCTGGCCTGCTGTGGCCACCTGCCTCGTCCTTGTGCCCCTGTGGGAGCAGCCAGGAGGGAAGCGGATGCACCCGATGTTCCGAGTCTCCCCTGGGGCCAAGCCTCAGGCCCTGCTCCTTGTCACCAGTCGGGGCTCGGCTGGCTGCAGACCCCCTCCCCTCACCTGTTTAGGATCTTACAAAATCAACTGCTTCCCGGGTTGTGGGCCAGGCAACAATGCAGTGGGGCTGAAGATCTAACTGTGTGGACAGAAGACAGCTAGCTAAGTGGAAACAGTGCAGTGCAAAGGCCTCCAAACGTGGGACTGCTTGTGGCTCCACTCCCCTGATGGCTGAGCGCTGAGCATCCCCTAGGTGGTGACGCGCGAGAGGAGAGGGCTAACGCCTGCTGGTCCTCTACCCCTTCAGCCTACGGTCACAGCACAAACCACCTCCTCTCTTCTCCGCTGCACCTTCTCGATGCGCAAAGTGCGGTTCAGCAGTGGACGGTGAGCGGGAAGGAGTACGATCAAGGCCAGGAAGTGGACGCTCCCTCCTCCTGTGGTAAGGCTCACGTGACAAGCGTGCAGAGATCCTTAGAAAAAGGACGTAACCGCAGCCTGCACTGTGGACCGCCCGAACGGCTCCTCAATGCCTGGCTAGCAAACGACAGTGCCTCTATTCAGGGGGGTCTCCCGCAGTTGTGAAAAAGGATGAGGCAATGTCCAAAACAAGTGTTCAGGGAACAGGCATGAAATTAAGTGTTACAGGGATGAGCGTAAGAGGACACTCACTTTCTACACTGTACATTCCTGTGACGTTTGCATTATTCTTGGAAGCAGAAACAAAGCTTCCAGGAGTGTCTTTTTTTCCCTTAAAGTGATATCCTTAGGGCTCACACTTGTAAATGTTTTACATGAATTCCCAAGAATGAACTTCAAGCTGGGGAACTGGAGAGTGTCTGTAAGCCAGCACCGCAGACAGCACGGGGCGATGCCAGAGTGGACGGAGCCAGGACCGGGGGCGGGAGTGGGGAACCCTGCCGCAGCTTTTACCCTCCAAGGTGCAGGGGTGTCCCCAGGCTTGCAGAGCCCCCTGCTAAGTAGTCCCAGCATCTCCCTCTACCCCAGGAACCCGCCTCTTGCCTGAACCAGCCTGTGTCCACCAGCTGGTCTGCTGGCCTGTGTGTGTGTGTGCAGACCTGGCACCAGGCTGGAGCTTCCAAGCCCTTGGGCCCAGCCACAACCACAGGGACAGGGTCCCAGCCTGGCCAACCCTTCCAGGCTCCCCCAAGCCCCCTCGTCGGGGAGCTCACGGTATTCCACCACCAAAGTGCCTGCTGGGGCCACTGGACTCCCTCCTATGTACTGTCTGTGTGTGTGCCTGGGATTCTCAACTGGCCCACCGGGCTCTAGGCACATGGCTGAAGGGCCAGGAGGACACCCCATTTCCCCCACCTTCAGTCAACACATAGCCAGCGGCCTTGCAAGGTGGACGTGCGCTTAATGGTCAGAGCCCCGACCAGGGCCCTGACGGTCCCTTTCAGAGGGACGATTTCTTCGCAAGCCTTGCTTATTAATAGTCTACTAGGTCTCACCCCTCCAGACGGGGGCACCTGTGCTACCCTCGGGCACGCTCCAGCCTCACTCCTGACGGAGACTGAGTTAATTCTAACAGGATGTGCACAGGGGACAGACAGGGGTGTGAGGCGCTGGAGGGGAACAGCAGGCTTGGAAACACAGGTGCTTTCACCGTCTATCGAAGGGCTGCAACTGTTACCTGACTGTGAAGGCGGGAATTGCGTTAAAGAGGATGTTCTTTCTCGCTTGACGGGAGGGCAGTAATTTCCATCTTCTCGGTCAGAATCTATAGAAAATGAGGAGGAGGAGAAAAATCAGGCTGCTTCCGCTTTTACAACCAAAACTGGTGAAACATTTGAGAGATTTCCTCACCTTCTCCACCTTCGGGGCTGGAGCCTCCGGCTGACCTCTGAAACAAGAACACATGTAAGGGCGGTCAGAGAGGGCCGCGTGGCCCAGGGCCCGGCAGCTCCTGACTTCTGCCACAAATGGATCCCGAAATGTAGCGTTGAGGGCACGTGGCCTGGGCTCAGTCACCCGGGTCACAGACAGGCTTTCAACCTAATGCTCAAAAATCCCCCATGAACCGTCACGCCTCTGCCTCACCAGGCCTCGTGCCAAGGAATCCTCTTAACGGCTGGGAACGTGTTCCCAGCACAGGATCAGTTTCTGTGTTTCTCCACCGGGTACAGCTAACTGGCGTTCCCCCACCCCAGCCCCCCAATTCAAACACTGAAACTGGATCTGGCCAAGTTCACTTTGCCAAGAGCTGGCAAAGTTCACTCTGCACCCTGAAGGGCTGCAGGACCGCTGACACTGGCTGCGTGACACTGGGTCATGGTGGTTCCCATTCCTGGCCCTGGCACATCCCATGGTATGGAACTGTTTCAAGGTGGGCTGTTATTTCCAGAGCAGCCGAGAGCTTTGAAGCCTTGGGCCGAAGTGTTCGGAAGAGAATCCCCAGGTACAACAGCTCAGACCGTAGAACCCACCGAACAATCATCAGCTGAGAGTGAAAGGTGGCTGAAGCATCTCCTCCTTGACAACCTTTAATTCTAGAATGCGAACGAGCAATTAAGAAGCTTATAATGAGCCCCCGCCCCATGTGGGATAATACACAGTCCCTGCTGTACATCCCCTCTCAGGGACATGAGATTCTTCAGAACTAAGCAGCCAAGAGCAAACTCTGAAGGGTGAACATCACCACCCCCGCCCCCGGGTCACCGGTTTAAGAGCAAGCAGGGGAGCCAATTTGTTTATTTTCAGAAAAGCCCCTCAGGAGTTAAGTTTAGCCAAAGGAGGACCACCTGCCTCGAGGAGCTGTTAGGGATTAAATGAGATGATGCATGGGAAAGTGCTTGGCAAGCTGCAAAGCCGCGTGTAAAAGCAGTAACTGCTGCAAATAAGAAAACTGCAGACGAGGAGCCGGGGGACCTCCCAGAGCTGGGGTGGCACTTTCCCTGTAAAGGGCCAGAAAGTATTTTCAGCTTCACAGGCCCCATTCGGGCCACAAGTTGTATATTCTTTATTTTGTTTTTACAATCCTTTAAAACACCATCTTAGCTTGCAAGCTGGACAAAAACAGACGGGGGGCAGAGTTTGCAGACCCATCCTAAAGGACAGTGAGAGCCTGGATGGTAAGAAAAGGACCCCAACCTGGCCTTCCCCCCCAACCCCCCCATCAGAGACCATCCACCAAAATGCCTGGGAAACGCGAAACCCTCGTAACACAACAGGGGCTCAATATGTGAACATATCATGGGGCCCAAAATGAAATAAAATACCCAAGGGTCCAGCAGGCTGGCTCTACATGAGTGCAAAACAGTGGCCAGGGCTCGAGCTCAGAGCATGAAGGCACTAAATCCTGCTCTCGAAGGCTTGCCAAGCCTAGTCAGCTTCTCCTAGCTCTGCATGTCCCAAACCTGAAACGCGGGGCAAATTATTTCACCGGCCCAAGCTTCCACTTCTTCGCTTGGAAAATGGCGGGGCCAGCGCTTCCTCCGTAGGGAGGGAGGTGCAGGGGGTCAGTGGGCTAAGCAGGCAGTGCCACATGGCTCGCAAATGGACAGGCCACGCTCTCCCAGCCAGCTCACCCCCTCGGGATGTCATACTTCGGGGCAGTGCTGGGGGAGGTGGGAGAGCCAGGTGAGGGACCAGGGGACCCTTGGAGGAGCAGAGAAGAGGGTCTTAGCATGGGGGACCCAGAGAGGCGCTCTTGCAGTGCTGTCATTCTACGGGGCCCAGGCTGGCATCTGACAGAACGGAGCCATGTCACCAGAACATCGGGTGCTCCTCTCAGATGCTCCCCTGCCCTGGGTGACACCATGAAGGTGCAGGCTCCAGGCCCCTCCCTCCTACTACTCCTCCACAGCAGGCCCGGCCATCCCCAGCCCAGCCCTCGCCCTCAAGTCCCATCCTCGACTCCCCCCACCCCCCACCTTTTCACTCAACAAGCATCTCAACTCTCCCAAACCTGCCCATGGCAGCCTCTGGGGCCTGTGGGATCCGCTGCTTCCTGAATGACTTCTGGCACCTGGAAAATGGCCAGCCCCCTGCCTCTGTAGACACTGCTCCCTCACCCACGGACACCGTCCCTTCCCTTGCCCCCCAGACGAAAACCCCTCAGGCCGTGGCCTCACCGCTCCCTGCACTTCTCCACGGCTCTCACTCCAGCTGTGGGTCGGTGTCAGGGTCCCCCTCTAGCCTCTAAGTTCCAGGAGGGTGTGGCCCCAGCACACAGTGGGGCTTCACTGGCCTGTGTTCAGTGGAAGCAGCCGGATTCCAGGCACTCCATGGGCCATGGGGAAGCTGCCAAGGCATGTGTCCCCCAAGTTACACACAGAGCAACGGACCCAAAAGCTGTGAGGCCAGAGCGTCGTCCTGTTTCCCAGCTGCTGGGGAGGCCAGTTCTCTGTCACCTCAATCTCAAGAGGACCCCCGCCTTTCCTCTTGGCTAGCTAGGTTAATTTCCACATGTGTGAATTTCCGAGCATTCCTTCTGCTATGGATTTCTAATTTTATCCCATTGTGGTCGGAGAAGACTCTGTGTGATTTCAATCCTTTTAAATCTACTGAGACTTGTTTTGTGGCCTAGTGAGTGGTCCATCCTGCAGCTTCCTGCATGCCCCTGAGAGGACCGTGTACCCTGCAGCTGCTGAAGTCCTCTCTGTCCTCGTCCTGCTTCTGTCTGGACGTTCTAGCACCTGAACATGAATGAGGAGCACTGAGGTCTCCAACAATGTACTGGATTGTCTATTCTCCCTTCATTCTGTCAGTTTTTGCTTTGTGTATTTTGGGGCACTTTTAACAACACTTAACTTCCTCGCCTCTGCCAGTGACACCCCAAACCTCTCAGGGATCTGGGTCTCCTTGAAAATTTGATGGGTGCTAGGAGCCTTTCTCCAGAAAAGTACCCAGACCTCAGGGGCTGCAGCCCCGCCTCTTGGGGCCCAGGACTGCTGAGGCTGGGCGGCCTCCTGCAGCACTGGGCCCCCTTCGTCCATCACACCCTAGCCTTGCTGTCTCCTTCCTGTCTCCTGAACATGTCAACCCTGTTCCTGCCTCAGTGTTCCTTCTTCATGTGCTACTTGCACAGCTGTCCCTGACCACCTCCAGGGTGAACCCCTGCTCACGGGCTACATCATCACCCAGCAAGCAGGAGCAGCTCTTCTCCACCCTACCCTCCAGCTTCTCTCGGGCCTCTGCCCTGTTTTGTGCATCACAGTGGGATGTGATCTAATGTGTCCATCTGTTGTTTGTCTCCTGCTACCATGAGGCCCTACCCTGTCTGTTCTGCTCACAGCTCATACACCCCACACCCAGGACACTGCACAAAAGACGCTCAGCAAGTACTGCACAAATGGAGCCTGTCCTCCGCCACAGCCCCTTTGGTGACCTGGAAAAGAAAGGGCACCTGGCCAGACAAGATCACATACTCCTAGACCCCTGACCCCAGGAGACCCTCAAATCCATGCTCCGAGTCTATTCTAAGACCCACCCCACAGGCATGTGGCAGGCCTCTTTGTCCTGGAAAAGCTGGGAGGCTAAGGCCTGCAAAGGACAGCACAGGAAGATTCTCCAACTGGGAGGACCTTCCAGAAGCTGCTGGAACTTCCTGGTGGGTCTGAAACAGCCGACTCAGAAGCAGTGAGGAAAGTGACGCCAACAACTCTCCTCAATAGGAACTAGGGCAAGGAAGCAGGAAGACAGACTGCAAAGCGAAGTCATTTCTGCTTGCCTTTGGAGCCTACTTGACAGCTAAAAACCCTCCACCACTGCCCGTGCGAGAAGCAGCCTGCCCCCTGCTCCTGCCAGGGAAGGCCTGCGCTTGCTGTCTGGGCCTGGCTGCCTCATGCTGTCTTCCCCCAAAGCAGGAAAAGGCCTGGTGTGCACTGCTCCCCTTCAACCCACACAAGGCCAATGCCAGCTCCACAGACACTGTCCTCAGACACAGCAGCCTGGGGGGGCAGGACGTCTTCCATGTCAAAGTGGTCTGGGGGCCACCCCTCGCCCCAACCAAGGGAACAGCTCTTCAGGGGTCAGTCTAGAACAATGCCTGGGACACACATGGAGTCAGGCCTTGCAATCCCAACTCCTTGGAGCCCAGAAGGCTGCAGCCAAAGCTCAGGAGCCACTGCTCCAGGGACTCCTGTGAGGAGGATTTTAAGAGCAGGCTCTCAGGATCTGCGCCTCTGGGGAGGAGCAGGGACAGAGCAGGGTGTGGAAGCCCCATTTCCTCCTCTGCTTCCTCCCACAGCAGAAGCCACCACTCAAGGATTGGGGCTTCAGGATGACACCCCGGGGACGCTGGGACCAGCACCCTTTAGGGATGCCACGACGAAAATATGCCCAACGAACACTTACATGAGGAGGCCAAAGAGAAAGAAGACCAAAGAGAACACTTCAACTTATTTTTCTGGCGCTGGTGAACGAATGAAGTGGACGGCGGCAAGGCCGCGGCCTAGCAAGCAAGCCCGCCCTGACTGCGCGCTGCAAGGTGGCCTGAGTCCCTCCAGCGGGCGGGACAGGCAGCACAGTCCTCTCCCCTCAGAAGACACTGGAACCTCAGGGGAAGCAGCTCATTCTGTGAGGTGCGTATAAGTCCCTGTTGCCAAGTACAAAATAGGAGGGAACGCCTAACTCAGGATGGGACCACAGGTGTGAGAAGCTTCTGATCTTGGTGTAAAGGATGAGACAACGAAAATTACAATCGTTAACTGAATCACTTTGCTGTACACCTGAAACCAACACAACATAAATCAACTATATTTCAATAAAAATTTTAAAAATCAATAAATACAATTATGACTGTAAAAAAAAATAAAATTACGATCATTCACTTTGCTAAGGCTTGCACCCTCCCCCCTCCCAAACATGGCTCTCATGAGGCTGCCTGGCGTGGCCTCGAGAGGACAAGGCTGCCAGGCCAGTCCAGGAGGAGGGGACGGAGCTGAGACACAGACACAGACAAATGGGCAGTGAGCAGGAATGAACGGTGCTGCCTTCCTGACCTCCCGGAAAAGACCAGAAAGCAACACCATGTCAGGGAAATTCCTTCCAGAAAATGCCAGACACCGTTTGGCCTGCCTGGGACTCAGTGATTCCCCATTTGGACGGCCCAGTTAGAAAGCCCACTGCTGGACTTCCCTGGTAGCGCAGTGGTTAAGAACCTGCCTGCCATTGCAGGGGACACGGGTTTGAGCCCTGGTCCAGGAAGACCCCACATGCCGTGGAGCAACTAAGATTGTGCGCCACAACTACTGAAGCCCACGCACCTAGAGCCCGTGCTCCTCAACAAGAGAAGCCACTGCAATGAGGAGCCCTCACACCGCAACAAAGAGCAGTCCCCGCTCGCTGCAACTAGAGAAAGCCCGTGCACGGCAACGATGACCCAACGCAGCCAAAAATAAAAAATATAAATAAATAAATAAATTTTAGAAAGCCCACTGCTGGGGCTGCAGGAAAATGGACGCCTGGGATTAAAAGTCACTTAAGGGGTGTCCTTCATGTGGACCACAGGCAGATTCACTGCTGTTTATTCTGTAACTGAGGGAACCAGCTCAGAGATTCTTACCAAAAAGGCAGACATCGAAAAAAGAAAAAGAGAGGTGGCCTCCCAAGATGTGAATGCTGGGCAGGGCCAGGGCGGAACGAGGGTCAAACCCTGTGCAGATGCCAGAGGATGAGGGGCTGGCTCCAGACTCTTTCTAAGCTTCCTGGTGGGTCTCATAAACATATTTCAGGCTCGGCAGTGCCTTGATGCAGAGCTTCAGTCTGGTAGACTCCAGCCAGCCTCCAAGTGAGCATTGGGAACGCTCACTCTCTCCGGATCAAACGGACAACTTAATCTGGATGTGGTTTGGTCTCCTTCAAGCTGCCTTGTGAGAGCCAGGACGTCTGATATATTGAGACTTTTTCCTGGTACTGAGTCTTCAATGGCCAGAGTTCTGATGAGACTGAAAGACGATAAGGGCCCTTTATAGGCAACAATTCAGCGAGCCACTATTTATTATAAAGAATTTGCAGCTTTACACTCGCTCAAGGGATCGTGGAATAAAGAAGAGACTAAACGTGAGGGATGGGACCTGTCGGGTAACACGTGGGTGTTTCCTGAACTCCAGTGTGGCACAGAGCAAGCTCCAAATCTGCTCTGATGCAAAAGCAACTAGTCCGAGTTAGCCATTGACATCTCAGCCTGGGAAGAAGCTGGGCTCAGGTTCCATCTGCCTTGATCTATGCCCTAACTGACCTAAAAAACAAAGGTTACTTTGCCTTGATGCCTAATCAGCAGAGAAAGCCCTGGTTGACTCAGAGCTGTCACAAGTGATGTGATGGTCACGCTGCTGGGACTTCTGACAGAACCGGGATCCCCACAGTTACGCGCGTGTATGTCACGGGCATGGCCTTGGCTACGACGCTGGTACATTCAGAAACTGCTTCCCCCAGCCCCGACTCTCTCCCACGTGACGTAACAACCATCCCCAGGCTCCCTGCCATTGCGCTTGACCCTGCATTTGCCAGTTGGGGCACTGCTTGAATGTCTCGGAATTAGAGTCTCTGACCCACAGTCCAAAAGAAATGAGGAGCCGAGCTCCACCGGCCAGGCTTCAGAAATCACTGCCTGGACCGGCCACAGCCTGAAGGCAAGGCCCCCAGGGTGCTTCCTGCACAGGCCCCGTCTCACCAAGTGGTCATCAGAAGTAAGGGGCCCGAAAGAGCCTTGCTTCTAGAAGGGCAGTTGCCGTGACACAGCCTCTACTGTTTGCCACCCTAGACTGAAAACCCTCAACCTCTTCAGCGGGAGATGCTCCGTAAACCGTGCCTTTCAACCCAGGCAGCAGCAGAAGGGCCCAGTCTCCTGGGCAGATCCGCACAAAGATCATCTGTTCTCAGGGAACTGAAAACATGTACCTGCAAAGGCCGAAGGCATGAAACTCATAACGGCCAATTTGGGAGAAGGTTCCAGCAGCTGCTCTGCCTTCAAGCCCAAAAGTTGAAAAGCCTCTGAATTCTTGCTGTCAGCCCTCGTGTGAGGACTATGCTCCCAGAACTCTCTGGTGTAAGCACCTCGGGCCGGAACCTCTCGTGGGCTTCCTTACCCCAAGCCCATTTCTATGCCACGCAGGACTCCCCCATACCCCGCCCCACACGGATCCCTCCAGAATGTTAAAGTTTGGCTCCAACCTCACCTTGGCTGAGTATCACTTATTCCTGCGCATCCCAGGGTTTGGTGGCTCTAAGAGAATTTTAGCGGCTTCCTTAAGGACACAGGAGACTGGTGATGGGACACAGGGAACCGCTAAAGGTCTGGGGTAAGGCCTGGGACTGTGACACCCCGCAAGGCTGCCCAGGGTTCAGTGTGGCAGAGCGGGATCCTCTGTTTTCTTGACAGTCATTTTCCCCTGCTATGAGAATGGGGGACTCTGTCACTAGGTACCGAGACGACGAGGTTTTCGATCCTGAATGTAGGCTAATGTTTACCTTTCCCAATTTATCAAACTCCAAAAACTCAAGACATTTCTTGTTCTGGAGAGCTCACAATCTTCTCCACCTATAATCTTCAAAAGCCTTCTGAATACAAAGATAAAGGGCTCAAGGGATTCCCTCTGGATTCAAAGGAAGAGTCTCTTCTTCTTCCTGCTTTGATTGAAGACAAGCAGTTCACAGCCCAACCACAGTCCAAACACAACCAGTCTTGCAAAGCAATCTGCGGTAGACACCTTTTCCTATAGGTCAAGGAAGCCGGAGCCTTTTGTGTTTCTAAGATAACTGAACTTGAATGCCCAAATTCAGGGAGAGGAGAAGGAAAAATGGAAGGAGGGAGAAGGGGCCGAATTTGCTGTGGAAGGTTCTACCCCACTACTCAATTCCTCTTTTGCCCCCTCGCCTCCTTCAGGAACCAGGACTAGCTTCTGGCTATGGGTAAATGTTCCCCCAACTAGAAAAGTCTCAATGTAAAAGGGGACTTCCTCTTTCCTGACTTTTTGGCAGCAGGAATTAAAGGGAGCTGAAGAGGGCCTTTGTTATCTTTTCAGTTATCATCAGCTGCTGACAACCTGGGGTGTGGATCTGAGGGGCCCGGAGGGAAAGGGGCCAGTCTGGGTTGGGAGCCCCGGGCCATGGGATGCCGGGTGGAGGTGGACTTACCCCTGCCAGTTCTCGTGGAAAAGGAGGAAGCTGGGCTTCAGGAGCGCTGGCTGAAGCGCTAGCGGGGGCAGGAAGCTCTAGGGCATGCTCACCAGCTGACTCGGGGTGACCCGTGCCATGGTGGGGGGCCTCAGCCTCCCCCCGAGGCTCCTCTCCCGAATCCGACAAGTCTTTTTGCTCTGCAGAGGACTGGGAGCAAAAAAGACAATTTTCCTTCAATGTAAATAAAGCCAGCAACGCGGGGCAGGGGAGGGGGGCAGGGGAAGGTCTGGAGATGCTCGGCCTTCAGCAGCTCCTGCCCGGGAGGTCAGGCCAAGAGAGCCGGCACATGCTACCGCGTTCTGCTCTGCAGAGCCAGCCCTCCACACTGACAGAAGGGCAGTGAGCGCGGACCTGCTGCTGTCGGACCTGGCAGGGAGCTCTGAGGTGTGCAAGAAGTTGGACCCTCCTTCTGAAAACTGCAAGGTGGCCCCTGTGGCACAGAGATCCTCTGCCGATGGCAGCGACTGAGGAAACATCCCTGTGACCAAGACGGGGGCGGTGCCTCTAGCAGAGGGGAACAGGGGCAATTGTGTCAAACTGTCCCCAGGGCTTAATTACCCATCCACTCAAACATACTCGTGAGGGGAGGTGGGCGCCAGCACCCTGTCTGGCCACTGGGAGAGCCAGGGCGGCAGGGCCAGGGCTTCTGCACCGGCTGCGGCCCCACCAGCACCTTCCCATCTCTGCCGCTTAAACCCGAGAGGAAGGGAACGCTTTCTTGCTCGGCGAGCGCAGGTGTGGGGTGACCCCGCGAGTTGGCAGACACACAGAGAGCTGGTTTTGTATCAGTGACAGGTGGGTGGGGCTCCGGCTGAAGGAGGGAGCCCCTCGGCCTACAGTTCTCCCAGACTCCCACCGCACATTCCGAGCCAGGGCTTATCTAGAAAACAGCCAGGGTAAGGGGAAGCCGGTCCCCAAAGTCTTCGTCCTCAAAAGCACAGACCCCCCCGGCATCCTTTGAGGTGGTTCTTGGGATTCTAAAGGGGCTTCCATGGGCTGAGGGCTCTGTGGCCAAGATTCTTCTTGAGAGGTGCGTTACAGAGCCGGTGTCCTGTTATAAATACATGGGCTCCGGTCCCCAAGCCTCCTGCCTGGCATCGTCCACCACACGTTTCTCTCGCTTTGTGAACTAAATGACCACGGGGCCACCCTGCCTCCCTGCAGACACGGCTGTGTTCTTCCTGCCTGTGAAGTGACTGAAACCTTTTTAGATAGGACTTGGGACTATTTTTAAATGTGTGAGCCTGCTAGATGAAAGGAACTACATAGAGGATTTTAAGAGAACTTTCAAACATTCTTATGAAAAAGCAAAAGCAACACAACTCATCCATACATCTAAAAAAGCCACCCAAATCGACTCTTCCTATGCAGGGGAGAGCCAAAGACATAAAAGGCCCTCCTTCCCAGGCCATTCCTCAAACCTGTCCAAGGCACCGAGGTTGGTCCACGCACCAGTCTGCTGCTACTTTATGGCTAGAGATTTAACACCATTTTAAAGAGAAAATGAAACCCAGAGCTCTAGGGGAAATTGCCTATCTCTGTTCAGAACCACTTGGATTTTTTTTTAAAATCCCTGCTTTACGAATATAAATGTAGAAATGCCCTCATGGCATGGCAGACTAGAGATGAAGCCTAAGTCGGAGGACCAAAAAGAAATACAAATGCCATTCCAGCATTTTCTCCTTGGGTCTGAGTAAGCTCTAAGGAACCAAGATAGAGCCTGTAGTTTTTCAACATGTTTGTTAAAATCGGACATCGAGATTTTGGCAGGCTTTGACATCATCCTAAAATATACGTGGCTGACAAAAAACCACGCATACAGGGTACGCTTGTTACACACACAGTAAGCTCCCAGTGTTGTCGGTGACACCCTGCTTCCTGCCCAACTGCTGCTGTAACTGCTTTCTGCCTTTTTGCTAAATGGACATTATCCTGCCAGTGCAACCCCAAAATCTTCTGCCTTCAGATTAGCAAATATTTGGAAAATAAAGTAAATGAAAGAAACGTTCAGTCGTCACAAACAGTGAAATAAACTACGGAAGGAGATTCAAATTCTCTTCACGTTAAAGAGAAAAAAACTGTCTGTCTCCACTCAAGCCCGTTAAGAAAAGGTTTCATTTTTGCCCCTAAAACACAAATGCGTGGGAATGCAAGCATTTTGTGAAGAGCGCCATCTTGAGGAAGCTCAAGAACAGGAAAGCAGTAGAGACAGTTCCTGTGCTGTCAGTCTGGCTCCAGGTTTGCATTTCGGGCGTCAGGACTGGAGTTCCGCTGCTGCCCGATGCTCTAACACGGAACAGTGGGAGGATCTGACGACTTGTCCTGAGACCAAGGGATGCCACCGGCAGGCCACCACCACCAAGCTGTGGTTTGCTGCAAATGCAACTCCAACTGTCTATGGGACTGACGGAAAATCTTGTGTGTCTTTGTCACCAAACCAACACCAAAACGCCTGGGCTGGCAGCCTGATTTTTTTCTTTTTGATTTCAAAGCCTTTGAAGGGGGCTGTGGGCTCTTGGAGTGCATCCCACTGGGGCACTGGTGGTTTAGAGATCATTCACTGAAAGAAGGTAATGCTCCCACAGTTGACAACGGGACTTCTTGATCTTTGTGGATCAAAAAGTGGCTCAAAAAACAGCTGTATGGGAGACCTAGGTGACAATTAGGAAAATTTCAATGTGGACTATCTATTAGAGGGTATTTCTGAATTAATTATCATTTTCTCAGGCGTGCCCATGGCACTGGGGCCATGGAGAAGAATTCCTAGGAGACACTTGTGCTGAAGTATTTAGGGGAAAACTGTCAGGTGGGTGCAACTTATAGTCGAGCGTTTCTGGCATTTATGATAAAAATGTTAACGGTGAAGCCAGGTGAAGGATACCCAAGGGTCCACAGTACCATTCTTTTAACTTTACTGAGGATTTGAAAAAATTTTCAAAAACATAAAGTTGAAAAGGGAAAATAAAAGCTCCCTCAGAAAAAAACAACGGCAACCTGAACAGATCTTCCCAACTCTTGCTACTGTGGCGTGAGGAGGGAGGGCTGAAATCGCGGCAAGGGGGGGAAGCTGGGAGGGTCTCAAGGTGTCATTTTGTGAGAAGTGTCGTGGCCACTCCTTGCAGACCTACCTTCCCGTCGCTTCCCCTGGGCCGGGGAGCCACGCGGCCATGGAGCCGGCTGTCCAAGCCTCTCCGCTTCCTTCCCGCCCGACGCCCGAGCTGTCATAGCAGCAGAGAAAGGAGGAGGGCTCTGTGTCCACTGGGCAGCCGCCCACCCGGCAGCTCAGAGGGCGGCCCCGACGGACATGCAGGCTCCTCCGGCCTCTGCCGTTAGACGCAGAGGTTTTCCGTGCCCTTCCGATGATCTTGTCACACAAGTGTGACAGCAGGCGAACTCTGAAGAGCTGGAGGTCAGTTATTTCTAGAAGCCCATTTAGAGCTGGCACTGAGTCAATATTTTGATGCGCACGTTTTCACGGTGACGAGCACCTCCCTGGAGACTCTTCGGGTTCAACCTCACCCCGTTTATGTAATTGGCATCAACCTTCTGAAGGTGACACGTGTAAGTCAGCCTTTGAATTACGAAGCAACAGAACCACCTCAACCGTGAAAACAGTACTGAAATAAGAGTTAGTCATTTTAAAAGCATTTTAAATTCAGTCAAATAAACATTACGTTTTAGCGTTTCACCCTGCTGGCTGTCAGAAAGTCTTCAGGTTTTAAGAATTATTCATTCCAATTACTTGTTTCAAATCTGGGTTGGCAAACTTTTTCTGTAAAGGGCCAGATACTAAATATGTTCGACTTTGCAGGCTAACTGGTCTCAGTCCAAACCCCTTCACTCTGCTGTGGACAGCACAGGTGTGGCCTCAGCTCTCCGCACGGGCCAGGCGGGGCCGAACGCCAATAAAGCTTTATTGACAAAAACAGCAGTGGGAGCAGCCCTCTTAGTTGGCTGACCCGTTTCAAACTAAAAGTGGTTCAAAAGAAAATCATAACAAAACTCAAAATTCTAGAAAATCCCGATTTTACGGAAAACCTAAGAGAAGTGACTTTTACATCTGAAGCAGAAACCAAACACACCCACCTCTAAAAGCCAGAAGCACATCAAGCCCCTTCACAGTGACTGAACTTCCAAAGGACAAATGATAAAAACACATGTATGCACTGGTCAGGGCCCAAGGGAGAGGGGACGGCAGAGGTTGATGTATCTTGAAAATACCACTCGGAAAACTGAAACCAAAAGGGAAGAACATTTCCTTGTTTTGTTTCCTAAAAAGATTCTTCGGCATAAGAATTAACAACGGGAAAGATTAATTTGAGAACAAGCCTAGCAGATGAGCCCCGGCTCACACAGAAGACACCCTGCGCGGGGGTGCGGGTAGGGGTCTCAGGGCAGCCGCTTCTCCTTCCTGCACCCTCCACGCACTTGCGCCCTCCCCGGCACAGCCCTTGAACGCTGGGGCTGCTCTCTTTTCAGGCCAAGGGGCAGGGTTTACAAGCAGCAGCTGGGCCGCCAGGAGTCCCAAATCGCCAGGCCAGCAGCCCCCAAACTCAAAGCTGGCCACCCTGTGGGGGGACTGGATATCCACCCGAGCACCTGGTCTGTGCGTCACAGCCCTGAGCCGAGAAGCCCCTGAAATGCTGTCCTCATCAACAAGACGCACACGGGTTTCAGAACACCTGCATCAACGCAGCGCATTGGTCACCCTGAAATCTTGCCGTGGTTATGACATCACACCTGCTGTCATGTCCCAGGCATGAGGGCAGGGACCATCCATTTTTTTGACAAATAGGGGGAGTCCTCATACAAGCTTGGGAGGCATCACCACAGAACACCAACCATCTCTGGACACAACCCGGACCTTCCAGGCTGATCCGTTCAGGGAGGGAGACAACCCCAATGACTTCAAGATAAGCAACCACACGCGACTTTGTGGGAAGGCACCGCCGCATGCACCCACCAGTCCTCTGACGGGCTGCTAGCTCATCACGATGAATTAGGCGAGGTACATCAGGGAAAACAAGACATTTAAAGCCCAAGACGGGGGAAGCAACCTAACAAAGATGGGTGGTGAATATATAATGCAAGCTGACTACTAATTGTTCAAAATGCATTTATGGCAAGTTGGTTGGGGCCAAAAAAATCCCGCGAAAATCTTTAAAGGTCCTACTTGCCCCTTAACCAGCACTGCTCCCTCTCCTCTCCTCCCTCCCCCTGTCCCCGGCCCCCTTTCTCTCCCTCCTACCAGATTTCCTAATGCACAGCAGTACTTCTAAAGCAAATCGTTAGGAATGAGAAGGAAGCTGATTCTTCCACTGCTTTTTTAAAGCAGGGTCTCTGAGCCCTGTCCATACACACCCCCTCTTAACCTCGTGCCATGTTAACCTAAAGCCACCGGGCTTTTTCTCCATGGCAGAAGGTTCCTCGGCCATGCGACCTGGGGAGAGAGAGCTTGGGGAGAAAACAAGGCAGAGTTAACCACGTGAAGGGAGAACATACCGGCCCCTTACCTTTTGTCCTTTATCCTTCTGAAACACAAAGACGGGCGGAGCAATGGCAGGCTTTTCTGCAAAAAGAAAAATTGGTGTTTTTCCCCCCAACACTATATTCGTACAGTAAACAAAGCTACATTCGTTTGTAATAAGTAAAAACAAAAAACAAACCTGGTATAAAACTAGTAACTCAAAAGATCATCAAATAGCTTAGAAAACAGTTTCTTCACATGGATGAGGGGAAGTGTTCAGTGTGAAAAAACTCTACACAGTGGTAGGATACGTGCACTTTTCTGTGTGCATGTACACACCAATAAAAAGGTTCCAAGACTCACTCAGAACAGGCCATGTCACTGATGGAGGGAGTGCGGTGTGGAGGGTGGCAGGCTGCAGGGTGCCCGGGTGGCTGCTACTCAGCGCCACCAACCGTGGTGCTGCAGGAACGAGGCGCAGAGATGGCAGGTCCCCAATTTCAAAGGCTGGAGACTAGTTTAGTTTTTTCATTTTTTTTTTTTTTTTTTTGGTCGCGCCATGTGGCTTGCAGGATCTTAGCTCCCCGACCAGAGATTGAACCCGGACCCCAGCAATGAAATTGTCGATTTTTGACCACTGGCCCGCCAGGGAAATCCCTAGGTTTTTAATTTTTCCACATCTGCAGGCCAGCTGAGGCCAGGGATGACCCATTTGCAACCTCTGCCCACGGGACGCATGCTCTTTGGAGAGCTTACTCCGCTCAAGTCAGCCCTGCATTCCACCTGGGTCTCTAAGTGAGCGCCCGTTAAAAAAAAAAAAAGTGTGGAGTTGTGAGAAGTCTGAAAGGCCATCTTGCACAGCTGCTGCTGAAGGAAGAAACCCTTTGGGATGTTGTCACTGGACCAGGGAGATGCCGCCGGTCGTTCTCAGGCAGCTGAGTCCATGGCTCTTGGCCACTTGCTCGAGCGGGCGGCCGCTCAGGAAGGCCCTGCCGCTGGCCAGCGGGTTCTGGACGAGGACTGCCTTAACCCGTGGGGGGGCCCAGAGGCGCCTGCCTCACTGCGTGGGGCCGGGGCGCGTGGCTCTGGGTGCGCTCATGAGTCCTGCAGGCGTGCCCAGGGCCTCTCTCAGCACTCGAGGCCTGGAGAGTGGCGTGGATGGGAAGCCGGGGGATCATGAATTTGGGGAGCACTCGCACGACCCTTCCCCATCCCTCAGTTGTGAGGAGCCGAGGTGAACCAGGAACCCGCACTCACACAGCTTTAACCCGGCAGGACCACTACGCGGGAGGGGACACAGTTTGCGGGCCATGAGAGCGCTCGTGGGGGACGCGGTCGGAGGGTCTGGTCTGGAGCATCAGGGAAACGCTCCCGAGAAAAGGCAGCTGTGCTGAAGCCTCAAGGAGAAGAGTGAAGGGAGAGGGGCAGGTGTGAAGGTGACAGGGAGCCCAAGGGGCGGATGGTGGCGACGCGAAGGATTTGGGACGGTTGTAAAAGGAGTGGAGGAAACACAGAACAGAGTTTGGGGAAGGGGGTGAAGGCGATCACCCACAGTAAAGAAGACAGGGGGCGGGAGGGACAAGGTCTGGGAGGCAAAAGGACAAGTCCCGAGATGGGCAAATGGACACTGTCCCACTCCCCACCCCCAAAATTCCCACCCTACAGAGGAGTAGGACAGACACCAATCTTCACTTTGGGGCCACAGCCCACCAACGGTGACCATTCCCTCCGCTGTGCTCACTGAAGCCTTGTGGCACTTGGGTCCGATTCACCACGACAGTCCTCCCCAGGCACAGCCCACGCAACCACTGGGGTGAATGACATCTAGGAGACCAAACTGCCACAAGGGAGGAGGGTGGAGGCGTGGAAGGGTCTTCCACGCTTCCCAAGACAGCTGTCTCCCCAGCACAGATGCACAGTTGCTCCACAAACCCGGGGGATCGAATGAAAGCATGAATGTGCTTACTGCTGGGCAGTAAATGACAGCAAAGGAAAGCTGGAGGGACTCTGGGGACAGCTGCAGCTTCTCCACACCATGTCTACCACGGGCGAGCCCAGACACCTTCTGGCGCTGCCCTTTACCCCATAAGCCTAGCACCCGGGGCTGTGGGTCCAGACTCCAGCCTCACTTCTGCAACCGACTGCCCGCCAGCTGCAAGGCTTGGGGGTGTGCAGGAAGGAGCTGGGATTTTGGTCAGCCTAGGGCCCCCGCCCCCCCCCCCCCGCCTTCCTCACCTCCGTGGTTTAGATGGAGCCCAACCTGGCTCCAGGCTCAAGGAGGAGAATACTGCATGCCCTGGCCCCAGGGGACACGGCGGCACATGAATAAGGCCAGGCCGCTGCCAGCGAATGAGACTCGGGTCCAGGACTTCCGTTGGAGCTACTGGGGAAGGGGCGCTCTTTCTCTGCTGGGGCTGCCAGCAGCTGGGTGTCACCACAAGGGGCCCTGGAGCAGAGCCAATCCAGCAGGAAGCAGAGCTGGGGATGGAGGAGGAAACTGAACCCTGGAGACACGGCTGGAGGCCCGGGGTCAGCAGGCCCGAAGCTAACCCCACCCCACTCTGACTCTTCAGTGAGGCCAGCAAAAGCTGATTTTTGGTTAAGCTGGCCTGAGCTTGACTTCTGTCTGTCCCTTGTCTCTAAGAGCCTCCGGCCTCTCCGGCAGAAGACGCCTAGCCGCTGTAGACCTAATTAAACACACACCATACCCTGTAGAAGAAACCTGGGACTGGCCTCACAGTGAAGCCAAGATGCTCTCTTTCTCTTCCTAGCAGGCATCACCACCTGATGTACCGTGTGTGTGGGTTTATTATGGTCTGTCTCCCCTAGTAAGGGATCAACTCCATGAGATCGGAGCCTCTGCCTCGCTCCCCGTGTGTCCCACGGTCTGAGAACAGTAATCGGCACCCTGCAGGGATTCAACAAATATTTGATGGAGGGATGAGTAAGGCAAGGGGGCACTGAGAAAATGACTGCCAGGCTGTAAGGAAGGACTGGAACGGAGAGGAAGCATCTGAGTGGTAGAGGAAGAGCTTCCTGGTGCTGGAACTGTGATGGCTGATGTGCAGGCACCCAGGAGGGGCTGCCTGTGGGCCCCCGGGGCAGGACGGGAACAGAATTAGTTTCAGCAGGAGGCTGCCTCTGGTGCAAAGGTCCTGCCCAGCACCTCCTGGACCACACGGCAGTGTCCGGGCGCAAGCTGGGAGCGGTCCCATCTGCTGGAGGAACCCTCCTGCACGGCAACGGGGCATGTCGCACGGCTGCGGGCAGAGGCCAGCGAGAGGGGGGCATGGGGCTCTGAGCTTGGAAAGCAGACCTACCCTGATCACCTCCACTGCTGTAGTTCAGACCTCCCTTCTTTCTCCGCCTCTACCCTCACCCCCTGAAGTGAGGCCTCCACAGAGCAGCCAGAACCACTGGTGTGAAACTCACACTTTCAACTCAGCAACATCCTCCCAGACTAGGGTCGAAGGCCATTCAAAAAGGGCACCCCGCACCGACCATGACTGTGGCACTGAAGAGCCCCCAGCATGTCCCACGCTTCTGGACTTCTGCCTGGCTTAGTCCCTCTGCCTCCAAGACATTCTCATCTTCTCTTCCGTGGCAGACACACATTCAGGTAGAGACACCACCTCCTCTAGGATACTCCCAGTTTGAACTGGGCTCCTGAAGCCTGCTCTGGCTTATATCCTGCATGGGTTACACCAAGGGTACCTGTCAGGGATGCTGAGAGATCACAGACACAGCATCTGAAACAGCTCTGCACGCAGCCTGTCACCTGGTGTGTGCAGTGTAAGAACCGTCCAGTAAATGTTTGAACTAAACCCCTTCTGTACTTCTTCACATGGGTAGCACCAGCTGCTATGAGATCACATAAATATTTATGAAGCCCTTGTTCTGTGCAAGGCATCACGGGAAAAATGCGGAAAATGCGGAACGGGAAGCCGGGGGCAGAAAACTTCAGGGTAAAACGTCTGATGAAAAGGGAAGGGGTGTGTCTGTTTACTTGGCCGTGTGTGCGTGTGTGTGTGTGTGTGTGTGTGTGTGCGTGCGTGTGTGTGTGCGTGTGTGTGTGCGTGTGCGCGTGTGCGCGCGCGCACATGCCCTGGCAGTATCCTCTCCTGGACCTTAAGCTCCATGAGAGTGGGGCCTCTGTTGTGTTCGCCTCTGTATCTTCAGAGCCAAACGCAGTCTCACACATAACACGTGCTCAACAAGCAGTTAGAGAGCAAGCGGAACGCCGTGGGCCACACGGGCTGGGGCCAGGGAGGCCTGGGCCCTGGCAGCCCACCTTGCGGGCCACAGGGACCCCTGCGGAGGGCAGGTTTGGGGGACAGAACTTTGGTCAGTTCTCTACCAAAGACACAAAGCATCAGAGCCACGCGTGTTTCATTTCTGCTCATCCGCTTTTACGGCCCAAAGTCCGTAAACTGCAAGCTAGTCCCGACTCCACGGCAGCAACACACGCGTGCCCCCTTCCAGGCAGACTGTCTTTAACTGTCCCACATCACCACTGCTTCTGGTTGTCACCGAAAAAGCAGCGTCATCCAGCCAACTGAAACCCAAGTTTGGGGAACGAACAGGGGACAGAAGCAACGAGGCTCCTTGGAACTGCCTGAAGCCCCAGTCCAGCTTTTCTTTCACAAGTGAAGGGAAAACCACCACCAGAGATTTGTAGAGAGACCTAGGCCACCGCAAAGACCTAAAATATTAAAATGTTAACCAAATACACGTTAGTTGATCCAGATTCTGTCCACCAGGTGTTTTTTTCTTAGTTTTTTGGTTCTGTGAAGTGCTCCCTGGGACTTCCCTGGTGATCCAGTGGTTAAGAATCTGCCTTCCAGTGCAGGGGACGCGGGTTCGATCCCTGGTCGGGGAACTAAGATCCCACAAGCCGTGGAGCAACTAAGCCCGTGCGCCAAGTAGGGAGAAGCCCGCGCACCACAGCAAACAGTCCGCATGCCACAGCTAAGACCTGACGCAGCCAAATAAATAAATTCTCCTTGATCAAATTAGTCTGTAAAAAAACAGCCCACCTGGAGCGTTGAATAGACTCATCAACATAAGAAGGGTTAAGAAAACCAACAGTAAAGAAAGCCGTTTCACCAAATGTTCCCCAAAGTTATCTGACCAGGCAACCCCTTTCCAGGAACACCGTGACGAGGCCTGAGAACTGTGGGTGACTGCGGCCAACATTGCTGTGTGAAGTGGGGTGGGATTCGGAACCCTCAAGTCACCTCAAAGAACAGCCCTGCTCTGGGTGGCGCAGGCACTACCGTCTGGGACACGCTTGGTGAGTCGGCCTCACCTCAGCTTCCCAAGGTGCCGATGCCAAGTCCAAGGTGGCTGCTCTTGGTCTGAACCCCTCCCCCATCCTCCTCCACACACCCCTCCTCAGCTCCTGTGCCCCAGATGGCTCCCTGCCTGAGCCCAACCATGATCCCAGCTCCCAGCAAGGGAAAACCCCTGCTTCCCCGATCCCCCAGGTGGCAGTGGGTGGTGGCGAGGAGGCCGGGGACAGACCTGGACAGGCTGAAAGGAGTAGCCTCTGGTGACACCCCTTGGTGACATCCCGGCCCACAGCATGGGCTCTCCCTCCTGTCCCCTGCCATCCTCCACCCAACTGTCTGCTTTGGATGTAAACCTTGGGGCAGCTCAGCTGTGATCCCCAAGGACCAGGACTGGGTTCCGGACCTGGCCTTCACAGTCCTGGTGATAAGCACAGACAGGTAAGCCCAGGTGTGGGAAGTCGCAGATCTCTGCTCCTGTGACACCCCTCTGCCAGATGTCTGGGACCTCTCCCTGCTCCCAGGGGCACTGGTGACGCGGCTGTGACTGTCAGGGTGCTCTGCCCACCCAGCTGAGCTGGGAACCACTCCTCCAGCTGCACCTCGCGCTACGTCCATAGAGGCAATCATGACAGTCACTTGTCAACTACAACTTCCAGCGACTCCACACATTTGAGTGCCCACTGTGCACCAGGTACCATGCTGGCTTCTACGGTGTGGTGGTGACATGGAGAGACATGTCCCCTGCCTGCCAGGAGCTGACATCAGACTTAGTTGAACGTTACAACACAGGGGAAGCACAGAAGGCACTCAGACCGCGGAGCTGGGGCACCCAACCCGGTGAGGCTGCAGAGAAGGAGCAGATCAGGGAGGGCTTCTTGAAGGAAATGCCACTTAAGCGGAAGGTGCAGCATTTAGCCAGGTGACCAGGAGCGGGGAGGAATGAGGCAGCACTGGAGGAACTGGAAGGTCAGGGTGGCACCACTGGACTCCCTTAAAGACAGATGGGAAACAACCCAGCCCAGGGCGAGAGGAGCGGAGTGCAATCCCTCACACCTGCATGGCCCAGCGTAGAAGCTCCTGGCAGGTAAGCACCAATCACACTCAGGCAGTTCCTATCTTGAGCAAAGGAACCAAAGATGGCTCCAAAGAAGTCGGGGGTCCCTAAGGTGCAGGCTGCCTCTTGACCCAAAGGGCCGTAGACCATTCTCCCTGCAGGGAGCGGAGGTCTCTGGGTAACAAAGGGGTCGCCAAGGAGGCAGGCCCTTCTACTAAAGCAGAAACGACTGACCAGGGGCCCTGGGACAAGGGAAAGTCCTCGGATGGCTTGGGTGGGTGCATGCGTGGGAAGTTCTAAAAGCCCCACCCTGAAGGCATCGCTGTAATCTGTGTACAGTGTCTTTGTCAGGGAGAGGGCCTGTAAACTGCCTCCTCAGATAGTGGGTAAGGAGGGTCCAAAGGAGGAGCGTTTTAAGAAGCCCCACACTTGTCAGAATTAAAACAGTGGGCTTCCTGATACCACCACTACAAGCAGGCCAGGGTACAGCACTCAGGGTTTCATCTGTGTCTTTTCTGCCCAGAGATTGACTGGTGGCAAAACCCTTAAAACAAAATGCCTCCTGTGTCTATTTCAGACCAGCAAGGAAGGGGACGCAGTGGGTACTGCCCTGCAGCCAGTCTAAGGAGGAGGAACTCCTAGGGAGAGGGTGGGTGACGGCAGCTGCCCGGATGTGAGGAAAGGAGGCCAAGTCCCTACTGCAAGCAAGGGAAGGGGAGCAAGGAGCTGGCCTGGACCCCAGAGGTGACCCCGGGGTAGAAGGGTGTGTGTCCCCACCCTCCAGGGTGACAGAGGTCTTGGGATCCCATCTTTAGACTTCTCCAGCCTCTGCCACGTAGTCACAGCGAGGACATTACCAGATGGGGTTTCCCAGAACCCTGGGATGGTCTCTCACACAGGCCAGCAGTCATTGATCAGAAAATACTTACGGGCCAGGCACCTAGGTGCTCAGCACTTCATCCGCATCACTGTCCTGAAACTTCACAACCACCTTAGGAGGTAGGTCCTTAGTTTACAGAACAGGAACGGAGACTCAGAGAGGGCGAGCGACTTGTCCAAGGTGGGGCTGGGTCTCCAACCCACGCGGGCCTGACTCTGGTCCCCGACCCCCACTACTACCCACGCACCGCAAGGGCAAAAGGGAGAAGTCACCGTCCCATTTTGCTTCCTCCCATCTTTCCCTCTCAGGTGGGCCTTGAAGCTAAGAAACTGGGACTCTTCTTTTGAGAAGTAACATCAGGAATAAAGCAGCTGTCAGTAAACATTCTAGACAAACATCTCTGGAAGAGTACAAACGAAACTAAAGGGTGAGCGATGGACTGTGGGGTGGGCCCGAGGCTTCCAGCAAGTCTTGCGACCATCTGCTTCAGAGGAGCGTGCAGTTACACCAAGGGCAGACCCTCAGGCTCCTCGAGGAGAGAATGGAGACCCACGCTTAACGGTGAGGCCCGCTACGCCTCTGCAGCTGTCAAACGTGTAACCGTGGGAGACTGTACGTAACACATTCACAACCGAAGGTGAAAACACACACATTCTCTGTGTGTTTTCAGCCCCGCATGCAGGCCTTCCTTCTTCACCCTATGCACGGAGGCAAGCACACAGAAGCCGCGGGCAGGCCTGCCCCTCGACTAGCTCTGGCACGCCCCCGTGGCTGCCTCCAGCCTCCGTCTCTGAGGATGTCTTCTAAACTAAACAGAAGAAAATATGTAGACCCAGGAAAACACACAGAGAAGGGAATCTGGACTATCTTGGCCTGTTCTGTTTATTCCCCTCCTAAATGATGGATCGAACACCTGCCAGGAAATAACCCCCATCTGGAAAGCCACATAGAATTCTTGTCCAAAGTGTCAGCAAGGTAGTTGTGCAAAATGAGCTTTAATCCTGCGCCGATGTGTCTTAATCTTATCTGTGCAAAAGATATGGAAAGCATCTTGCCAACACAAACAACAGTCTGTTAATACGTGCCAACTGCTTTAATCCTGTGACACTTACTATCTCAAGCCTTCGAGTCCTTTCTTTTTCTCAGGAATTATTATAAACAGTCCTGTGCAGCAACATAAAGGTGAATTTGTCACCGATGTGTCAACTCTGTTCGCCAACTAATTCTTTGGTGAAGAGTAGAACTGATCTCAATCATGCTGTTGCTAGGCAATACCTCTCTGATTTCAGTGTACCGCAGGCTCAGCTAGTGGGCAGTGGGTCCCTTCATTCTTTTTTTGGTACTTGAATATATTTTTCCTCAGGCAGCTCTCAACTGGTCTCATGGAAATCATAGGGGGGCCCAGTTTTGGGAGATGACAGTATATCTTTCATCTTATACCCTTCTTTCTGGGATGCTCTTCATCACAAAATTACCATCACCTACTGAAACCCGAGCCACTCTTCAGGGCTCTAACATGACCCTACATTTCTGACAACAGCGGGGGTAATAAGCCACTTGGATTTGCTGAATGGCCCTAACTAGACCCGGAGGCAGGCGCTTTACATACTCCATCTCATTCAATGTCATCACAGCCCTATGGCATAGAAATTATTTATCGTCTCTGATTTGCAAATCACGAAACAAGACTGAGAGGCCTCGGAGAGACACGTGCCCTGCCCAAGTCACGATGCTGGTAAACAGCAGAGGTGGGATCAGAACCCTAAGCCTGACTTCCAAGCTGGGTGCCTCACATCCCCCTCGACCCCTCTCAGGCCAAGCCACATCCGCCTTCTTTACTTCTAGAAGCACCAGCCCTGCAGCCCTCTCCGATCCCTCCACCCCTGCCCCACCCACTCAGACTACAAGCTGCTGGGGCAGACCCTGCACTTTGGATACCTCTGTGCCTTAAATCGAGGAAAAACCCCATAAACCTATTAATACATCAAACAAAGTCAGCAACCTCACCTAAAACTACTGAGAAATCGGGGAGCCAGCTTTGACAGCACTTTTCTATTCTGCCACTAGATGGCGCGACACAAGCACAGCTGAGGTGAAGTATCGATGCAAGCGGCCAGCCGAAGATTCAGGGGAAAGTTCCAGTGAAGACAGCGGAAATCCCCTCACAGGAAGGAGAGCTAAGGACTCCAGAAAATCTGCTGAGGCTGCAGGCCAACTGATGAAGTTTGGGAACGCGGGCGCTGGTTTCTGGGTGTGTTCAGATGGGCCTCAACCACCTGCGGCTGGGACCCTGGGCAAGTTCACACGCTTTCCCCACATACTGCCTGCGTCTGTCAACAGGGATGGTACCTACACCCCAGTCGGTTCGGAAGGACTGAAGGAAATGATGCATATCAAGTGCTGGGGAAGTGGCTGGCATGCAGTCCGAATTCCACGCTGGCGTTACTACTGTTACTAGAATTCCACAGAGACTGCAGATACACTGACGCCGTCTCAAAGCAGGGGTCTTGGACTCCAGGACTGTCTCCAGTCGCCAGGCCCTCAACGATGATAAACACCTCCCGGTCTGGCCCCTTCCAAGAGCTGCCTGGACACGGGGACACCTCGCCACAAACAGTCTCTCATAATCCCTTGAGCCCTTCTGAGGCTGAGGGGATCACTGAGGTGAGAGCCGACGGCAGGCCCACTAGCCAAGCCCTGCTCACAGCAACACGACTTCCTGAGAACCCACGATGAGCCAGGTGCAAGGCACCAGGCACTGGAGACAGGAGGAAAGGTGAACGAGGCCGCAGCCATCTAGTGGGAAGAGGAGAGAAAAACAAGCAGCCGGAGGCGTGCGGGGACAATGAGGAAACCCTGGAGGCAGGCGCTAGACGGCCGCTGGAGCAGGGCGGTGGGCAGAAGGGGGCCGCAGCGGGGGGGGGGGGGGGGGGGAAGGCCTCTCCCAGGCGCCATCTGAACCTTGGGTGTGAAGGAGCGACCAGGTGAAGGTGGAGTATGCCGGGCAGAGGGAGCCCTAAGAACGAACATCCTAAGGACAGGAAGAACCCGGAGGCCCATGTGACCCCAGAGTTCCCTTAGGTGAGGGCAGGAGGTGAATTTGGGGAGGGGGAGCATGGTGAGGAGTCCAAGCAGGGGTGTGATATGATCCGGTTCATTTTTCTGAAAGACCACCCTGGCAGTGGTCCTCATGAATCCCTTCCATTTCTGCGTGTTATGAAGTTTTGTAATGTGACGTCAGGGAAGATCACCCTGGGAGTGGTGAGGAGAACAGATCTCAGGGAGGCAGGAGGAGTTGCCAGGGGGCCAGCGAGGAGCCCTCAGGTGCTGTCCAGGTGAGAAGCGGCAGTGACAGGGAGGCTCGGGCAAGTCTTGTGGCCTTGCAGACTGGGCGAGGCGGCTGGAGCCTGACTATTCTGGAGACAGAGCGTGCTGGCGCCTGAGCTGTGGAAGCACGTCTCGCTCACTCAGTGGCCGACGTGGTCAGCAAACACAACCCCCATTTTTCTGACAAGACTCCACAAGCAGGCGGCCCCCTCCAAGTGGCACTGATGATGAGTAACCCAGGCCCTGGACTCTCAGATCCCCGGCGGCCACATCAATGCTGCAAAACATCCTTTCTCCTCTGAGCAAACGGTAGCCTGTTTTCTCACTCTTGCCACCTGAGAAGCCAAACTCTCCAAACTGTTTTCCCCACTCCCGCTCTGCTGTTACAGATGCAACACAGGCGTTAATTCTGGGCTGATGAATTCTCGAAATTCTGTGTGGCAAGCCTGGGGGAGTTTAATTTAGCAAAGGCATTTAAAATGTACTGCAAAAGCAAAGCTTACCTCCTAGACACGTGCATGGAGAAACCACTGTCTTCTCTGTCAGGTTTCAGGAGAACGAGCGCCCAGTGAGTCAAAATGATCCATTGGAAAGGATGAGCTGGGCTCCTAGACTCAGTGGCTGGAGGTGGGCACACCGGGACAGGCCGACTCCTCTTACAGACACAGCCTTGGGCTTCAGCCCCCGTGAAAGGGAATGGCCCAGATGCAGAGCATCTCGGAAGGTCCCCCCCTGGAACTTGGAACAGTGCTGAAGGTCATGGAAAACACTGTTCCCCCTTAACAGGGACATGAAGTCCATGATGCCTACAACTGCCAAAAGGCCATAATGGGAAAAAAAGGTTGGGAGGGTGAGCCCTAAGCTCTAGTTGGCAAACAGTTTATTCTTGGACACTTTTATTTTGCCCCCAACTCCACCCCCTGGACACTGGGCAATGTCTGAAAACATTCCTGGGTATCACGATGGGGAGGAGTTCCTAACAGCATCTAGTGGATGGAGGTCAGGGATGCTGATCAGCCTCCTACTGTGCACAGGATGCTCCCCCAACCACAAATGATCCAACCCCAAATATCAACTGTGCTGAGGATGAGAAAAAGACTGAGTCAGATCCCTAACTCACATTATACACCAAAGTAAATTCTCAGTGGGTCAGACGGCACAAACCAGGGTGATGCCCCAGCATCTGTGAATTACCTCCTCTCTCCCTCCCGGCTCCGTTTGTGTATTTAAATGTGTGCAGCATCCTAGGACTTTAGTAGATCAGATGACTATGTTGCACAGTCTCTTGGCAGGGGGAGGGTCAACAGAATCCCCTAACACAGGGGTACTCAAACAGGTGCGATTTTGCCCCCGAGGGGACATCTGACAACGTCTAGAGACATTTGGGTAGAGGTCAGGGGCACTGCCAAACATCCCACGATACACAGGACAGATCCCACTGGAATGTCTCAATGAAACTTGGTTATAACCCGAAAGGAGCTTTCTCTCTACCTAGGCATCCAATCAGAAGACTAACAGCCAGTAGTAACTGACATAGATCCGCACCTACCAGTGGGCCAATCCCATGCCATATGTTCCTTTCACACAACAATCCTCAGACTTGATTAGCATCGTTCCCAATCTACAGATGCAGGAATTGAGGTCAAACAATTTGCCCAAGCTCCTGGGCAAGTAAGTGGCAGAGACAAGACACAAACCAAGGGCACTTCCGACTGTGCCACAAGCTATCAACCGGAGCCTGCCAGTCAGTTCCGGTCTAAAATTCCTTTGAGGCTTGAGACAGGGGAGAAACCCACATGGATCTCCTTACAGGCCCCACTCAGGCCAAGCATCTGTCTAAGAGGTGCTACGACAGGGCTGAAACCCAAATGGCAGCCAAGGTCAGGTAGGCACTGGAAAAGGGGGAAGCGGGCCAGGCCCCAAGCAAGTCGGTGGAGACCGCGGTGCCTAGGAAGGCACAGTCTATCTCAAGGTGGCAGCTGCTCCTTAGTCCTGGCAAATCATTACTGTGCAGGAACGCAGGCTGAGGCTGGCTGCTGTTTTTCAAGAGAAATCGGAAACCTGGATTATTCTTTCCCCTGAAATCTCGGAATTCTTAAGTATTGCCTCCTAATTAAAAGCAAACAAAGACAAACCTAAATGAGCCAAATTATATATGTCTGCTTGCCCCCAAAGCAAGGTTACAACTTCTGCCTGTGGTTTTTGACTCTGGCTCCATGTCGTAAAACATCTGTGGGGTCCTAGACACTGCGGACCTCCTGCAACAATCTCCAATGGTGCAGCCAAAGCATCCGTTTTAATTCTCCTCCACAACCTCCTTAAATAAGCGTGAAGCACGGTCAGGGTGAATATTCACAGCAAGTGCTACGCAATAGCACCAAGTGCCAAGACAACCAAGGATGAAGTGGAGTACAGGGACTTTACTCTGAGACTCTGTGCTGTATAGTTTTCTACCAAGCAGTGCACAGCCACACCGAACACGGCTCGTGGAACCACAGGAAGGTTACTGCACGAGGTGGTAAAAACAAACCCCTTCAAACAAAACAGAGAACCCCTGCTGCTTGCTGCCAGCACTACCACCAGATCCTGAATAGACAACGAAGCAAACCCATCTGCCTCCTGATGGTTTCAAAGTACCATGGAGAGCTACCAAGGCTCGGCCAGGTCAATACCAGCTGCCTTTCCCAGGTAGTTTCCATTACATGAGAAAGGCCCTTTTCAAGTCCCCCAGATGCATCCCATTGCTCCCCAAATGGCCCCCATTTCCCACTCTACCCCAGCCTATTCTCTGGGCCTGAACTCACTTACTAGGCAGGAATTCGACTGGTACCTAAAATGCCCCCTTGGCTGGCCCCAAACACGGTCCCCGCTCCCAAGGCCATTCTAAGCTTCCTGGCTCTGACCCTAGGAACTTCCTGTCGCCTCCTCTCTCTCCAGCTCCTTCAGCGTACAAGCACACAGCAGATCCCGACCGGCCCTCATACCCCATGATGCCCGCAGGCAACGGGACTGCTGGGGTGAGTCCATTTTCCAGTTAACTGGGAGGCAGGCTGCAGACGTGGTGGAGAAGTTTTAAACTTGCAGAACTGCAAGCTTTTCTGTCTACACACAGGATCCCTGTCAAAACTTAAATTTTCTTCCAAGTACATAAAGACTTTAGCATGGCACCCTCAGCTACCGCCAGGCCCCATCTGCCCCAGGTGTGAGAGGCATGCAAGAGTTGACCTCAGGACAAACCCCAGGGTTAATGTTTATCATAACTTCATGAAAACTTTGAAAAATTGCTTCTCACTTCTCCTAAGAATTAAGTTTAGGGCAGGGGAAGGGGGTGGTGAGAATCAAGTGAACTGAGGATTCCAACTGTTTTGAGTTCTAGCTCATCAATAAAAACTCAGCTGCATCCCATCCTCTCTGGGGTTAGGTTTTAAATCAAAAAGTAAGGTGAGAACTGATGAAAGCCAAACCACCCTTGAAAATCTCTGGACTAATACTTGGTCTGGCCAGATTAGGGGTTCTCAATGGGGGGCAACTGTGTGGGGGAGGCTCCCCCCACCAGGGGACACTGAGCAATGTCTGGACACTTCCGGTTGACATGACTGGGGGAGGGTGCTATTGGCATCTAGTGGGTCGAGACCAGGGAAGCTGATCAACATCCTACAATGCCCAGCACAGCCCCACAACAGAGAATTATCTGGCCCCAAATGCTTAGAGTGGCGAGGCTGAGAGCCCCTGCCTAGATGATCACACAATCAAAGTCAAGACAGAACCTAAGAGGACGGACAGCCCAGCTCTGGCTGCCTCTCATCCTGGGCTCACCCCAGGGGGTGGATTCAGTGGGGGTGGATTCACCTGCACTGTTCAGACTCACTTCTTGCCCTCTCTTGCTTCGCTTTGAGCACTTCAGCTAAATGTGTCTGTAACGTAAGTCCACCATAGTAAAAATAGCTACTATTTACTGTTTATTACCAGGCTGAGATAGGTGCTAAAGAATTTGTATGCGTCAATTCAGCCAAGGGTCACAGCAACCATGGGATAGATAAGATCACTGTTATCCTCATTTTGTTGGTGAGAAAACTGAGGCTCAAAGGAGTTAAGAATTTGGCCAAAGTCACTCAGAGAGTACAAGGCAGAGTTAAAACACAAACCCGGCTCTAATGCAAAGCCTGTGCCCAACCATCACTTTATATGGAGGGTCTCAACTGAGGGTGATTCTCCCCACCTCCTGCCCTGGGACACTACACAATGTCTGAAGACATTTTTGGTTGTCACGACCCCTGGGGTAGGGGTGCAGGGGAGGGTGTGTGCTACTGGGATCTTACGTGTAGTCAGGGATGCTGCTATGATGCTCAACATCCTACAGAGCAGAGGACAGGCCCTCAACAGAGAATCACCAGGTCCAAAATGTTGATAGGGCCAAAGTCGAGAACCCTGCTTTATACGGTCTCTTGGGTTTCCACCCTGCGTGTCCGCAGGCTGGCAAGGCGTCACGTGCACGTGGTATCTTTTTTTTTTTCCGGTACATGGGCCTCTCACTGTTGTGGCCTCTCCCGTTGCGGAGCACAGGCTCCGGACGCGCAGGCTCAGCGGCCATGGCTCACGGGCCTAGCCGCTCCGCGGCATGTGGGATCTTCCCGGACCGGGGCACGAACCCACATATCCCCTGCATCGGCAGGCGGACTCTCAACCACTGCGCCACCAGGGAAGCCCTGCACATGGTGTCTTTTAAGGCTGGGATCTAGAATCCAAGATCTCCTATAGCTCAAATACACTTTGCTCACCCTCTTCTCAGTCTCTTTACCTTTACCAGGGACCAAACGCTGCCTTCAAAACCCGATGCCGGTCTACAAGGCAGAATAACTCCAGAGACAGAATGATTAACGACTTTGGGATGTATCAGTAGCGAAATGCCAAGCAGAAGAGAATATCCCAGGACACAAGTGTACAACACTCACACACTCCTAGGAGAGAAACATTCCAGTTGGACCTTAATAGTCATGGACTACAGGACTACCAACAAAGGGCCGTGGGAGTTGCTGTCACAGCTGAGATCACCATGGTAAGGAGGGCCAACAAGATGCCGTACTGGATACACAACTGGAAGTGTTTCTTTCCACACAAGCACAGCACTCCTAACCTGTACTACTCAAGCCAGGGCTTCTCAACCCTAGCTGCACGTTGGGATCGCCCGTGCTGTTTTCTGTCTCTATAGATGCCCAGGTGTGAGGACGGATATGATTAGGATCCCAGTTTGGAAAGGCAGAAGCTGAGAGGGCGTCTGAGATTAAACAACAAGTAGGAAAGCACACATATGGCGCAGTCCCTAAAGCTTCAAAATGCATAGGCAAGGAAGTCCCAGTTCACATAGTGGATAAGAAATTAAAGATCCTAGCAGGCTGCACAAGCCCAAACCAGAAATGGAGTGGAGAAACACATGACACCCAATTAAAGGGCGGCAGAGATATGAGAGGCATAAAAGACCACTAAGATTTGATTTTTTTTGGAGACAGCTAGGCCAGAACTAGTGTCAGAGGCAAAGTACTAGGTGGGTGTGGCATTTACTAGGCAAAAACTTTAAGTACTACAAAACAGTCCGTCTTCTCCATCTTACACTTAACCTGTTCAACTATGCAATTTACAATCGACAGCTCATGTGTCAGCGCATATGCTAGAAATGGTGTCCCTGGAAAACAGGAATCCATAATTTTCCCTTTGTGCTCAAAGGTACACCTCACCACGAAGGTCCTGACTGATGAATTCACTCATTCCTTCAACAAACATTTCTTGGACACCTACTCTGCGCCAGGCACTATCCTAATTGGGGTGGGGGATCCATCAGTGGCAGACAAAAATCCTCACCCTCATGGAGCCTACGTTCTAGAAGCAAACAAGTAGACCTAGCACACCGGTTGGTGATAAGTGCCGTGGGGCAACATGAAGCGGGGCAGAGGGGATAGGGAACGCGGATATGATTTGAAATAGGTGGCCAGAGAAGTTCTCAACGATAAGGGAACATGTGAGTAAAAACCTACAGGAGGGGCAGAAGCGAGCGTGGGGACATGTGCAGGAAGGCTGACTCAGGCAGAGGAACCAGCGGGTCCAAAGGCATACAGGAGAGAGGATGTGGACCATGCAAGGGATGCGGAGACAGCCAGAGTGGATAAAGCAGGGCCCGTCGGGGACAGAGTGGCAGGAGAGGAGGACAGGGAGGTCTCAGGGGCTATCTGCCTTTGGGGTTGGCAAACTGTCAGCTGGCTGAAGGTGGAAGGGAGGCCCAGGCAGCGGCAGCGCTGGTGGTGAGAGGTGGTCACCCCCGGAAAGATTTTTAAGGTAGAACTGACAAGATGTGCTGTGGCATGGGAGAGAAAGAGGAGTCAAGGGCGACGTCAAGGTGTTTGGCCTGAGCCATTCAAAGGATGGACTTGCCATTTACTACAAGTGGAGAAGGACGGTGGGCTGGGCGGGTTTGGGGGAGAAAGACAGGGGTTTTGTGTGATGTGGCTATTGGACATCCAAGTGGAGATGTCGAACGCGACGTCGCATAGGAGTCTTGAATTCAAGAAAATGAATGAGCCCAGTACACAAATACACAGAGTGCGTCATACTGACTCCCATTTATCCAGTCCCCGGTTCTGCCTGCAAATGCATCTTGTGAATGGAATGCCTCAACCCTCCACTGGCTCCTTTGTCTTATCAAAGACTTGCGGCCTACGTGGCGGGAGGGGGTGGTGATCAAGACCACCTTGATCCACATCCCTGCTCCTCACTAGTTGTGTGACCTGCCTTGGACAAGTAACTTAACCACTCTAACTCAGCTTCCTCATGGAGAACAAGAGCCGACGGTACCTTCCTCCGGGAGTTTTTGTGAGGAGCGAGGGTTACTCCAGATCACACGCGCCCAAGACTTTGAACAGTACCTGGTAGCACTCCAAATGCTCCACCAGGGTGAGCACTTATTATTGTCATTCGTGCACTCGTGCAGCTCAGTACAAACCTCAGGCCAGCAGGGAGCAGGGTATGGGGGGAAATCAGGGCCAGGCAGGTAGATCGCCTGCCTGTAGTTGTGCACCTAGACACGGAGGGAGCTAAAAATAGGCCTCAGAAGGTCTTGAAGCTATTAGCGATCTCAACGCCACGGCTGATTTCATCAGACAGCGGCTGATGCGGCGCTTTCCCTGGGCCATTCGGAACTGTAACCTTGTCAAAATCGCTCAGCCAGGATGTAAGCGCTCCGCACAGGAGGGGATCGCACAGTCTCTGTCTCTCCCTCTGGAAGTGCAACCAACAAAAAGGGCCGAAAAGCCGCCAGGGCTTTCAGTGGCTCACACCCTGCGGCTGGACCTAAATGAGCGGAGACGCGGCGCGACTCTCGGGTCGCCAGGAAGGATCCGAGGGAACTGGCGGGAACTGGGGGGCTGAATTGGGGGTGGGGGTGAAAACAAACAAGACGTTCTCCATCCTCGGCGTGGGGCAGGCCCGCGGAGGATGAGAAGCCCACAGACCGGGGGGTGGGCCGGCTCGGCAGCCAGGCAGGGGAAGGGGGAAAGCCGGGGTCCCCGAGAACGAGGGGGCGGGGAGGGAGCGTGGCGCGCTGGGCCCGCGACCAGGCCCGGAGATCCATTTACATCCGAGGCCGAGGCGTTGAGGCCGCGCTCCCGCCCCCTTCGGCCTCCGGCCTGGCCTGCGAGGCGAAAGGGCCTCAGGGCCGCGGCCCCCGCCGTCTCCAGAGCCGTCTGGCCAGACGGTGGCAGGGCCGGGGCTGCCGGGAGTGAGGGGCCCGGCCGGTGAGCCCGGCCTGAGGGGACGCAATGGGGGACGGCTGAGGGACCCACTGGGCCGCTCTCCCGGAGCAGACAGGCCCCCCGCACCCCGGGGTGCTCAGCCCTCGGGCCTGTGGCCCCCGGGCCTCCCGCCGCCCGTTCCCTAGCCGCCGGCTGGCCCCCAACGGCGCCTCCCCTACCTTCGTTCGCCAGGTCCGCCATTTTACTTCCTTAAGCCCTCCCACAAGGCCCCGCGCCGGCCCGGGCTCGTCTGCCTTCTGCCAGAAACTCCCGCGCGTGCGCACTTGCCAAGTCGACTCCGAGCAAAGCGGGCAGTTAGCGGCTGCGCGCGGAGCCCAGCGCGGTGAAGCTCTCGGGATCCGGGTCCGAGCCGGGCCAAGCTCGGAGCACGCGCCTGCGCATTAACCACCCCCGCCTCCTTTTCCCGCCGACCGAGGGGGCGTGGGCAGGGCAGGGCGCACGCGTAGTGGGCCTCGCGCGCGCCGCGAGTAATGTGGGAATCTGCGTTCCCTGCGGCTGCGCGCCCGGAGTGGGTCTTCATGCTGCTGCTTTCCGCTTGTTTTTCGGCCTCGCACCCTCGGTGGGAGCTTGAACCGTGGAGGGCGCCGCGACCGACGCCTTCTCCTAGGTAGATCCCTGGGTCGGGGCGGGGGGCGGGGCTTTCCACGTGCGCAGTCCCGAGGCCCGGAGGGAGGCCTGTAAGGGGTCGTGGGGCGCCTTGTGTCACCCCAGGCCTCAGTTTCCCCTTCTAAGGGACCAGTACTTTAGGCAAACTTTCTGAGGCCACGTGGAGAGGTGGGGGATGGTTGGGGGGAGTAGAGGTCAGAGGTTGAGGATCACTGGCCAAAGGGAAGGTTCATGGCGGGGCGGGGCACAGGTGTTGATCCGGGACTTGACCTCACAGAGCCATCAGAATGGGAGCTCCAGGACGACTGGCCCCTGAGGTCCCGTACTGAACAGCGCCTGGCACCGAGCCTCACCGAGTGTCTTCACCGATCACGTGGGCTGATGACCGCTCCCTCCCCCCACCCCCCAGGACTGAGGGGAGAATATTGGACGCCCTGGGCTCATTCGCGACTCACCTGCTACGCAACATCCCGCGGGCTCTGCCTCATCTCCTAAATAGAGCCCAGATCCGCCCGTTCTCCCCAGCAGGGCTCTCTCTCCCTACTCCAGGCCAGACCATTCTCATCTCTCTCCTGGAAAACCCAATAGCATCTTTCTCTCAATGCTCTTTCCTTTCATTCTTATGAAATAAGCAGCACACAGAGGAATCTTTCAAAAATGTGAATTAGATCAAGGGCACATCTTTTCTCAGTGCTTCCAAAGGGCTTTCTACTGAACTTGGAATAAATTCGAAACTTCTTGTTCAGGCTTACAAAGCCCCCGTTTTTTGCTGCCATGTTTCCCCTTGCTCGTTGCAGTTCAGCCATATGGGTCTTTCTGTGTCCTTGGAGCTCACCAAACCCCTTCCAGCCTCAGGATCTTTGCACTAGCTGATCCCTCTGCTTGGGACTTTGTGTCCCTTTTTTTCCTGTTTGAGTCCCAGCTTCACTCCTGCTCCAGTATGATCTGGAGGAGGAGGTCCTATAGCCTGTGGGCCACATTTTTAATTATTGGGAGAAAACCAAAAGAAGAAGAATTGCTCATGACATGTGAAAATTGTATGGAATTTAAATTTCAGTGTCCATAAATGTAGATGTATTTGAAAACAGCCATATTTAGTCATTGACATAATGTCTACAGCTGCTTTGACCTGCAGAAGCAGAGCTGAGCCCTTTTAACGGACTGTCGGGCCAACAAACTTAAAATATTTACTCTTTGCGGCTTTATAGAAGTTTGCCAACCTCTACTCTAGGACACGTGTATTTACATGGTTGTTCTATACATTTCTGTACAACCAATGGGGTGTGGTGAATGTTTAACAACAGCTGCTTCTCTGGGGGGAGAACGTGTGTTTCTGTCTGTGTTTATATGTGTGCCTGTGTGTGTATAGTTTATTGTAAATTTTACTGCTTTCCCATCACTTTAAGTCTTGAAGACAATAAAACAATCAATTGGACCCTGGCTGGTAGTGCTGGCTTTCTTGGTATAAGTATACTTCAGCTATGGCTGATTTCAAGCTACCAATGTGAATGTCACTAACCAGAGTTGAGCAGAGGTGTGCAGTAGCACACTAGATTTTTTTCTTCTTCTTCTAGAGCCTGCTGCTTTCTTGCTGCAGCCCCCAAAACAGCATCAGCATCACCTGGAAATCTGTTGAAAATACAGACTCCCAGGCCCCAACCCAGACCTGAATCAGAATCTGCATTTTAGCAAGATACCCAATAGACACCTGATTTCGCTATCCTGGATTTTGCCTCCGGGCTGAAGGCACAGGCCACAGAGCTTGGTTAGAAATTCTTTTTTTTTTTTTTAAACTTGTGGCTCGCGGGCTCTGGAGCACAGGCTCAGTAGTTGTTGACGCTCGGGCTTAGTCGCTCTGTGGCATGTGGGCTCTTCCCCAACCAGGGCTCGAACCTGTGTCCCCTGCATTGTCAGGGGGATTCCCAACCACTGCGCCACCAGGGAAGTCCTAGAAATTCTTAAGGAATAGCTAGAATGTCACTGTTGGTCACCTGCAGCGTGTAGACTTAGGTTTGCTCATTTCTAGCTTATTGGTATCACTCTATTCAGTACATTTCGTTATCTATAACTTCTCTTGAGTAAGTGTTATTAGTTTAAGTTTACATTAAATAGGTACTGTAGATCACCATTTCAAGTATAAAACCACTAAGCCACGAATAGGAGATAACTGTTTATCACGAATAGGAGATAAACATGAAAACAAAACAATGTTTTTAAATTCTGGGTAGATAACTATTGCCTGCCAAGGTGCTGTGCCCCAAGCCTGCTTTTTTTTGTTTTTTTCATGTAAATAGAGATTAGCAAAGTATTGGAGGCATATTAAAGGCACATTATCACTCAACTGAAAACACGATGAGGAGTGAGAGAATTGAAAATGGGGTAACTCTAATCCACGAGATTCCTTGTCATTTAATGCCCTGTCTGCATGTCTCCGAAAGTCATTTCATATACCACATCCATCCCACACTTTGGGAAACTCCCAGCAACATGTCACCGCTTGCTAAATATAATCCAGTTGTGGTTTTCTAAGGGACGTGGAGAGATGCTAAACCCATCAGCCTGACGAGGCGACTCAATTTCCCTTGGTTTCACAATTGAGGCGACTCAATTTCCCTTGGTTTCACAATTCTTCTCCCAGTGCCGAGGCTGCCAACATCGTGGCCCTTAGTTCCTTTGCTTTCTTTACCTGGTCTCCTCTTACACATTAATTTAGTCAACGTTTTTGTTTTTGTTTTTGTTTGGCTGCGCTGGGTCTTCGTTGCTGTGTGCGGGCTTCTCATTGTGGGGGCTTCTCTTGTTGCAGCGCATGGGCTCAGTAGTTGCGGCACGCGGGCCCTAGAGTGCGCGGGCTTCAGTAGTTGCGGTGTGCGGGCTTAGTGGAATCTTCCCAGACCAGGGATTGAACCCGTGTCCCCCGCATTGGCAGGCGGATTCTTGACCACTGTGCCACCAGGGAAGTCCTCAACATTTACTTATTAAACAAATATTTGTTGATTACCTACTGTGGTGGTTTTAAAACGGCCCCAAATTCTTTGACCCTCTTCCCATCAAGAGGTGAGGTCTCAAATGCCACCTGATATCACTTATATGTGGCATCTAAAACATGACACAAATGAACTTATCTACGAAGCAGAAACAGACAGACATAAGAGAACAGACTTCTGGTTGCCAAAGGGGAGGGGAGGCGGGGGAGGGATGGATTGGGAGTTTGGGATTAGCAGATGCAAACTATTAAGTATAGGATGGATAAACAACAAGGTCCTACTGGGAACTATATTTAGTATCCTGTGATAAACCACAATGGAAAAGAATATGAAAATGAATGTATGTATATATATATGTATATAACTGAATCACTTTGCTGTACAGCAGAAATTAACAACATTGTTTATCAACTATACTTCAATTAAAAGAAAAGAGGTGAGGGCTCTGTTTCCCTTGAATGGGAGTGGCTGGTTACTGGTCCATCAGTAGAGTCTGTGTAAATGATAGCATGTGACTTACGAGGCTGGGTCATGACAGGGACAGAGGATACAACTTCTGCCTGCTTTGCTGGAACAGTTGCCCTAAAAGCCTTCAGCCGTCATGGAAGCTGTCCACCCGCCCTGAGGCTGCCATTCTATAAGGAAGCTGAAACAGACACTGAAAGGCAAAGCCCTGAGAGAGACCTGCCCAGCCTGGCCCTTCCTGTTTCTCACCCCCCATGAAAGATAAATGATAGTTGCTGTTATGAGCCAAGCCACTAAGTTTAGGAATATTTGTTACACAGCAGTATATATCCACCACACCTACTGTGCCTGACACACTGTTCTACATGACATTCTAGTAGAAGACCTGCAGGAGAAGCACTCTAGACAGAACAGTGAGTGCAAAAGTCCTGAGGCAGGAACCAGCTTGCTGAGCTGGAGAACAGCGAGGAGCTCAGTGTGGCCAGGGCAGAGTGAGCGAGGGGCCATGCAGGGCCTTGTAGGCCATAGAGTTCTCGGAGGAGTTTGAGGTTTTTCCCAAGACAAGGGTCGGAAGTGGGAAATGGAGGGATCCAGATGGTTTCCCTTGACCATCTGACCTCTCTGCTGCCTGCTTCCTTCTCGGCTCATCAGGAGAGAAGTCTGAGGAACCCCCAACCCACCGAGCCCAGGCTGAGCTCTGAGAACTGGGAACTTCCTTCTCTACAGCCAAGTCCAGGAATAAAGGGCTTTCACAGCTGTAATTCTGTTCTCATCTTCCCATCGTGGGCAGGGACCTGGCCCCGTGAAGTATCTGCTCTGTGCCCAGCCCCACGCAGAGGGTGAGGACCCAGATATTAATCAGCTACAGTTCCTGGCCTCCTCTGCTCGGCAGCGCCCCCCAACACCACCTCCGCGCCTCCCCCCCCCACCCCGCCCCGCAGTCCACAGGGTCAAGTTCTTGACAGCAAGGTGTCCATTGCAGCTGACGCTGAGGCCAAGAGGGGAACCCTTGACTCGAGCTGGGTGCACTAGCTTCTCTCACTCCCATATTCTGCAGCAGCTAAATGTGGTATGGAGCTAGGAGGAAATGCTGATTGTACTCTTTGTAATTAAAAAGATTTAACCTTCAATTTAAAATAAATTCAGACTTACCCTAACCCTAAAAAAAAAAGAAAAAGAAAAAAAATTCAAATTTACAAAGAAGTTGCAAAAACAGCACCAAGAAATTCCATACAGCCTTCACCCAGCTTCTCCAAATGTTAACATCTTACGTAAACAGCACGATGACCAAAACCAGGAAATTCACACTGATGCAGTACAATTCACTAGCATAAAAACCTATTCAGGTCTCACCTGCTGACTGCCAGTGTTTTGTTCCTGTTCCAGGATCCAGTCCAGGATTCCTTGTTGCATTTAGATGTCATTACTCCTCAGTTTCCTTTAGTCTGGATTAATTCCTCTGTCTTATTTTTCCTTCCCCATGACACTGGTGAGGTGTGCTGCCCAGCTATTTTGAAGAATACCCTTTCATTTTGGGTCTGTTGACCGTTTCCTCCTGATTAAATTCAGGTGTTGAATTTTTGGTGTAAATAACATGGACGAACCTATCAGGAGGCACCTGATGTCAATTTGTACCATTTACAACTCAGATCACCGGTGTCGGCCAGCTTACCACTGATACTTTTCCCTTTGTAGTTATTGACTATCTTGTGGGGAGACAAATAAATAGGGAATAGTTGAGGAAGAGGAGGAGAGGCAGATGGAGAAAAGAGGCAGCTAGCTCTTGCACTCCATTGCTTGTGGTCTTTCCATGCATGATTGCAATTTTAGTAAACAAAACAGCCTCCATTCTAGGCAAAATCCCGAGCTGGCTGGTTTCCCCGGGGTGAAAAGGAAGAGGCTGTGTCACACAGTGACCACAGGGGGGCAGCAGAGGACTGGGAATGAAATGAAAACTGGGCTCTAGGATGAAAAGCAGTTTAGTTCCTTCTAAGTAAATAAACTTGCAGAAACGCAAAGGCTCTGCCCCAGCTGAGGCCTGTCATCTTCTGGGAAACAGGTCAGGTAGTTGCTGGCTGCTCTGATTACACTCCCAGCATTAGGCATGTCTAAAACAGGGGCTTTTTATCCTGGGAGGGCTTTGGCGGGGGGGGGGGGTGCTGAGAATCCCTTCTGCAACTGCCTGCAAGACTCATGGGTACTCGGTTTGGAGACTGCTTGCAAACTCCCCAAAACACCTCTGTCAAATGTAAGCAAGTGGAAAGTTTGCTGGCAAGTGATGAGCATGTTCCTAAGATCAGAGAGAGAAGAGAAGAAACTGGGCAGCTCCAGTGGGTCTTGGGAACCGGTGGGTCACCTCCTGAGAATGCTCAAACTTCAACTGCTTTCGGTCTTATATTCAGCTCACAATTCAGATTCTGAGGAGGAGGGGGTCAGATGCGTCCAGCATGGCAGGGTACGTTATTAATCCCTGCCCCCTCCTGCTTTCCCCGACTCTAGCCACTTTATGCTCTGGTCAGTTATTCATTGAGCGAGAGCCTTTAGGTGGAGGGGTCCAGTGGACAGCTGTACAGAAGAGAGTTGACAGAGGGGAGTTTGACGTCCATTTTGAGGTCATGGGCCGTCACTCCCGGGGTGCAACCCCCAGGCCTCGCCAAGATCTAGGAAGCCCTCCCTGTCTCCCTCCCAGCTCACCCCGGGCCACCTCACATGTCAAGCCCGTCCCCTCCGTCCCCTCGGCCAGGAGCAGCCTCCTTCAGTGTGTGCAAGCGCCCACTTACAGATGGTGTTTCAAACGGTGGGAAGAAGGGTCACTGCCCAGAAGGAATCGGAGCGTTATGTCCAAAGAAGGTAGAACAGGTAGATGCTCGGTAGCAAGACCCCACAGGCGTCCATCACAGAGGATCCTCAAAGGGATCCATGACCTCAGCATAGGTGAGGACTAGTCTCTAGGACTGTGGCTTTCAATACGTATGTATGTTCAGTACACTTTACATGCAGCCCAATCCCGTATGTGTATGTCCACACACATCGTATAACATATACTGAGATGTTACAAAGCCATAGTTATCTTTGCTAATTACACTGACACTCCTGATCTTTTCTATTTCTCTCCTGGTCCATTACAAAGAAAAACGGGTCAAATCCACCGACTTGATTTCATAGCCGCTTGGCCTGCTGCTCTAGCAGCCCTCTTGCCTCTGCTCCCCCGCCTTCATCTGCACTGCGACACTCTGACCCCCCACCCGGCCTGTACCATCTTCACAAGTACCTAGTGACCCCCTTGCTTCCATTTTCTTCGTGTGTGATCCACGCACCAGAATAAGTCTTTCTAAAGCCCAGCTTCGATTATATCAAAAAATGGTGGTGGTGGCCTCCTGAATGAATTTGATTTTATCTGTTCAAGATGTGGGAAATACAGTATTGAGCAAGCCAGATCAGAGCTACTCACCCTCAGAGCTCATGGGAAAGAGATTTGCCAACAATCATAATAAAGTAGTGCAGGAAATACGGGGTAGAAGGGATCCATCCTAATCTAGCTGGGGATCTTCCAGGAAGGCTTCCTGGAGGAGGTGTCAGTTAAGATGAATGCTAAAGAGGAAGGGGTGTGTGTGTGGAGTGGAGTTTAGGTGGGAAGAGCAATGAAGGTGAAAGAGCCTGAAATGAGACACTGGGGTGAGTTCCAGGAGCAGAAAGTCAGAGCAGGGACTTCCCTGGTGGTCCAGTGGTTAAGACTCCGCACTCTCAATGCAGGGGACCTGGGTTCGGTCCTGCACACTGCAACTAAAGATCCCGCATGCCGTAACTGAGCCCTGGTGCAGCCAAATAAATATTTTTTAAAAAGGATCATGCTATCTTAAAAAAAAAAAAATCAGAGCAGCAAGTGGGTCACGGGAGGAAAAGACAAGTGACATGGTTGCCAAGGTGTGAAAGATGCAGAGAACTGATAATAATGAGAATGCGATTACCCGGTGGTTCTCACCTGGGGGCAGGGGACACTTGGCAATCAGTATCTGGAGATATTTATGGTCTTCGCCACTGGGGTGGGGTGCTAGTGGGGGTGGGGTGCTAGTGGGCCAGGGGTGCTGCTCAACGCCCCCCCCCAGTGTCCAGAAAGGTCCCTCCTCTAACCCAGAGACTTAGCCAACCCCAAATGCCAAAGGTGCCAAGGTTGAGAAACAATTGTTGAATGCTTACTCCAGTACTTTCTATAAATCAACTTATTTAAATCTCACAACAACACTGTGAGGTAGGTGTTTTTATTACCCCTTTTTCCCAGATGGGGAAACTGATCTAAGTAATTTACATGAGGGCACAGCTATTGTCCAAGCCCGGCTGCCCTGCTGCATCTCCAGGCAGGGAGGTCTCAGGGAGTGGCCAGGAGGAAGGAACCAGTGGCCATGTTAGGGGCAGTCTGGAGGAGGTAGGAGGGACGGAGGGCATGCAGGTGACCCTGGGTTTCTGGCTCAGGCAGTGGGATGGGGATACAGGCAGGAGGTCTGGATCGTCAGATGCTGAGCTCCTGTCTTGCCCTTTGGAGGGCAAGGCACCCACGAACCTCTGAGCCACGGTGGGCAGGCAGCTGTGGAGCAAGTCAGCAGCACGTGGATGAGGTCATGGAGGGTGTGGAAGGAGCAGGACCCAGGTGCAGGGGGTGGGGGGGCAGCCAGAGAAGTGGGAAGAAAACTGGGGTGGGGGTGAGACTCCCAGCCAGGGAGAATCTCTCCCTTCTTACTTAGCATTCCTGCAGCTGATGTGTGTGTGTGTGTGTGTGTGTGTGTGCGCGCGCGCATGTGCGCGCCTCGCATCTCACTTCAGAGTTCTTGCTACCAGAGAGTTCTTGGAGGCTAGAACACCTATGGGTCCCCCTGCAACCCTCCCAAACTGTGGCTTATTGCACTCTGACTCAGGGCCATTAGGGTTATAATGATCACCAGGAACCCAGGTACCTTCTGTCTCATTGCTTTGCCATCCTTATTTTATGATGTTCACCTTGAGGTCCAAGATGGCTGCCGGGGCTCCAGCCATCCTGCTTGCATTCCAGCCAGCAGCCTCATTTTCCCCATGTGCACAATGGTGGGCGGGGTTAACACCTACCTTGGAAGACTGTCAAAAAGAAGAGAAGAATGGACCACAATGACAAGAAGCCACTGTGATTGGTCAGGACCTCCTGGAGGCTCTTGGTAGGACTGGGTCCCCCTTTTGCTGTGCCTGTGCCCCGGAGCCCTACCCAATGGGCTAGGGACCCACGGGCCTTCGGCAGCCTCCCCTCCTCGGCTCCTCTCCAGCTCCTGGGGCAGGAATCACGTGGGCATCTCCCGTGCTCAAGAGCCTCGCCAGCCACCCAGGCCCTAAGGTGCTCTCCCCTCCCAGGGACCCTGCCGCCTGGCCCCGGGCCGGGATCTCCAAGGGGGAAGATTCAGGGGCGGCTCCTGCTCCCCGCAAGAGCTGGTGCTGCTCAGGGGGCCTCGGGCTGAAATCGTGAACCACGGGAGGGTAGGGACGAGTCTGGGTTCCGCTGGGTTCTGAGAGCCTGGCAGAGGAGTCGGCCTGGAGTCAGGACCTGGCCACCCGGCTGACGGGAGGCTGCATGCTTGGGTCTGAGAGCTCCTCCCCAGGATTGGCCACAGTATTTGTGGGGCCCAGTGCAAAATTAAAGCAGGGGCCCTTTGGTGGAAAACTCTTTAAGAATTTCAGGATGGTGGCAGCAGAGCCTTAAGCCAAGCGCAGGCCCTGGAGTTCCCAGCCTGGGATAGCGATGGATGATTTTAGTGTCACCTGGGGTCCCCAGGGCCTCCACCCGGGACAGAGGGGCCCGGGCTGGGGCCAAGGCTGAGCATCTCCGGTGGCACACGGGGCACCAGCCTGGCCCCTGAGAAGCAGCTTTTATGGGCGACTAACGGGGAACTGCGTCCACGTTTCTGGAACATCCTCCCCCCTGTGGGCCCTTCCTGAGCGCATCGCTCTCCTCTGCAGGGTTTCTTCAAAGTCCTATAATGCCCTGTGTCACGGTCCCCCAGAGTGGGTGGTCACAACAGTATGGATGCCCGGCCCGCACCTTCAGCCCACGAGCCAGGCTCTCTGGGGATGGCGCCCAGGAACTGGCGATTTCGGAAGAAGCTCACGCCCTGATTCTTAGGGGGTTCTGAAGTTCGGGCCCCACCGCTTTACCAGATTAACCCCGTAACCAACCAGTGGGCCGTGTCAGCGGCCGGAGCGTGGATTTATTCTGCGTCTCTGAACCAGTTTAGTCTGTTTACAGTCTCGCCCATCCTGGGCTGAGAGTTGTTTTCTTGCCCTCTCTGGCCTTGCTAAATGCTCCTTCTGGAACATTCCCCAGAGAGCCGGAGGAAAGCACTGCTGCCCTCCCTTCCTGGGCTCGTGTGGCCCAGGTCTGGCCAGGCTGGCTGTGCCAGGGCCAGGGGAGTGTGGGAGGGAGGGCTTCGTCCTCCAAGGCCACTGGAGTGGGCGGCGGGGCAAAGGCTGGAGCGTGGATTGCGACCCACAACGGGCACGTTCAGTGTGTTTATTGCAATGGGAAACGAGAACGGGCTCGGAAGGCTGGTGTCTTTACCGTCATTCATATTCCTCCTCACGGAATCCGGCAAAGGACTAGACAGAGCGTAAGGCAGAAACGTGGAAGAAAAGGCAGGCGTCACAATCCGGGAGCCGTGAGCTTGAACGTCTCCCAGGAAAGGAGATGCAGCTTTAAAGACATTCCTTCTGTCTGAGTTCATCTGAGTCTGCAACTTTAAGACCACACGCAGGTTGTGATCATGACGGGCTTTTGGTTTCTTAAAATGAGATTTCTCGTCCTTCCCTGCTGCTCTCCCCGGGCACCTGCGGGCGCCAGGGATGCACAGCGCTCCTGCTTGTCGAGAAGTAGGGTTTTTAAAGGCCTCGTGAGTTTACATTAGTACCTTCTGCATGAATGAGAAAACAACATGGGGGAGTGAATATACTGCGATATACACATTCATAAGGAATGTTCTAATAACAATTAGAGCACAAAACTATTTGTATGAACATATTTCCAAAAGGAGAAATTATTGCATTTGAGAAGTCGATGCTTCTTAGACCAGAGGTTTGTCTTTCTTCTTTGCAGCTGCTTCGGGAGCGGAACTCTGGCGCAGGGCTTACTGGTGCAACACGTTACGAGGGACACAGAGCTGGAGAGTTTCGAGGTCAGGGCTGGGACAGCCCTTGGGATTCGTTTGTCCCCAGAGGAGAGTTTGGACCCTGGGCAGTTCAAGATGGGACCTGCCGGGGTCCCAGTGCTCTGGGATCGCTACTTCTAAGGCAGACGTTCTGGAAGGTTCTGTGGAGTGGGGCTCAGGCATGGCTGCTCGTGCACAGACTTGGCAGGATGGCTGCCCTCTGACGGCGCGGCGGAGACCCTGACCTCCCGGCCCCCTTGGAACAAACTCATTCCAGACCTCACAGTTGAACTTGACGTTGGCTGTGAACCTGGACAGATTCACAGTCCTTCTGGTTGCTCATCAAGCTTCTGGCTTTGATTTGGAAAGGCCCCGCCCCCACCACGAGCGGGCCCGCTTCCGTGACGTGTTCTTTGAGCCACGTGGGGCCGTGGGATGCGCGCCATCCGGGGACGCAACTGGCGGCTGCTTCTGATCCCTTCGGGGTCTAGAGACGGGGTGCCTGGCGGCCGGCAGGGCAGGAGGCCACGGGGCAAGGACCGAGATGGCCTCTCCCACCACAGGGCCTGAGGGGGGCTGCGGGGACACGGCCCGCTTGGCGCTGCCCGACGGTTGCGGGACATCCCTTCCTCCCCAGGACCCGCTGGAGTTTTTTCAAATCAGGGTGCAAATCCGAACGAGCTGGCAGGGGGAGATGCCCAAAGTGGAGGTAGCGACTCGCTCAGCACGGCCCCTTCCAGCTCTGGAGGGGGATGTTTGCAGTGGGGGAAGGAACATTCAGAAGAAGGAAAAGGGGTCTGGGCGCCCCATCTGAGCTTCGGTCGCGGTCACAACGGTTTTCCTCTTGAGGGAGAGCGTGTCCTTTAAGGGCGCCCTGGCCCAGGGGCCCCGGCACTCAGAGTAAAGGAGGCACTACCGCGGCGGAGCTCTGGGACCTGGAGCCGGGGCAGCGCGGCCCAGCTAGACGCCCTGCAGCGCGTGGTTGGGGTCGCTGCGCTCCCGCTTCACCAGGGGCTCGCCCCGGCCTCGGGCCTCCGAGCGGGCCTCACTGCCTCCACGGTCCTCGCTGAGGTCATCTGTGGAGGCGGGGTGGGGCGCGGGGCACATCTTCAGGGGGCGCAAAGGGGCCAGGGCAGGGCACTGCCTTAGCCTGGGCCTGGGTTGACCCAGTCAACCTGGAGGCCTTCCTCCCCACGACCAATGCCCACGTGCCTGGGCTGTGCTCCCGGCAGCATCGCCCTTGGCGGTTGGGCCCCCCCACCTCCACGGGGCAGGGTATGGGGCCCCGGGGGGGGGCGCTCTCTGGCCCACCTGCCCTGCTCCCCCTCTGGACGTGGCCGCAGGAGGCCCTCACCCCGCCAGCCCCAGCACCGGCACCAGTCCTGTCCGTGGCCCTGCGCTGAGGGGCCTGGTGTGCAGGGAACCAGGGAGAGGAGTAAACGTAATCCAGTAGGAGGGGCAGGGCCTCTGCTCTGAGCCCCCAGTGGGCTGCTGCCCAGTGTCCCCGCCCCAGGGGCCGCCCTGATCGCCACCAGGCCCAGGACAGGAGGGAAAGCCCAGACACACCCACCTTTGTCGAGCAGTGTCAGCGACAGGGAGGCAAGATCGTTGAACTGAAAGAGAGAAGCCCGGAGTGAGGGCCCTCTGCAGAGCAGGTGCCGGGGAAGGTTAGCAATGTCCTCGTCCACAGAGGAATCGGGCTTTCGCTTTGTAAGTGAGAGGGCTTCTGCCGTGAGAAGCAGCCCTGAGGCTGCTGGGTGTCTGGGTGTGGCCCCTCTAACACTTTCCAGGGCCCTGCCTGGGAGTCGCTGGAGGGCTGTGGCCTCTGAGTGGTCAGTGAAGGAAAAGCCGCTGTTTATCACGGGCTTACCACGTACTAAAAGCTCTACAAGTGTCGCCTCATTTCTTCCTTGAAACAACCCTGTCATGACCCAGCAATTCTGCTCCTCGGTCTATACCCCAAAGAATGGAAACAGGTGTTCAAACAAAATGTGTACATGAATGCTCACAGCAGCACGATTCACACCAGCCAAAAGGTGGACACAGCCCATCTATCAACAGGTGATGGATCAGCAAGGTGGTGCATATCCGTGCAGTCAAACAGTGTTTGGCCAGAAGAAGGACAGAAGCACCGACACTCGCTACCACGTGGACGGACCTCGAGAACACGATGCTCAGCGCAAGAAGCCAGACACAGAAGGACACACAGGGTGTGATTCCATGGATGGGAAACGTCCAGAACAGGCAGATCCACAGACACAGGGAGTGGGTTCACGGTTGCCAGGGGCTGGGGGGTTTACTGCCAAGGGGGTGGGGTTTTCTTTTGGGGTGATGGAATGTTCTGGAACAAGATAGGTGGTGGTTTCACAACGCTGTGAATGTACTAAATGCCACTGAATTGTTTCCTCTGAGATGGTTAAAAAGGTAAATTTTACTTTCTGTGTATTTTACTTCAATGAGGTGGAAATCCTGCCTGGGCCACGTGAGTAGGGGACAGAGGAGCCAGGGTCCGTCCTGCTGGGGCAGGTGAGTTTTTTCCCACCCGCCGCCCGCCCCCACGAGCGTGTTCTCTCGGGCCCCGAGGCCGGCCCTCTCATCCCGGGGGCGCTCACCTCTCCCATCACGGCAATGGGCGTCTCCCCAGTGGCCTCGGCGACGCGGTGCTCCACCAGGTAGAACATGTACTCGTCGTAGAGCAGCCGGATGAGGTGGAAGGAGCCAAAGCTGGCGGCGCTGCGCAGCGTGAGGTCGCGGATCACCATGGAGCTGAGGCGGCAGACACGGGCTGGCACCTCCGGGACGCCAGGCTCCCCTCCAGCCCCGAGCTGGCCTGCGAGGGGCCTGCCAGCCTCCCAGACCACCCCGCGGCCTTTCCCATCCTTCCCATCCTTAGCCAGCAGTTTTAGGCGCCTAAAAACGAGATTCAAGTTCAGGGCACCTTTGCCTCTTTCATCCAAAGCAGGGGTTGGCAAACCGCAGCCCAAGCCAGACCAGATCCAGCCTGCCAGCCAGGAATGGTTTTTACAGTTTTGAATGGTTGGCAAAAAAAGTCAAAAGAATTGTATTTCACGACACATGGAATGTACCTGAAATTCACACTGCAGCATCCATTAATAAAGTTTTATTGGCTGTGCCTGTCGTTGATGTGCTGTGTGCCTGGAAGACTTTATCCCTCAAAAAGATCTACTATCTGATTCTTTCCAGAGAAAGTGAGCGCCGATCTAAAGGAGTTATTAAACGTGGTCCCCGACCAAAATCCCTGGCCTATGCGTGCACTGCCACGTGGCCCCAAACACCTGGACACTCCAGCTCAGAACTCACCTACTCTCAGTGACGTCTAATCGCTGTGGTACCGAGAAAAGAAACAGGAAGGGACAAGACAGGAGAGGAACCCCGGGGCATCGCTCCGGGGCGGCCCTGCCACCCTGGAGTCCAAGCACCCAGGGCCCGGCGAGATCTGTCAGAGCACCCAAGCTGCAGACATCGAATCACTTCCTTCTGTGTAAACACCTCTCCCCCTGCTCCTGTCCGGGCAGCCTGTAACGACTTTGGCCTTCAAAGCGATGTTTGCTCAAAGAACGTTTTTATTTATTTATTTTTGGCTGCGTTGGGTCTTCGTTGCAGACGGTGCTCAGGCTTCTCACTGAGGTGGCGTCTCTTGCTGCGGAGCACGGGCTCAGTAGTTGTGGCTCGCAGGCTCTGGAGAGCGGGCTCAGTCGTTGTGGCGCACGGGCTTAGCTGCTCCGCAGCACGTGGGATCTTCCCGGAGCAGGGCTTGAACCCGTGTCCCCTGCATTGGCAGGTGGATTCTTAACCACTGTGCCACCAGGGAGGTCCCTCAAAGAATCTTTTGAAAATTTAACGAGCTTCAGTTTATCTTTTAACAGGCTGAAACTGCTGCCTGCTTGTGTGTTAGCAATGGGGCATGCGGGCAAGGCGGCAAAGACAGCCGACAACAAATCCGTTTACTTGATTCTTCTTGCATCCATCTTCTCCGGGCCAGTGTGCAGACACGCTCTGACGGCACTTTGGTTCAGCGGTGGAAAAGGAGAGCTGGCTCCAGCCGGCTGTGGCTTCGAGATGCCCTGGAAGGGCAGCCAAGGAGGGGACCCGGGTGGTGCCTGCCTGTGTCCAGATGAGCACTTTAGGAAGCAAAGGTCACCTGAAGAACGTTCACAAAGAATGAAGACGAAGGCCGCCTAAGTGGGCACAGGGAACAGGCTCGGGGTTCGGGATGTGTTTTCTGCTCAGAAGCTCCTTTGGCTCCGTATGGCTGACCCCCTAAAGGTAAGCGAGTGAACACAGACCAGGGGTCCCTGGGAAGGGGCCCCCCTCACCCCTCACCCCCTCCCACCCTCCCTTCCCCATGCCTGGAAGCGGTGCTTGGTTTTCATGCTGCTGCCGATAACACAGGCCTGGAACGAAGCTGCTTGCATTTCAAAGTGTTGGGATATGGTCTGTGCTGCTGCCGCTCTAACGGGAGACCCCAGGCCCGAATGCTTCGAGCCACCCTCCCACTCTGTGCCCACCCAGAGGCGTACCCGGCACCCTCCCCTGAAGGACCCCCTGGGTCGGGCGCTGGTACCCGGCACCCCCAAGCCTCCACCCAGAGGGTACCCGGCACCCTTCCCTGAAGGACCCCCTGGGTCGGGCGCTGGTACCCGGCACCCCCCAGCCTCAGTGTCCGGGCGCTGGTACCCGGCACCCCCCCAGCCTCAGTGTCTGGTTTGAAGCTTTGGATCGACAGGCTTTTCTGAACCGTCTCCACGGTCACCTTGGTATGTTTTGGGTTCTCCAAACAGGCTCGCAACTTTCTGCGGTGGGAACATCAGTGGCCGTCAGCTTACGAGCCCCTGCCCACCGCTGTCCATTTGCTGGTGGACGCTACAGAGACAAGTCCCTTAAACTCAACAAGCTGGAGTCAGGTGGGGCCTCCGTCATTACAGAGAAAAGCAGCCCCCTCTCACGGAGACCGCAACCACTTGCGGTCTCAGCTGGGTTCGCATCTCTGCGGTGTAAGTCACGGGGTCACCCTGCCAGTCCTGATTCCTCAGGTCACGACTTCCGGCCACGGGGGTGGGGGGCTGAGTCTCCACCGGCTTTCTCTGCAGCCACCGACTCCGACTCCATTCCTCCTCCATCACCCCAGTGTTGCTTTATCGCACTTTTGGGCTAACTCCTGTTCCCTCGGTGGTGATGGGGTTTAAGTCCACAGCTGAGCAACGTGGTCAGTCAGGCTTACAATCCCTTTCTTGTTCATTCATCACCCAACATTCGGACGCTGAGAAGCAGCGGTGAACAAGGGTGACGTCCCAGCTCTCGAGGAGACACGGGTGGTTGTCGAGAAGACAGGCGACGGACAAGCAAACAGAGAACGGGGTGACGGGCAATGGAAGAAAATCCAGGCGCAGGGGACAGAGGACGAGAAGGGGGACGCTATTTCACTCGGGAGGTCTGCAGGCTTCTCTGAGGATGACCGGGCCACAGGGCTCCCTGGGGAACGATGCTCCAGGCAGGGGAGGGCAGTGCAGAGGCCCTGAGGCCAGCAGGCCAGGGCAGAGCACGAGGATGGTGATGGGAACAGGGAGTGACCAGGCCAGCAGCCGGCCGAGGGGTCGGGAAACGCTCCGATAAGAGCCAGACAGTCAATAGCCTTCTGCTCGTCACTGCTCAACGCTGCTGAGGATCTGTAAACGAGCGGGCCTGGCCTCACGCCGATAGCATTTATCTGCACAGCCAGGTGGACGGCAACCTGAGCCCTGGGCCGCAGCCGGCTGGCGGGCTGTGCTGCACGGCCTGCAGGCAGAGAACAGCTGATCGCCTCCGTTGAACAGAACGCTCCATTTCCACGTGTTTACCGCTGAGTGGGACCGGAACTCCGCCGAAGGGCTTCTCTGGGTGAGCGCAGCCCAGGTTTCCTGGCCAGGCAGGGATCCCCGCTCCCGCTCGCCCAGGTGAGAGGTGCAGCGTGGGGACAGCCTTCCCGCGCGATCCTGACTACACCGCTCCCCGGCCTCCTGGGCCCCGCGTGGCTGCACGCAAGTCTGATGCTGCTCTGGTTCCTGGCCTGCGGCGGGACCCGCTGTTTTCTCCCTGGAAGCCTTTACGATCCTTTCTTATCCTAGGTGTCTGAACGTCACAGTGAGGCTGGGAAGCTCATCCACTGGGCGGGGAACCCGGCAGCTCTCGGAAACTTGGGCCGTTAGTTATTATTTTCTTTCCCTCCGTTTTCTCTCTCTTAAAAAAAAAAAATTCCTATCAGCTGGCTAGTAAACAGCCGGGATTGATCCTTTCATGTCTTTCTCCTTCTCTCTTCGTTTTCTTTCATGGGTTCTCTTTCTCACATTCTTTTTTCTTTCTCCATATGTTTTTCTCTCTCACGTTTACTTTCTGTGACGGTTAGTTTTCTGTGTCAGTGATGGGCAGTGATTCAGTCAAACATCAGTCTAGGCGTCGCCATGGTTCCCGTCCACCATCCCTCGAGTTGAGGTGGAGAAGCTCAGCCTCCACACTGGGGGTGGGCCTCACCTAGTCAGCAGAGGGGCCTTGGGAGCAAAACCGAGGTTTCCCTGAGGAGGAAGGGGTCCCCACCTGCGGACGGCGGCATCTGCTCCCCCCACTTGAGCGTCCAGCCCGTCAGTCCCTGCTACAGACTTTGGACGTGCTGGCCCCGCGATCATGCCTGCCCGTCCCCTGAAATAAATCTCCTTACATTCACACACACACACACACACACACACCCCTAACTCACTATAATACAGTTACATACATCGTTTTAAAACACGTCCACCTAACCCTCGCCCAGGACCACCCTGTGGGGAGCCGACGCCCGTCCCTGCCCCCTGCTTGTACTTGGCAGTGAGGGGCTAAAGGCTCACGTCGCGTCCTGTTTTCACCCTGCTGCTGTCCTAGCTGGCCCCTCGCACCACGATTCCCCACCTGGTTCTCATCTCCCACCTGCTGCTACCTGCGCTCCTGTTCTCTCTGGATTCTTCCTTTACCTCACTCCGTGGGGATGCTCTAGGGGCAGAAACAAAGGCTCGTGCTTGAGCTGCCGTGTCTCTCCAGCAGGTGGGCCCGAGATGACGGTTTCTGTCTGCAGGAGCCTTTGTAACCCAGTTTTAGGCCCCAGGGGGCTCTGGGCCTGCCCCGGGAGCCCCCAGGAGTGAGGCCCACAGGCTGGTCTGCGTCTCTGGGCCTTGGCCTCCCTCCCAGGCCTGGAGCTCTCTGGGAGATCAAGGGCCCACCTACCTGTAGAAGGACCATTTCAGCAGGAACTGCCGCGCAGCCTTCGGGAAGCGGGGGCTGCCCGCGTGCTGCTTCAGGACCTGGGTGACTACGTTGTCCAGCCAGCTGGCCCACTGGTCCAGGGAGCTCTGCTGCTGCAGGGTCAGCTTGAAGTCCTGCTCCAGACGCTGCACCACGCCCTCCTCGCACTGGCACACCCACGAGGCCTGCTCCTGTAGGGCGCGGGCAGGCGAGGGCCGGGTCAGGACGGAGCGACAGCGACATCTCCCGGGCGCGGCCCTGGGCCGGACACACACAAGCACAGACACCTGCTGCTCTCGACCTTTTCCAACTGCGAACTCGGCACCCGCTTCATGGGGCAGAGACGGATGGCCATCCAGAGGGAACCTGCCCGGCTTCCAAGGGCCTAAATCCAGGCTCCCTGCATCCTAGGCCCAGGCTGTACCACGTCTTCGCGTTGCGTTATTTCTAAGCGGCCAGTCCTCTGTGTGCGTGTTTCTGTTTATTCGGTGGATAAACTCAGGGCCTACACTAGACGTAAACACAGCAGCGGGACTCCCCTGACGGCGGCTGCGCTCTCCTAAGCCCAGAGGAGAGAGCCGTGAACGTGGCAGTGGGAAGGCAAATTTTTAATGAAAATGGGCCAAGGCGTCGTCCCAGAGCCTGGAGGCCAGGGGGACGATCACGCAGCGGAGCCCGGGGGTCCCTGAGGACTGTGGGTGCCTCAACCCCGACCCTTTTCATGCAACAGGAGCGTGGGCCGGGCCCGGCTGCGGGGCCGGCTTTGCGGTGGGCTGAGTCTGGTGGTCTGCGCATTTTTCTAGCGGGTGGAAGCCGGCTCCGCGTGCCCCGGTCCCAGGCCGCGGGGAGGCGCGCGGGAGAGTCACCTGCACGTTGGCGAAGTCCACGCGGTTGAGGTCGCTCAGCATCTGGCTGATCTGCGCCGTGTTCTGCAGCACTGCCCGGGCCGCCTGCGCCAGGTGGTTGAGCGACGTGTAGCGCCGCAGGGTCTGTGCGAAGGCGCCGACCACGCCGACCTGGGGCCCGGGAAGGTGTGAGGCTAAGCCCGTCTGCCTCTCTTCTCAGGGGCGTGGCGGCGGAGGGACCAGGGGAGAGCTGTTCTGGCAGGGGAGAGGGACCCGCCCTCCGGACAGTCTCAGAGACCCCGAAGTTGAGAATCAGTGAGGGACACGGGCGTCACCAACGCGTGGAGTGGCATCTACGGCGGACGCCACGGCACAGCACAGCGTGGCCAGGCCCTGGCTGCTAGGATCCCTCTGGCTCTCTGGGAGGGACGGTAAAAATACCGATTCCCAGGCACCACTGGATCGGACGTTGCGAGGTGTGGCCTGGAAATCTGCGCTTTTGAACAGCGACCCAGCCGGTTCCTAAGCGTCCCGACGTTTTACACTCACTGGTCTAACCAGTCAATTCCAGCTTGTGGGGAGCAGGCAGGCGGGATGCCCAGATCTGGCCCCGCCTGTCTGAGGCCGTGAGAATGCTCTCGGGAAGGGAATGGGATCGCCTCTTTTCCACAGGTAGGCCTGATGGCCATGTTTTACATTCTGATCTGTGGCCGAGACGCTAGCAGTAAGGGTGACCACAAAGAGGTTAAATCCCCCTCCTATGACGAGCAGAGCAACACTCGATCTGCTCTGAATCCACCCAAAAGTATCACAGCAAAGACATCTTCTGTCGGGCGCTCCCAGCCAGCACCTGCCCTCCACCAGCAGCAGCCCTGGGCCTTCCTGGAAGGACCACTGACCCTCAGGACACACAGCAGCAGCCCCCTTTCTCTGGGGCCCAGCGGTCCTCCAGTTCCCTGGGGGCAGAGGGACAGGAGCCCCCTCCCTTCACAGCACAGCGGGGCCCGAGGGGGCCCCAGGCTGGAGCCTCTGCCCTCCCCCCCCACCCCGCAGCGTGGTCTGGAGGCCCAGACCCCAACCCCGACTGTTACCTTGGTCTGGATGACCTGCTGTGGGAAGTCGCTCATGGCGTTCGTCAACCAGCCTTCCAAGCTCTTGGCAAAATTGCGGATGGCCTGTGTCAGGGTACCTGGGGGACACGAGTATTAACGGTGAGAAAGGCAGTCTTGCCCGTCAGAATCAGCTCACGTGTAAGAGGTGCACACATGCCGTGGAAATGACCACCCACCGAGAACAAGCAACACAGAGGAGAAGAGATGGTGAGAATTTAGGGCACTTAGTGACGGAGGTGCTGAGTAGGAACTGGGGCCAGCGCCGTTGGTCTCTGCTCGTCTACCTGTCTATGCTGGCAGTTCTCACCTGGGGTGATCCTGACCCCAGGGGACACTGGGCCATGTTTGGGGACATCATGGTTGTCACACTGGGGCGGCTCCTGGCATAGAGGGGATGGGGCCACAGTGCCCAGGATCGCCCCCCGGAGACGGACCCACCCCGATGTCACTGGGCTGAGTGGAGGGGGGAGACCCTGACACACACACGTGCATGGAAACATATTCTACCAACTTCCAAATTTATTTTGAGATGGCTTGCAATAAGAAATACATTTTTTTGAAAAAAGAAAACCACCCCTAGTGTTATAAAAGGAAATATACCCAATCTCAAACCTTAATACACAGACTCTAAAAGCACACTACACTGAACAGTCTCCAGGCTGGCAAGGCCAAAGGAGAACTGCAACGGTTTTGCCGTTTCCCATTTTCTGGCAAAAAAACGCAGCAGACCAGGTCATCAAAAAGATGGAGGTTCCCCAGCGCTAACAGGCACGGATGTTAACAGGCAGCCGTTCCGGAAGAGCGAGGCTCAGCGCCCAGCCTCCTCGCCCTCACGAGGTCGGGACTCGCGTCCTGGGGGCCCAAGGGACAGCCCCTAGGTAGGGGGCCCCCTGGTGGCGGGTGTTGTCACCACCTCCGGAGGCCACAAGGGCGGGTGGGGGCAGAGGCCCTGGGAGGGTCCCCACGGCCCGCATCAGCCCCAGACGGGTGTAGCCATCAAGGGCCACCATCTCCTTTTCTCTCCCTTCCTCAGTCAAGGCCGCTGGAATCTGGAGAAGGTCTGAAGAATCCACCCCTTCATGCTGCAGACTCACAGTGCTGGGAGGAAGCCGAGCTCAGCGTCAGATCAGCTGGGGAAGCGGGTTAGAACCCGACTCAGCCCCCGCCCCCCGAGGCTGTCCCGCGACCTCGGCTGGCCTCCACTCTGGGAGTCTCCTCTGGGGAGGTCGCGGGCAGGGGTGTGGGGAGGGGGCGCTTACTGGGCACGGGCCGCAGCACGTCTGGGATGAGGATCTCCACCAGCGCCTGGTACAGGATGTGGTCGCAGGTCCTCATCCACCTGAGCACGGGGTCGCACTTGCACAAAGATACCAGCTTGTCCTTGGGGAGGACGGCGCCCTCCGGCTCCTCGTCGCTGCGGGGGACGGGGTCACGGGGGACACAGGTGAGCCGTCAGCCCGGGGCCTGCTCTCGCGGGATAAGCCGAGTGAGGCTGCAGGACCACCTGGGGCAGGCAAGCTCCCTGCCCCGGGGTCACCCCTGAGATCCTCGCCGAACAAAGGGAAATGCCATACGAGTCGCACACCAAGTCAGAGGAAAGACCACACGTGCGTGAGGGGGTCTGAGCGCTGATTCTTGAAAAGCTGGTGCATTTGTGGGTGTCAGCAGGAGACGGTCTGCAGGGCAAACCCAGGCCCCGTGAAACTGAGGCCTGTCTGGGGGCTGACGGGCAGTACCTGGTAGGTAGAGAGGCAGGGCCGTCGCTGGAGGAGGCTTTAGAATTCCAGAAGGAAAGCCACAGCTTCTCAACGTAGTGGAACTGGAGGTTCATCACGACATCTAACGTGGCCTAGGAATAAACACGGCTGGATAAACACTCCGCTGCACTCACACCACGTGGCTGCCATCAGACTGTGCCAAGCAAGCGGCCGGGATACGGGCTGCAGCGGGGCCTTTCCAAACCCAGACAGACCACGAGAGGGGATGGGAGTGAACGAAGGAAGATTCCATCTACCCCCGGCCAGAGGGAGGGGGGGCCAGTCCTGTCTGCTCCTTGTCACCGGCGGGGACACCCAGTGATGCTCTGGCGCTGGCCTCGCGCAGCCGACCGAGGCGCCCACCGGAGCCCCCAGGGCCCGGGCTCGGGGTTCGGGGGGCAGTCACCTCGCAGTGCCGCCGGTAGGCCAGCTGAAGGGCCTTGATGTCGTGCAGCGTGATATTCTCCTGCAGCAGGACACTGCCCAGGTCGGGCGCCGGGAACTCCGGAAAGACGTGGGACACATCTGTGGCGGGGTGGGGGGGAACGAGGGGGCAGGTCAGCAGGGCTGGGGACACCGGCCGTACGTGTTGGTGACCCCATGCCAGCCCTGGCTCCTCTCACACCACACAACCCCTAAGCTTTGGTTTTCTCAGGTGCAGGGAGGGGACAACATCGTCAGCTCCCGGTGGCGCACAAAGCACAGGGCCTGGGCCTGGCACACATCGTGCACTCCATCCCCCCAGCACTGGGGGCGCCCAGGTGGGTGACAGCGTCTCCAGAAGACCCAACAGGGGAGGGTTCAGTCGGGGCTCAAAGATACACTGAAGTACACGGAGGCCACCCACGTCTTTAGCGTATCCCGTCACTCCGGGGCGGGGACGGTGCCAGTTGGGGAGGGGCTCTCCCAGGGAGGGGCCCGGCTCAGCTGAAAGTACAGCCAGTCCTCGTTCCGACGGGCATTTCATTTTACTTATTTTCTTTCAGTTTAGTACATTTTATATTTTAATTTTTGGGCCGAGCCACGCGGCTTGTGGGACCTTAGTTCCCCGATCAGGGATCAAACCTGTGCCTCCTTGCTGTGCAAGTGTGGAGTCCTAACCACTGGACCACCAGGGAATTCCCCTTATTTACTTATTTTTGTGATGGTCACTTTAATCCATTATTTTTGGATTAATATCCATTAATTTGGGAGGAACATGCTGATTATTCTAAAGTCTCAGGGATTCCACAAAGAGGGTTTATCTAGAACTTTCTACGTAATTGAAAAGGTGATATACAAGAAGACTGTCTGAAGCATCCCTGTAGATGCTGCTGGTGCCGAAACCCAGCCCCAGCGGTGCCGAGTGGTCCCAGAGCCTTGCCAGCAGGCCCTGCGCCGGGGTGGGGGGCTCACCGATGTACTGCTGGTGGTGCTGGCTTTGGGCAGCCATGGCCTGCTCAGGTGTGCTGTGCAGGCTGCCGTGCGAGCCGCTCTCCCCAAGGCTGTCCGTCTTCTGGGCTGGCCGGTACCTGGGCAGGGAACACGTGTGCCACCATGAGGCCTTAACAGCACTGCCCAGAAGGGGCCCAAGGAGTGGAGGATGGAGCAGGATTTGGTTTGGGGTGTGTGTGTAATTTTCTAAAACTTGTGGTCAAACAGAAAACACAAAATTTACCATTAAAATGGTACTTCTAAGTGCACAGCTCAGTGGCATTAAATACATTCACACTGTCGGCCAACCATCCCCACGATCATCTCCAGAACTTTCTCATCTTCCCAAACTGAAACTCTGTCCCCATGAAACACGGACCCCCCCTTCTCCTCCCCCAGCCCCTGGCCCCCACCATCTACTTCCTGTCTCTATGGATGTGACTCCTCTAGGGACCTCACGTAAGTGGGATCAGACAGTATTTGTCCTTTTGTGTCTGGCTTATTTCACTGAGCATCACGTCCTCTGGGTTCATCCATGTTGTAGTGTGTGTCTGAATCTCCTTCCTCTTGAAGGCTCAATACCACTCCACTGTATGGATGGACCACATTTGTTTATCCACTCATCTGCTGATGGACACCCGGGTTGCCATTACATGTATATATTCTAACACTTCTCTCTTAGAAGACAAGTGAACTTCTTTACATAGAGTCCCAAACGTCTTACTATTATGTGATCTCAAAGCACATCCTGAGACTTTTATTTTGCCCTGAGCTAGAAAGCAGTGGACAGCCTGTCCAGGCAGCAAACTGAGAAACGTAACAAGAGAAGGGCTTCCTGGGATGACTTGCTTGAGCCCTGAGGGATGCGCATGCCAGGTGGGATGGGTGCGAGGGACCCAGCCTGAGCTGGGGGTGCCTTTACTTGTGGGATGTAGGGCCAGGCTCCCTGGGAGGAGGGAGGACGCCGCTCAGAGGTATGTGGACCACCTGACTTTGTGGGGGTGGGTGGCTCTAAGTGTCAATGGCACAAGCCTGCGGCCCGAACCCCACAACGGAAGCTACAGAGTCCTTGTCTGTGGACGATCAGGTACAGGATGGACTCCTGGTCCCGGAGAATGTTCCAGGCTCTCTCCTGCGACCTCCAATTCCCGTGATCGGCCATGTGGTTGGGAGTCACTGGGACCCCTTAGAGCAGCTAAAATGGGGTGTCAGCCACGCAGCTCAGCTGAGGCACGAAGGTGCCACGTGGAAGACAGTGGGGTGCATCCCTGCCCTGGAGGAGAATGGACCCCGGAGAGGGGCCGGGGACAGAGGCGGGCAGAGGGGTGAGTGGAAGGGGCCAGGGAGCTGGTATTCGAGTGGGGCCCTGAACGGGGCGTCTCCAACTAGGGCTGCAGAGCACCATTTCTGCCCCCCGTTTTGAAAATAAAGTTTGACGGCCACAGGGCCACACCCGTTGCCTTAACCTGGTCTGTGAAGGCTTTCACGCTACACGGGCAGAGCTGAAGGGTCTCCACAGATAGTGTCTGCCTGCGAAGCTGAAGATATGTGCTCTCTGGCCCTTTACAGAAAAAGTGTGCTGAGCCCTGCCTTAAAAGATGAGTAGGTCTGTGAGGCAGAGAACATTCCAGAAAATGACCAGGCCCTTCCAGCCATCAGATCCAAAGGTCAGGAGGAAGCAGCAACTTAAGTGTATAAGCTTCTTTCTCCTGGCTTCTGGGGTTATGTTCAGTGTTCTCTCTCTTTCTTTGAAGACAGAGAGGAAAAATCAAAGATCTGTGATTCTAACTCTATGGCATTCAGGAAAAGGCAAAAACTACGGAGCCAGTAAAAAAACATCGGCGCTCGCCGGAGGTTGGCGGGGAGGAGGGACCAACAGGAGGAACAGGGAGCGTTTTTAGGGCAGTGAAACTACTCTGTACCATCCTCTAATAGTGGATACAGGTCATCGCACCTTTGTCCAGAGCTACAGAGTGTACGACACAGAGAGTGAACCCTAATGTCGGCTATGGACTTCGGGTGACAAGAACGGGTCTATGTGGGTTCATCAACTGTAACAGAGGCACAACACTGGAGGCCGGGGTGTGGGGGGGCACGTGGGAAATCTCTGCACCTTCCACTCACTTCTGTTGTGACCCTGAAACTGCCCGTGTCCTGCTGGCCTCACTCCACGCCAGGTGCAAGTGAAAGGCAGGGCTCTCCTAGGACGCCGAGATGGGGGCGAATGTGAACTGGTTTTCTCCACTCCATCCATGTTTCATCCATTTCCAGGTTGTGGTCAATGGTCGAGAAACCCCTCTCCCTCCGTTCCTGCTAGTGAAACCTCTCAGTGGGCTGGCTGATCCTTGGGCCGGCCGGGCAGCTCACCCACCTGGGCTTCTGATGCACAGGCTGCTGCCGCATGGCCATGTACTGCGTGTCCTCCTGCAGCCGGTTCAGGGGCGAGTCTGGCTTCAGACGGATCCCGTAGTAATGATACTTGGAGTTGCCCCTAGGAACCAAACATCTGGGGTCAGCTCTCTTTGCAGATGTCCTAAACCGCAAGACAGGGCTCTTTCCCCGCCCTTCTCCCTGGGCTCTCGGGGCCAGTGTTCCCTGGACCGTGTGGGAAACGTTCATGGGCTGTCCCGTGGTCAGAGAGGTTCAGGAAATTCTGTAACGACTTCCCCCTCTGGGAGACTCCCCTCTTGTTTTTTAGTGTGATAAAGGCTCTGAGAAGTCCTGCAGTAAAAAAGCCAGTTCAACTTTGTTTAACCCAGCATGGTCTAATAATAGCAATAATCATACTTGTTATTATAATAAACAATAATAATACTTATCATTATAATAAATAATACTTATAATAAATAATCATACTTATTATTATAATAAATAATAATAATAATTACTATTATTAACTCTCCCCCCTTCCAATCATCTAATAACACGTTTTACAAATGGTACAGTTTGGGAAACACTACCTTATTTTATTATGGGAGAAATGATGCTCAAAGGGTTTTAAATAATTTCTTTAAGGAAACAGGTCAGAAGGGGCTCCTCTGGAGGGAAGGACAGACACGCGGCCTTGCAAACACCCCCAGCTCACGGGCTGCCATTTTCCCTGAGCTGGCAACATGGACAAGCCGGGAAGCCTGGGTCCTTCCCAGGTGAGGTGCGAGCTGAACTGGTGCTCGGAGGGAGAAAGCGGGGAGGATGGGCCTCAATTCTGAGGCCAGCATCTGGGACCCTATGAAGGTGGAGGCCCCAGGAGCCATCTGGAAAGGCCCCAGGGCAGCGGTGGCCGTGTCCCCAGAGGTCATGGACTCCTCCTCCCTGCCCCCCTCTGGCTGCCCATGTTTTGTTAACGATGTCCTCCGTCAGGGATCCCAAGGTGGCAGAGAACTCTCCTGGTCCCGTCCTTTAAGACACCCAGCATGCCCGCTTCTGGGAGGGGGTGAGTGAACGCCGAGACCCACGTGTGTGCGCCTTCATCCAGGGCACGTGGCGAACCCGGCCGGCCACAGGTCAAAGCCATGCAAGATGATCTCACGTGTGGGCCAAGCCCCCCGCTTTGAACAGAGCGAGGCCGTCTTTTCCTAGTGGGAGGAGCCAAACGCTACTGCCGGGGTCGGGGGTGGAGGGAGAAAGATCCCCGCCCGTGAGGGTCCCCGGCCGCTGTCTGCCAAGAGCAGCCCAGAGTGGATCGGTCCAGGCACAGAAAAAGCATCAAGACAATGGTAAATCCAACTCGACTAGACAATCCAGAGGCTGCTATTTAAAAAGCCTGCATGGCCAGGACACGGAAGCAACCTAAGTGTCCATCGACAGATGAATGGATAAAGAAGATTGGCACATATATACAATGGAACATCACTCAGCCATAAAAAGAAATGAAACTGAACGATTTGTAGTGAGGTGGATGGACCTAGAGGCTGTCATACAGAGTGAAGTAAGTCAGAAAGAGAAAAACAAATACCGTATGTAACACATATATATGGAATCTAAAAACAAAGGTCATGAAGAACCTAGGGGCAGGACAGGAATAAAGACGCAGACGTAGAGAATGGACTTGAGGACACGGGGAGGGGGAAGGATAAGCTGGGACGAAGTGAGAGAGTGGCATGGACATATACACACTACCAAATGTAAAATAGATAGCTAGTGGGAAGCAGCCGCATAGCATAGGGAGATCAGCTCGGTGCTTTGTGACCATCTAGAGGGGTGGGATAGGGAGGGTGGGAGGGAGGGAGATGCAAGAGGGAGGAGATATGGGGATATATGTATAGCTGATTCACTTTGTTATAAAGCAGAAACTAACACACCACTGTAAAGCAATTATACTCCAATAAAGATGTTAAACAATAAATAAATAAATAAAATAAAAAGCCTGCTATGGAAAATGTCAAACGAAGGGAGAGAGCCTAGGTGAAGCGAAGGGAGAGAGCGGAGGTGAAGCCCGTGTCCCATCACCAGGAGAGAAGCGATCACGGCCCACGGGTGGCCAGGCTGGGCCCAGGCTGCCACCAATTCAGGGCAACTCCAGGTGCACCCGGAGCCGCGGACGTCAGGACGTGCCAGGAGGGGGGGAGCCTCACGTTCTCCCGAAGCTCGATGTCTGTATAAGGGAAGAGGAGGGTGGGGGGGCGGGTGCAAGGGCTGCCAGACACCCTCACCGACCCACCTGGTACCCAGCCGCCGCGTCCTCAAGCCCATGAACACGGAGCGGATCAGCTTCCCAAAGGAGGCCGCGTTCACGGGGTCCAGCTTGTGTTCCTGGCAGTGGCGAAGGTAGTGGTTGTAGAGCGAACTTCTGGGGAGACTCACGCCTTCTGCGGTTTCGTAATTATCCAAGAGCCACTGGAGCTGGATGGACAAGATAGGCCGGATGCTGACGTGGACGCACCGACAGCATCACACGCCTTCTGTCCTCCGACACGACGGGGAAACTCACCTCTACTGTCACAGATTCAGGTTCAATTTGGGGCACGTTCATTACTTAATAGCTTCTTTTCACTTGTTTGTTTATTCCTTCGATTTCTAGCCAAGCTTTCAGGTTCCTTGACTTAATTTACAAAAACCTGCCCGTGATGGAGACTGAAACCCCCAGAGGCCTCGCACACCAAATGCTTCCTAAACCTACGGGGATGGAGCTGATCTGAGCACACGGGAAAGGAAGACGAAGAAAAACCCCACGACCCATCCGCATGGCGCCCCGCGTTAAGGTAATACCACCGCAGTCCCTGTACTCAGGACCGAGAAGAAAACAAACGGGAAACTGAATAAAAGACCGAAAGGCTCGTGTGCCAGGTTTTGTGCTCAGGCCAACGGCAGGGAAGAGATCCAAGGCCGAAGTCGAGGCCCCCAGAGGTCAGCACTGACTCAGAACCGTCCACACAGAGAGCTCAGTTCCCACACCAAGGGAGGCTGAACCCCCCCGCCCACTTTGCACCCACTGCAGAGCGCCCCAAAGGCTGCGGTTTGATCCTGGCTTCGAGACGGTTCCCCAACGGAGGGAGGTCTGGATTTGGAAGAGTGAGCCCGGGAACGACGCCAGAGGCAGGATCCCGCATCAGGATGGGGATGGGGCTCCCTGCTGCCGGGGCCCCTGTCCTCTGTGCTCCCACACCCTCTGTCCTTCTCCCTGGGAGATCGCCGCCCTACCCCCCTACCCCCAGCCCCCTCTGGTGCTCGGCCCTGCAATCCAGGTCGTGGCCCTGCCCAGACTTATAAGCCCGCAGGCTGTGAAGTCTGCTCGCGTCGCCCTTTTAGACACGTTTCGGAATGGTTTTAACATGCAAAGAGGTAGAGAGAACAGACTCCTGAACTCCTGCTTCAACAATCACCACCTCAGGGCCCATTTTACTTCCTCTAAGCCCCACACACTGCCTCTGCAGTATCTCAGTTTAAACTCATTTTTAGTGGAGTATAGTTGCTTTACAATGTTTTTGTTTGTTTGTTCGTTTGGGGCCACGCCTCGCAGCATAAAGAACTTCCCCGACCAGGGATCAAACCCGTGTCTACTGCAGCGGCAGCGCGGAGCCTTAACCACTGGACCGCCAGGGAGGCCCCCTCCTGCCATTTTAAAGTGAACCTGACGTGCCTTCGTTTCCTCCCTGGGGACTCCCGGCTCTAACGTGGACCCGAGTGAGAGGCGGGTGGTGGGGTCAGCTGGTGGCAGGGATGCTAGAATAGGGAGAGTTTCAGAGGCAGAGGGTGGGCCTGGGCTGGATGTGCAGGATGAAGGTGGGGAAAAGGTCAAAGGTCCAGGTGAAGGGGCCCTGGGGGACTGACAGAGCAGAGGGTCCTATAACACAGCGCTCCCCAACCTTTTTGGCACCAGGGGCCGATTCTGGAAGACAATTCTTCCATAGATTGTGGGGGGGAGGGGGGAGGGTTCAGGCGGGATGGTGGGGAGCGCTGGGCAGCAGCAGGTGTAGCTTCACTCGCTCCCCTGCCGCTCACTTCCTGCCGTGCGCCCCGTTCTTAACAGGCCGTGGACCAGTGACCCCTGCTCTAACGGAGAGACAGCCCTCTGGCCTCCAGAAGGGCTGGGTAATGGGTTCTGCTTTGGGGAGGTGGGGGAGGAGTGCTGGGCTGGCATCCAGGGTGGAGGTCGGGACCAGATGTATCAATGCGACACCAAGGAGCCCAGAGCCCGGTCTGTGCGGGTGGGGCCGAGGAGGGGTGTGTGAGGCGTAGCGTCGAGGCCTGGGGTCAGGTGCTGCCCCGGGGAGAGCTGCAGCGGGCCCTCCCCGGGCGCCCTGCAGATGAGGTATCTGCCAACCACCTCCTCACTGAGGGACCAGCCCAGCTGCCGATCCGAGCAGCAGGTTGGAACCAGGGGTCGCCGGCCCTCCCGTCACCACGAAGCCTGCCTCCTGCAGCCCTGGGTGCACGGGAACAGCTGTCCACTCATCTGTCCATGTGCTGTGGGATGTCATGTGCTGGCTGCGCCCGTGACCCCGCAGGGGGATCCCACCCCCACCAGTGGGTGAAGGGGGGGGCAGTTACCACGGGGATGCGGGGAGGAGGAGGCAGCAGCCAGAGGCTGAGGGAAACAGGAAAGGGTTCTTCAGTTCCCCCTTTGGGAAAGAACATCACGGTTTCTACTTTCCATCAAGTCACCTAGATATATAATTTTCAAACTTTCCTTAAATGTGCTTTTTCTACACAAAGGTGGCAGAGCACCCCCCCTTCTCTCTCCAAGGCTTTGCTCCGGCCCACGGCTCCCACCCTTAGGGGCCGTCTCCTTGGCGCCCCTTGTTCTGACCCCTCCTGTCCCACCAGCTACAAGCCTTCCCACAGCAGCCTCACCAGCCACAGGGGGGAACTGGGTTCTGTCTGTCGCCCCGCTGTCTAGCTGCAATTGGCTCAGGATCCAGGATCCAGGTGAGGAAGGGCTGGTATTTGCTGGCCCCTGAGCCCCAAGGTTTTCCAGAGCACTGCTCGCCGACACAAGCATTCATTTTCCATCGCTTGTCTCCCTGCTGAAACGGGAGCTGAAACGGGAGCTCCAGGAAGTAGAGACAGAACCGGGTCTGCCCACGTTTGCACCCCGTGAAGATGCCTCAAGAAATGCTGATGGAGAGGAGGAGGGGTCCCGCAGAGCGGAGGGGCCCCCAGCATGAGGAGAGCCGACAGCCTCTGGATGTGCAAGCAGGAGGCTCTTCCTGTCTCTGCCGCCCTGGCTGGGGAGCATAGGCTGCTTCTAGGGGAGTCCTCTGTGGGAGGGAGAAGCCGGGACCAGGGGCCCAAATGTCTCAGGGTCTGAGCGCCCGGGGGGGGGGGTCCTCAGGAGGATCCTCAGGCCGCGAGGTGGAGGCCTGGGAGGGGCCCCGGACCAGGTCCTGAGAGATGGAGGCTGAGACCCCGCCCGGCACCTGACATGACTGGCCCAACGTGAGAAGGAGGGTTTGGGAAATAAGATGATGGCTTCTGCTCCTGACCACCTGGGCCAAATCCCAAGAATTACACGGAAAGCACACTTCCTTGCGGGTGACTACGTGGACACCGACACCAAGGATGTGTGGTTAACTCCCCCCTGAGTAGAGGTAAGCACAGAGCGAACAGATGCCACCAGCAGCCTCCGAAGCAATAATGGGTTCACTTCCACCCTCTCCGGCGACGAGAGGTGACCCGGAAGGGAGGCTGACGGGCGCTGGAGGGCGGTCTACGGGCTCCGTGAAGGCAGAGCCTCCCCTGTAGGCTGAGCGAGCGCCGGCGGGGTCTGCGCTCACGCACTCCTGACGCCGCTACCTGGTGTCATCCCGACCGGCTGAGCATCGCACGTCAGTGACACTAGGTGAACGGCAGGCCCATCTCCCCACCACACAGCCCCGCCTCGCCCGCGGCAGACTGACCGGGTGTGACGGTAGGGAGGCTGTGGCCATGGTGGGTGGGGGGGGAAAAGTGGTCTGATTCCGGATGGTTCTGAAGGCCAAGGGGCATCAGATGCGGGCTGTGGGCGGAGGAGGGGGCACAAGGATGAGCCTCCAGCAGGACGGCGCTGCCCTGGATGAGCCAGGAAGGTGGCGGGAGGTGCAGGGTCTGCTGTGGGGTGGGGGCGGGGGGCGGTCAGGGCTTGGCCCGCTGCGCCTCCAGGCCGGCAGGCGCCCTTGGAGGCTCAAGGGTGGAGCTGACGGGAGAGGCCCAGCCTCGACGCCCACTGGGAAAGAGCCTTTCCCTCCAGGAGACCAGGCGGGGTCGTTGAGGTGGTGAGGGGGCCGGGGAAACTCCAAACAACAGCAGTCCAAGCGCGACCACTGCCGGAGGCCTTCGCTGCCATAATCTGGAGCAACTCCTAGGCAGAGCACCCAGCCCATGAAGCTGCCACAGCCCGTCGCCAGCCCGGACTGCAGGGCACGGCTCTGTCACTACACCACCACCTGAAGGCTAAATCATCTCTGACAATTTATGTTTCTTGATTTAAAAAAAAAAAAAGGTCATACAATCTGAATACGATCCACCTAAAAGCAGGTCCTTCTCCCAGGGGCTGGAAATAGTAGTTTATGTGCAGTAAGCAGCGGCCACCTCTGCAGGGACCCATGATGGGGGTCCCTGAGTCAGCAGGGGCTGGGGGCCTCTCCCGATAGACCCGGGACAGCAGACGGGCAGGCCTGGCTGGCGTGGCTGCACCCACACGCCACAGTGACACCCTGGTGAGGGACGGCACCTCCATTCCCAGCTCAACTTTCTCTGCCTCCTTCCTCCAAAACAGTCATCCCTCGTTTCCTGCCACCAAATCATGCGTTCCCCTGTTTTAAAGATGGCTCGGGGCCCACCTCTTCCCTCAGGGGCTCCCACACCAAGGCTGGAAGGTCCCTTCAACCCTCAGACACCCTGGTCCGAGTCCCGAGGGCAGCCTGGGGAGCTGGGGTGACCCTGATGTCGGGTTGGGTCTGGAAGGCACAGCCCAGCCTTCCTGGGCTCTGGGCATCTCGCCACCCGGCACCAGGCTCTCCTGCCCGGGCGCGGGGACTGCAGCCGGTGGTGCCCAGGGACAACTGTCTCAGGTGAGCGCGGCCAACTAGGACCACGAAGGGCTCTGCAGGACACAAGGCCGTCTGTCGCCAGGACACACCCTAGCTCTCTCCCCGCCCTCCCTGCCCAGACAAGCTCCTGGCCGGCTGACCGCAGCACGTGGGGCCGACTCTTTACCGAGATCTTCTTTCTATCCCCTTTGAGTCGCCAAGCCTCAGATCCTACTTCTTACGGCTCCCAATGGGAGAAAACGACTTAACAAATCGCCAGAAGGAAAACGGACACAGGGAGGATCTTCCTGCTCAGAAACTAAACTCAGGAACGGAAGCTGGTTTTGGAGGAGCAGCCAAGGCAAGCCCGCCTCCCGGAGGAAAAGCGTTAGAAAGCCAGAGGCATCCCTGCAGCCAGAGACTGAGGCTCATGCGTTTCACACAGACATTTTAAACTTCCCGCGGATACGCCGCCGGCCTGGGGTCCGCACCCATCCTGCCTTCCTCATGGCTCTCTGGGGCTGCCCTAGCGCCTGGCCTCGCAGGCTGTGCCGTGGCCACGTCTGCTCGAGATCTGAAGAACTCTGGTCCCCGAGCAGAGAATGCTGTCTTGCAGACTTCCTACACGCTCCGCTCTAAGGCTGCAGCTTCCCTTCTCCAGACCTTCCCACCAGGTGACATCATCCGGCAGTGATGGACAACAGGGTGGCCATGACCCACCTAGCCTGGGGCCTGATGGACTTTTGTTTTTCCTTCGAGACAGCCGGGATGAGGCTGCTCTTCCTCCAGTGACCAGCGCTCTGAGGCTCCGCCAATGGGCTGGAGGTGCTGGCCACGCCTGTGCCCCCCGACAAACCCAGAACCTCCTGGAGCTTTCCCTAGTGGGCTTCCTGGCCCCGCAGCCCGAATCACTCACTTTGAATGTTGGCCAGTATGAAAGTCTTGCTGGGGTCACAGCTGGGATCGGGTCCAACTAAAGGGGACTTCTTTTCTTTGATGTTTTAATTCTCAAAAGGATGCCAATCCCAACCCAAGTGCTTGAGAAAAGCTGCCAGAAGTGCGCTCAGAACTCCTGCGGCCTGTCCCACCTCCAAACTGCCGAACAAAGTTCCAGTCAAGTGAAAGCCGCATTGAGGGCGTTTGGAGAAGTAAGGGGAAAAGGGAGGAGTGGGGGGGGGGGCGCGACAGGAGCTTTCCCTCCTCAACGGTCCCCAGAAGCCGAGTCCCTGCACTGTCATCTCTGCCAGCCCCGTCCTGCCACTCAAAGCCACCCAGAGGCAAAGACCTTTGCGCCCTCCTGGCCTTGGGGCCTATGATCACGTGGTGTCCCCAGCAGAGAAAGGTCTTATGCAGCTAAAATCAATAGGAATTAGTTGCTTTGCCCTTTTGTCAAATTACCAATCTTTTTTTATTTTCCAAAAGCTGATCACAGGAGAATTAGCTAAGAACGCTTATGGCACCCCCAATCCGGCGTCATCTTTTGGTTGTGGCCTGTCTGAGTACGAATTTATTTACAACGCTTACCCTCTGCCAGGCATGGTGGGGAGGACGTTACATACACTAAGCAGTTTAATCCCTGTTCCCCCCAAGGAGGGAGGCGCTGTCACCCCACTTTCACAAAGGAAGAGCCTGCCTTAATTTCCCTTCGCTGTGGAAGGACGTTTTTGCCGAGTGTAGAAGTCTAGATGGGTTCCCCCCTCTGCACCTTTTCGGCACTTTAAAGGTGTCAACTCACTGCTTTTTTTTTTTCGGCCGTACCGCGCGGCTTGCGGGATCTCCGTTCCCTGAACCAGGGACTGAACCAGGGTCATGGCAGTGAAAGCCTGGAATCCTAACCGTTGGGCCACCGGGGAACTCCCTGTTTGTTTTTAAAATGCCTATGAAGGTGACAAGCAGAGCAGGGCAGACCAGCAGGTTGACACACACTTACATGACTGTTGAGTAAACCGCTTTTGTGTGATGTGATCCCTTCGCTTTTTTGGAGGTTTTCAATCGCCATTTCAAGCTAAAGAAAATGTGCGCAGAAACAAAACAAAACAAAATGGAAAAAAAAAACAAAAACGAAATCAGATGGTTAGCATTAGCCAAGATTGGTTTGTATTAATATCCAAATAAAGATCCGAGCGCCTACAAGATAGAGAGCAGGCTGGACGCAGGCGGGGCGTGGGGGGTGGGCGGGGGCAATGGGTTAGGTCGGGGGCTGAAGCCTCAGCAGGAGCGTTGCTTCATCACGTGCAGAGGAGCCCAGGAGCCCGTCAGACACCAGCAGCAGATGGGGTCCTACTGTCTACACTGGCAGCTGAGTTTTAACACGTCTGCATGTGCACATGCACAACGGGAATGCTTAGTCACTGCCTAAGTTCAAGTGTAAGCAAAGCCAGCACGATAACCGCCTGCTGCTCCCCAAACCCATCGTCTGCACTGGGAGAATCAGAGGACCACAGACCCGGGGACAGGTGGTGGCACTGGCTTCCCGGCCAGCCTGCCCTGTCGCAAAGCCCAGGGTCTCCCAGCTGGAGGGCTTTGGGAAAATACCAGGAGGCCACGACCCCAGCCCTGCCACTGGGAGGCGCAGGACCCTGGGGCCCCGGAGATGAGACAGCTCACAGAGGGGTCCTCCTGGGGGAGGGCCTCTGAGATGGGTCCTCAGACCTCACGGAAGCGAGGGCTGAGGGGCCATGGCAGGTCTATGCAAAGGAAGAGACACCCGGCCGAGTGTGGCAACCACCACATCTGAGCCCGACTTGTACATGAAAAATGCAAACATAAGCTCTGCTGGAGGCAGTGACCCTTAAACATCCAGGGGAGGCAAAGACCACAGAGACGATTCTGTAAAAAGCAGGCCCAACACTTTCAGAAAGTGCAGCTGGACCACTTCCCCAGAGCTGAGTTCAGGAACGAGGGGTTTCTGCTTCGCCCCCCACCTCTTCTGACCACTGTTGAGAACACCTACTCTCGCCACTGCTATTCAACACTGTACTGGAAATTCTAGCCAGGGTCATTAGGCCACAGAAGAAAATAAAAGGCATCCACAGAGGAAAGGAAGAAGCAAAACTACCTCTATTTGCAGATAGCATGATCTTAAATATGGAAAGGATCTCCCCAAAAACTATCAGCACCAGGGTTGCAAGATACAAGATCAATATACAAAAGTCAATTATATTTCTAAATAATGAACGATATGAAAATGAAATGGAGAAAACAATCCCATTTGCAATAATATCAGAGAGAATAAAATACCTAGGAATAAATTTAACCAAGGAGGTGAAATACTTGTACACTGAAAAAACTATGAAACACTGTTGAGAGAAATTAAAGACGACCCAAACAAACAGAAAGACGTCCTACGTTCATGGATTGGAAGACTTACTATTAAGATGGTAATACTGTCCTAATTGATCCGTAGACTCAATGCAGTCTCTATCAAAATTCTCTACAAAGCTTCCAGCTGCCTTTTCAAATGGACAAGTTGATCTTAAAATTCATATGGCATTGCAAGGGACCCCAAATAACCAAAACAATCTCGAAAAGGAAGTACCAGGTCGAAGACTCACAAGTTCCCATTTCAAAACTGATTATAAAGTTACAGGAACCACAACAGTGCAGTACTGGGATAGGACAGACATACAGATCAATGGGATAGAATTGAGAGTCCAGAAATAAACCCATACATCTAGGGTCAACTGATTTTCAATAAGGGTGTTTAGACCAGTTAATGGAGAAAGAATACACTCTTCAACAAACGGTGCTGGGATGAATAGATAGTCACGTGCAAAAGAATGAAGCAGGACCCTTACCTCACAGCATATACAAAAATCCACTCCAAAGGGATCAAAGAACTACATGCAAGAGCTAAAACTATAAAACTCTTAGAGGAAAACATGAGGTAATCACATAAAATAAGGTTATCTCCATGACCTTGGATTTGGGAATAGAATCTTAGATATGACACCAAAAGCACAAACAAAAAATAAAAGATAAAAACTTTTAAAAAAGATATATTGGACTTCATCAAAATTAAAAACTTCTGTATGTCAAAGGACACTATAAAGAGAGTGAAGAGACAACCCACGGAATGGGAGAACATATTTGCAAATCATGTATCTAATAAGGGTCTTATATCCAGAATATTATAAAGAACTATGGAGACTCAACAACAAAATGATAAAATGACACAATTAAAAAATGAGCAATGAACACCACATTGTTAATCAGCTATGCTCCAATATAAAATAAAAAGTTTTAAAAAATGGGCAAAGGCCTGGAATAGGCATGTCTCCAATAAGCACATAAAAAGATGCTCAACATCATTAGTCATTAGGGAGACACAAACTAAAGCCACAGTGAGGTACCACTTCACACCCACTAGGTTGGCTATTAAGAGAAAAAAGAAAAGTAACAAGCGTCAGTGAGGATGTGGAGAAACTCGAACCCTCCTCAGTTGCTGGTGGGACTGAAAAATGGTTCAGCTACCGTGGCAAACAGCTGTTAAAATATAAACTCAGTTAAACCACATGACCCAGCAATTTCACTCTACCCAAGATAGTTGAAAACAGGTGTTCAAACAAAAACTTGCTCGTAGCAGCCTGATTCATAACGGCAAAAAAAGCAGAAAAATACAAATGTCAGTCACTGATGAATGGATAAACAAGATATGGTCCATACGTACAATTGAATATTATTCATCTCTAAAAAGGAATGAAGTTTTGACATATGTTACAATGTGGATGAACCTTGAAAACATGATGCTCAGTGAGAGAAGCCAATCACAAAAGGCCACGTGTTGAGTGATTCCATTTGTATGAAACGTCCAAAAACAGGCAAATCCAGAGACAGAGAGCAGATTAGTTGCCCCGGGGCTGAAGGAGGAGGGAATGGGAGGTGACTACTAACTGGTACAGGGTTCCTTTGGGGGTGATGAGAATGTTCTGGAACTCGACAGGGTAATGGTTACAGAACATTGTGAATGTACCAAATGCCACTGAATTACATGATTAAAATGGTGCATTTTATGTTATGTGAATTTTACCTCAATAAAAACTATACAACTAATTAAAAAGAACTTTAGTCTTTCTTGCAATTTGAATGGATCTTTCACCCACATGCACGGTTTTGTAACAACATGCACTGGTCACTTGGAAAATATTGGTTCACTGAGTTTGCAGATCTTCCAAATGTTGATACATTTCATCACACGGTATTGAAAAAAGTCACACTGGTTAATATCACTACCAACAACTTCGGCAAGATACCAGTTTCCCAAAATTCTGTTTTTTTGGTTTGAGAACATATTGACAATAAAACCTGTCGTGTTTTCCTCGATATGTCAAGCTCACAACCGTTCAGTTTTGAGAAAATGTGTACCAAATCTTCGAGTCTGAATAATCATAATTTGTCTGTCATCCTTTTCAGGAAAAATAGCGTTTCATGAAAAAAGTAGCTCGTTCTGCTCACAAGCCATTTGCCCGTGAGCTTTTCCTCAAGACTGTCATCGTATTTGGGGAAGAAGCAGAAGCACTTTTCGTCACACAGAATATTAAGTGTTCTCGAGGATTGAGATTTAATAAAATTAATAATTTTTACTGCTTCGTCAGGGAATTCTTGAGTGAAACTAGCATTTGGTATTTCTTTTCTTTTCTTTTCTTTTTTTTTTTTTTTTTACTGTGCGTGCATGACGGTGAGGATTACAGTGACTTCTAGAGACTCTGATGTGTCCGCTCTGATTTGTGCACGGCTGTGTCAGCCGTGCTGGTTTTGCATCGTCGGGGCAAATGTCAACACGGGGAAAACAGCAACTAACGGGTTAGTATTATTGTGAAAACAGTTTTGATCTCGTGGAGCTCCTGAGAGGATCCTGGGGACACCCAGAAGTTTGCCAGACGTGTGTAAGACTGCTGAAAATCGTGCAGTTCCGAGTATTGCGGGAAAGAATACAAATGAACTTTTGGTTTGTAAGACCATCCTCAAAACCCCATAGCTATTAAATAGGGTCAGAACAAGCCCACTGATACCTTAAATTAACTTAATACACAGTGGAACCTCCCAAGGTGTTCACTGCGTTTTAAAATTAAGACGTCAGGTAAACCTCAGAAGGTGATGAAGTTCAGGACAACGTCACCAGTCCCCTTAGTTCAGATGGAGGGGTTGGTGCCCGGGAGTTAGGACCGGAGGCGCAGCGCAGTGCACCCAGAAGAGGGCGCTGTGGCGCCGCCTCCCAGCTCCAAGCTGAGGCCGTCCAGCATCTTTCAAAAAGGAGCATCTCACGCTTGAAGTCTGGGGGCTGGAGTGGGAGGCTTCCTTATGGACCTGACCGAGGGATTCTTACTGCACAAGTACAAGAGGCTTGATAAGTCCTCTCAGTGGCTGGAAAAGTCAGTGTTTAATCTTTAGATATACTTAAATGGAAATTAAATTTATACTTGACTGGAGTTTAATTTTTTGTTACTTAAAACATTTTATCAAAGTGGTACCTGCACAGGCCCACATGTCAAACTGTAAGGAAGAGCCGAGGATGGATGCAGAGGTGCCCCCTCGCTACCCCAGGGCCAGGCTGCTTTCCCTAAAATCGTTTCTGTTTTCTGAGCTTCTCAAAGATTTCTTTCCATCTTGGTATTATGCATACACTTGTCTACGTATTTCTTGACGTGTCAGGAGCTTCGTCTTTATTTCTGATTGGGTGCAGTGCAGCCCATATTCCTTTTTATTGGCCGTTTAATTTCACTGGTTTCTGCTGCGTGAATTACTAGCGGAATGCCTGGGGAAAAGGGCACACACATATGCTTTAGGCATTCGGGAGAAAGGAGGGGAGAAAATGCCTAACGACTTGTGATCAAAGATACAGCGTTTCAAGAACTCAACGTGGTAGCAGAGCGCAGATAAGTTTTATTAACTCCCAAGTATATTAAAATTAGTCGGTTACTTAAACATTTTTAAAGGAATTTAAAAAACCCCTTTCCTTTCATATATAATCCTAGCAAAATTTTACCTGACATAAGGACTAGATTTGTGTCTTCTAAGTGAGGGTGGAGGTTACTTGAATTCATTAGCGTCCACTGTAATGGCCATTCCATTTATAACACAATAACCTCATTAAAATGACCTGCCAGGACTTCCCTGGTGGCACAGTGGTTAAGAATCCTCCTGCCAATGCAGGGGACACGGGTTCGAGCCCTGGTAGGGGAAGACCCCACATGCCACGGAGCAACTAAGCCCGTGGGCCACAACTACTGAGCCCGCGTGCAAGAAGAAGCCCGCGCACCACAACGAAGAGTAGCCCGGCTTGCCACAACTAGAGAAAGCCCGCGTGCAGCGACGAAGACCCAACGCAGCCAAAAAAAAAAAAAAAAAAAGACCTGCCAGGCCAAGGTCACCCCTGCAAAGGGCCAGCAATGACCAGTATCAAAGCAACACCTGTGGGCTTCCCTGGTGGCACAGTGGTTGAGAGTCCGCCTGCCAATGCAGGGGACACGGGTTCGTGCCCCGGTCTGGGAGGATCCCACATGCCGCGGAGCGGCTGGGCCCATGGGCCATGGCCTCTGAGCCTGCGCGTCCGGAGCCTGTGCTCTGCAACGGGAGAGGCCACAACAGTGAGAGGCCCGCGTACCGCAAAAAAAAAAAAAAAAAAAAGCAACACCTGTATCTCCAGGCTGGGTCTGCCATAATTCGATATCAGGACCACGCCTCCTGGGCCAGAATTGGGAAGGGGGAGACGATGCTCCTGGAAAACCAGGGAGAAGTGGGGGTGAGGACAGAAAACTGCTGCAGTAAACGTCCTGTCCTAAAATACAGCTTATTATGTGACCATAGAAGGAGGAAATAAACGTTTAAATGTTTTATGAACGCTTTTGGAGCTTTAAAGAAAATGGAGAGTATTTAAAAGAACCAAAGTGTCATGGCTGGAGTTCTGAGGGCAGGGATAGAAATCACGGAATTCTGCCTGGAGAAAGGAAAGCTGCAGTTAAGGGCCAGGTGGGAGGATGGAGAGAAGGGCAGGGCTCACCACTGGGGAGACGGGGAGGCTGGCTGGGGGAAAGGGGCATTTTCAATTTGTCCAGTTTTATTTTGCTAATTAAACATTAAAAAATTATGTAGTAATTTTATATGCACTTGCCATACAAAAACCCGATTAGGCCAGTGACATACCAGTCTCCTTCCAGGGCCAGGACTGGGGTGGCGCCCATGAGGTGCCCAGGGCACCAAACCGAAGTAAGAGCTCATTGTCAAGGTCGTGCCGTGGCAGGGTCAGCCCCCGGAGGGGAGCAACTCCCTAAATTTGGTGCCCTGGGCACCTCGCGTGCCCCGCCCCATCCCAGCCACAGCTTCTCCCAGGCCTCCACCAACTCCCACTCAGGAGAGGAAGCCCCTCCCTTCCCTAACAGCCCAGTGTGCGTCCATGAGGGGGCGTGGCTGTGTGCCAATAAAACTTTATTTACAAAACCAGGGGGCCCGGCAGGATTTGGCTGGAGGGCGGCACTCTGCCGCCTCTGCCCCCAGAGATTTACTAAGCAATTGTAAATCACTCACACAATTGCATTGTATGGATTACACTTTACTGCTAAACTGATTTTTTAAATTTTTAGGTAGAGAGGGGATCGTTGCACAGCACCATGGATGTCCTAAATGCTACCGAATTATGCACTTTAAAATGGTTAATTTTATGTTATATGAATTTTACCGCAATAAAAAATGTATAAGGTAATGCATGCATGTGGTTAAAATTCAAATAGAAGAAAAAGGTATAAAAAAAGCAAGTCTTCCTCTTTTCTTTCTACCTCACGGAGATAATCTTTTTTGGTAATCATTTTTACCAGCTAACATGTTTACTTCTTCTTGTAGTTCCTAGAACTTTAAAAAATATAGTTCTACTTCTTAATTTATCAATTGAAAAATTTTTAAGTTTGGAAATAACTCCAGATTGTATAAAAAGTTGCAAAAATAGCACAAAGCATTCCCTTCAGCCAGGCTCCCCAAATGTCAACATCTTCCGTGACCCGGAAATTAACCCCCACTCAACACTGTTAACCGATCGAATCACTTGATGAAAGTCCTGTTTGTGGACCAGGATCCAATCGGGGGTCACACACTCTGCTCATTTACATACGGAGCCACGAAAGAAAACAGTAGGAACACAAGGAACAGATGAAGGAAATTAGGAAGAGGCTCTTATTAGATGGATGACCCATGTAGCCCTTGACATGGTAAGTGGGTTTGTGTTACTCTAAACAGGATGATGACTTCTCTGGTAAGTTAATTGAGACTTTTCAGAATAAGAACCGGAGTGCTTTCCAGTACGCATTCTTTAATTTTGTCACTTAAAGCAGAGCAGAGATGAACTTTAGATAGATCTTTCAAAGGGGCACTGCTCCCACCTTTGCAGAGAAACTTGCAAAACCACATTCAAAAGCGATGATATTGGGACTTCCCTGGTGGCGCAGTGGTTAAGAATCCGCCTGCCAATGCAAGGGACGCGGGTTCGAGCCCTGGTCCGGGAAGATCCCACATGCCGCGCAGCAACTAAGCCCGTGTGCCACAACTACTGAGCCTGCACTCTAGAGCCTGTGAGCCACAACTACTGAACCCGCGAGCCACGACTACTGAAGCCCACGTGCCTAGAGCCCGTGCTCCGCAACAAGAGAAGCCACTGCAATGAGAAGCCTGTGCCCCGCGATGAAAAGCAGCCCCCGCTCACCGCAACTAAAGAAAGCCCGTGCACAGCAACGAGGACCCAATGTAGCCAAAAATAAATTTTTTTAAAAAAGGGATGATATCATTAGATGTTTGTCAAAACCCATAGAACGTACAACATAGGGTGAACCCTGATGGGTTTTTAGTTAATAATGATAATGGGTCAATATTGGCTTATTGGCTGTAACAGATGCTCTAACAAACTTAGATGTTAATAATAAGGAAAACTGCGTGGGGTACAGGGTGGGGCATTACGGGAATTCTCTGTACAGCTGCTCGATTTTTCTGTAAACCTGAAATTGCTCTAAGAGAAAGTCTATTAGAAGGATAAAAAGTGATGATGAATTATTTATTTATGGCCAACCCACGGGGCTTGCGGGATCTTAGTTCCCCAACCAGGGACTGAAACCATGCCTCCTGCAGCGGAAGCACGAGTCTTAACCACTGGACTGCCAGGGAAGTCCAATGATGAATATTTTAGAGAAAAAGCGGATGTACTATTGGCGAAACTACTTTATCAAATAATGTGCTTTTGCCGGCAAACGTTTTGCTCTTGTGGTTGGACAAAAACTCTGTGCAGGGGGCGAGGAAGCTTCTAGTGAATGCCCAGTAGGCGTGTGAGTTCATAGTCCAGTCAAGATATCCTGGGTCTTCCCTGAAAACACAGGCTCCAGAGAAGAGCTGCTTAGCGGTTGGCGATCCATCGTGAGCTGTGACGCTGCGTGGATGGTGCACCAGCCCCATGGGCCACCAGGAGGGGTCGCCGTGAGACTGGAGGTGCCCGAGTGGGAAGCCAGTCCACACACAGGGAGCCGTGGACGGTCCAGGGTCCCCGCTGGCCTTGACTCAGCACTCAGGACTGAAGCAGGTCCCTTACGGACACATCCACTCGAAGCGGCCGCAAGACCATCTTCCCAGCGAGCTGGATACAGGATAGAAGATTCGTCTCTTCTGTATCCACATGTGCTGGTGGTCAGAGCGAAGATGCTCGCTGGAGTTTCGAAAGCAGGAGCTGCGTTTCTGATGACTCAGCAAAGAAATGCCTATGATTTCAAGTGCCACATCTCAGGGATGTCTGCTGTAGCTTTAACACTGCAGAACTTGAATCTATCATTCCAGGGCCCCAAGTATTGTGACTTTTAAAAAATATATATATTCTTTTTCATATTCTTTTCCATTATGGTTTATTACAGGATATCGAATATAGTTCCCTGTGCTATACAGTAGGTCCTTGTTGTTTATCTATTTTATACATAGTAGTTTGTATCTGCTAATCCCAAACTCCTAATTTACCCCTCCCCTACCCCCTTTCCCCTCTGGTAACTGGAAATTTGTTTTCTATGTCTGTGAGTCTGTTTCTGTTTTGTAAATAAGTTCATTTGTATCATATTTTAGATTCCCCATATAAGCGATATCATATGATATTTGTCTTTCTCTATCTGGCTTACTTCACTTAGTATGATAATCTCTAGGTCTATCCATGTTGCTGCAAATGGCATTATTTCATTATTTTTTATGGTTGAGTAATATTCCATTGTATATACATGTACCACATCTTCTTTATCCATTCATCTGTTGCTGGACATTTAGGTTGCTTCCATGTCTTGGCTACTGTAAACAGTGCTGCAATGAACATAGGGGTGCACAAATCTTTTTGAATTAGAGCTTTGTCTGGATATATGCCCAGGAGTGAGATTGCTGGGTCGTATGGTAGTTCTATTTTTAGTTTTTTGAGGAACCTCCATACTGTTCTCCATGGCGGCTGTGCCAATTTACATTCCCACCAACAGTGTAGGAGGGTTCCCTTTTCTCCACACCCTCTCCAGAATTTATTATTTGTAGACTTTTTTTTAAAACAAATTTATTTCATTTTATTTATTCATTTTTGGCTGTGTTGGGTCTTCATTGCTGCATATGGGCTTTCTCTAGTTGCGGCGAACGGGGGCTACTCTTCATTGTGGTGCGCGGGCTTCTCATTGCGGTGGCTTCTTTTGCTGCAGAGCACGGGCTCTAGGCGCGCGGACTCAGTAGTTGTGGCGCATGGGCTTAGGCGCTCCACGGCATGTGGGAACTTCCCGGACCGGGGATCGAACCCGTGTCCCCTGCATTGGCAGGTGGATTCTTAATCACTGCGCCACCAGGGAAGTCCCTACTTGTAGACTTTTTAGTGATGGCCATTCTGACCCGTGTGAGGCGGTACCTCGTTGTAGTTTTCATTTGCATATTGCGACTTTTAATATTAAGATCTCAGTTTTTTCGAAGAAGACCCAAAGTGTTCCATGGGGCTGGGCTGCTGAGGCTCTGCTGCACACACCCAGACAGGAGGATTTTCCTCACTTGGGGGTGGAAGACATTGATGATGCTTTCTTAGGTGTGTTTGAAAATCACATCAGATGCCACAAAGCTTACAGAAGCTGAACGCAACCAGAGAAAGATGGAACCCATGTGCCGCCATCCTCCAAGGTGAAGCGCTGGCCCTTCCAGCTTCTGTGTAGCTCTTGCTTATGCACCAGTTGTCTGGCCTGCCTCAGCGGGGTCGCCAGGGCAGGCAGCCCCCAACCTCCGTGGGACTGGAGCACCCAGGGCCACCACTGCCTGTGTGCTGGCCCTCTCTGACTTCCTGGAAATGCAGAGTCCAACGGGTCTTCACCAGACCAGGTCCCAGAGCCCTGATGAGACATTGCAATGGTACATCCCCTCACGGACAGGGATGCTGTATTTTTATCATCTTCAAAATTGGATAGACGATTTGTCTTCATCAGCCTCCACTGCGTGGCCCAGGGGGGCCGCCTGCTTGGGCATGGTGGCAGGCGGGCTTTTCCTCATGCAGCCCCGGAGCCCCCAGAGTCTCCCCTTGTTACAACCCAAAGAGCATACCTCTCAGCTTAGCATCTCTGCTCCATGGGGTCAAAAAAAAAAGCACAACAGGAAAAGTTATCAAAAACTTACCATTTGGGCAATTCACTTCTAAGATTTCAATACTGATGAAATTTTAACCAGAAATGAGATTCAAACAAATGTGTCACTGAAAGTCTGAAGTCCCTCACTGGGGCTGTAGGTGCCGATTTGCTCTGGTCTTTGTGCTCTGTTTGCAGGATTAACTTGAAGTCCCTGGAAACACAACTCTGACATAAGAAAACTGATAGACGTGAAATGCCGGATCCAGGAGCCATCGTTATTTCTGTCGCAACCTCAGGGCCAGTCCTGTTCCTGGCTCTTGGTTGGATCTCTGCTGATCCTCGTGAGATGTCCCCACACCAAAAGCAAGTCAAAAAACCACAATAGCGCAGAGGGAGTCTGGAGACAGGTGCTCATCCAAGGTGATAACTCTTGGAGCTTTTGGGGCTGGGGGTGGGCAGGGTGCAAAACATAGCCTGTTCATGGATTGCCAACTGATTTAAAAACTCGATTCTTCTAGTGCAACCCAGACATCAGACTACAGTAACCAGGTGGCCCGGGGTCTGAGCTGCACATTTGTTTCCAGCGAGGCAGTGTGCACTGCAGAGAATATCATGACCTGTGATCTCAGTAGGTCTGTGACCTGCGACCCTAGCTTATTCACTATTATGAGTTGATGCAGTTTGCTGATATGGAGATGTCACATTCGTGAAACTTAATGTAGTCTGTGAGGAAGGCTTCTGATCAACAGCAGCTCTACACTCAGGTCTGCCAGCCAATCCTCTAAGGGTGTGCTGAGGACCCTGGAGGGCCCAAGTGAGGCAAGGGACAGGCTGGTGCCCCTGGGATGGAGTGGCAGGCACCACCCCACAGTCACCGCTCTAGACAGCTAATGACTTCTCTCCACGCCTGTCCTCAGAGCCAGGTCCTGGGGAGCACCCTGGACATAGAAAGGGAGAGAACAGCTAAGCTCAGAGGGCCTCTAATGTCAGGGTGACCCGGAAACACATCAGGACCAAGAGAACAGGGATGAGGCTCGAACATCATCTTCTATTTCAGATTAAGCCCACACAAAAATAGGAAGTTTTTTTTTTGTTTTTTGTTTTTTTTGCGGTACACGGGCCTCTCACTGCTGTGGCCTCTCCCATTGCGGAGCAGAGGCTCCGGACGCGCAGGCTCAGCGGCCATGGCTCACGGGCCCAGCCGCTCTGCGGCATGTGGGATCTTCCCGGACCGGGGCACGAACCCGTGTCCCCTGCATCGGCAGGTGGGCTCTCAACCACTGCACCACCAGGGAAGCCCAGGAAGTTATTTTTAAATTGACAATCAATCAATAAAATCCATCACATTCGTAGTCTAAAGAAGAAAAAACACGTGATCATATCAATAAGAAAAAAGCATTTGGCAAAACTCAACATCCAATTATGATAAAGACTCTCAGAAAACTAGGAATAGAAGGAAACTTCCTCAACCTGAAAAAAGGCATTTGTGAAAAACATACAGGTAACATTACACTTAGGGGTGAAAGACTGAAGCTTTTCCCCTAAGACTGAGAACAAGGCAAGGATGCCCACTCTCACCACTCTTACACAGCATCGTACTGGACGTTCTAGTCAGTGCAATAAGGCGAGAAAAAGAAATAAAAGTCACCCACACTGGAAAAGAACTAAAACTGTTCCTATTTGCAGACCACAAAAAACTCTTAGAACTAAAGATTGAGTTCAGCATGGTCACAGGAAGCAAGGTCAAGAACGAGAAATCAACCATACTTTTGTACACTAGCAATGAACAGTTGAAAACTGAAATTTCAAATCAGTACCATTTAAAATAGCTCCAGGGGACTTCCCTGGTGGTCCAGTGGTAAAGAATCCGCCTTCCAATGCAGGGGACGCGGGTTCGATCCCTTGTCAGGGAACTAAGATCCCACACGCCGCAGGGCAACTAAGCCCGTGCGCCACAACTACTGAGCTCGCGCGCCTCAACTAGAGTCTGCATGCCGCAAACTATAGAGCCCACGCGCCCTGGAGCCTGCGCGCCACAACTAGAGAGAGAACACCTGCACACCACAAGAAGCCCGCGCGCCGCAACACAGAGCCCCCATGCTGCAGCTACGACCCAACATAGCCAAAAAAAAAAAAGCTCCAAAACCAAAAAATACTTAGGCATAAATATAACAAAATAAGTGCAGGATCTGCATGCTAAAAATGACCAAATGCTGATGAAAGAAATCAAAGAAGAGCTAAGTAAATGGAGAAAACACACCACGTTCATGGATTGGAAGACCCAACATAGTAAAGTAAAGTAAAGCTTTAATGCTGTTTGATCAAAATCTCACTAGGAATTTTTTTTGGAAATAAAGATAAACTGATCTAAAATCTATATAGAAAATTCTAAATTTATATAAATAGCCAATATAATACTGAAGAATAAAGTGAGAGGAGCCAGTCTACCCATTTCTGGGGCTACTCTTCACTGTGGTGTGCGGGCTTCTTATTGCAGTGGCTTCTCGTTGCGGAGCACGGGCTCTAGGCGTGCGGGCTTCAGTAGCTGTGGCATACGGGCTCAGAAGTTGTGGCTCACGGGCTCTAGAGCACGGGCTCAGTAGTTGTGGCACACGGGGTTAGCTGCTCCACAGCATGTGGGATCTTCCCGGACCAGTGATCGAACCTGTGTGCCCTGCATTGGCAGGCACTCTTCATCACTGCACCACTGGGGAAGTCCCAGGCCAACTGATTTCTGACAAATGTGGAAAAGCAATCCGATAAAGGATAGTGTTTTAACAAATGATGCTGGAACATCTGGTTGTTTCATATGCATAAAAATGAGCCTCGACATAAACTTTACGTCTTATACAAAAGTTAGCTCAGAATGAAGCGGAGCTAAATGTAAAATGTAAAACTATAAAACTTCTCAAAGAAAACAGAGGAGAAAATGTTCACGACCTCGGGACAGGCGAAGAGTTCTCAGGCATGACATCAAAAGCACGATCTTTCCAAAAAAGAAAAACTGTTAAATTGGATTGGATCAAAATTATCGGGAAAGTTTTTTTTTTCTCTGCAAAAGACACTTTAAAAAAAAATTTTTTTTTTTTTTAAATTTTGGCCGCAGAGCACAGCATGTGGGATCTTAGTTCCCCAACCAGGGGCTGAACCTGGGCTCCCTGCAGTAGAAGCGTGGAGTCTTAACCACTGGATCACCAGGGAAGTCCCCAAAAGACACTCTTAAGAGAATGAAAAAACACTTTAAAGACTGGGAGAGAATATTTGCAAATCACATATCCGGCAGGGGACTTGTATCCAGAATATACAAACAATTCTCAAAATTAACAGTAAGAAAACCAACAACACAGTTAAAAAAATAAACAAACTTCAACTGACCTATCACCAAAGAACATACATGAAAGGCAAAGGCCCTGACCAGGTGCTGGCCATCGTTAGCGATTACGAAAATGCATAATGACAACCACAGTAAGATAACACTACACACCGATGAGAATGGCTAAAAAGAAAGATGCTGACAACACCCGACAACAAAAAATGCTGGTGACGAGGTGGGACGAGAGGAACTCACACCTGGCTGGGGGAGCTCGAAATGGTACCTCCCCCCCGGGGAAAACACGGGCGGTTTCGGATAAAGTTAAACATACACTTACTGTAGGAGCCAGCAATCCCATTCGTAGGTATTGACTGACCCCAAAGAAAGGAAAACATGTGTCTATACATGAGAGTCCTTCTAGCTGTTTTATTCACAATCACGAAAAACTGGAAACAGCCCAAATGGCACCGCGGCTGGTGAATGGAGGAACGAGCCGTTAGGGTCACGGAACATGACTCAGCAACAAGAAGGAACCACTGACTCACAGGACAGCTGGACGGGATCTCCAGGCTCCACACTGGGTGAAAGGAGCCAGTCACAAAAGGAGTCTCCTGGATGATTCCCTTTATACGGCATCCCCACAGAGACAAAAGTACAGTGACGGAGAGCAGACCCACGGGTGCCAGGGGTTGAGGGTGAGAGGAGGTCGTGGCTACCAAGAAACACCCGAGGGAGTTTTGGGGGTTATGCAACCATTCTGTGTATTGATGTGGGGACAGATACCCGAGTCTGTACGTGAGTCAAAACTCATGGGTCTGTGCAGCCCACACCGTCCACTTTACTCTGTGCTAATTTAAAAAATAAGAGTAAATATGGGAAATAGAGTTTTCAAAGCAGATACATCTTTAAAGCAGGTAAGCCACCGTTTTGGACAGAGGTGTGGGGTACCAGTCCAGTGTTGATCTCCGCCTGGGAGAGGCTGACGACGATGAGGACGGTCATGGTGGACCACCAGCGGCAGCAGCATCTCCCAGCACTGAGCTGCCTCCTCATCTGCAACGCTCCCAGCACTGGCTACAGCCATCTACCCTCTGTCTTTACCAAGGGAGGACCCGAGGTTCAAAGACGGGGGCGCTTGTCATAGGCTAGTGGGGTTCCGACACCCGTGCTCCCGGCTGCCTTCTACTCACCGTCCCTGCTGCTGCCGGGAGTCTATTCAGGGCCTAACCTGCTGCCCCCGAGAGCCTGGGACGTACATACCGTAGCGGGTGATGAGCGGGATGTGTGCGCCAGGGAGTGCCGGGTGCCGTCCATGCCCCCGTGGATGAGGTAGGCTCCCGTGCCGGAGACGATGGGGCTGCCCCCGACATCCATGGTGATGCCCACCATGCTGTGGGCGGGGACTGCCGTCGGGGAGGAGCCTGCCACGGTCACCTGGGCACCGCCCGGGGCCTCGAAGTACGACGCGGAGCTGCTGGGGGCGTACATCTGGGGTTCGGGGTTGTAGGCATACGCCGTCCGCCTGGCGGGAGAGAGAAGGCTTCACGTAAACGCCGGAAACCACGGCGCCGAGCACGTGGCTAAGTCAGACCCGGCTGTCAATACAGCGAGTTCACAGCCATGGTCTCCGAAAGCATTCGGGATCCCAGCTGATCCCTCAGCAACTGGTCATTTACAAACCGCACGTGCAAATTGCACTCGACGGGGGCGGGGCTTGGTGGGTGGGGCGGGGCTTGGTGGGTGGAGCGGGGCTGGACCCGACCCTGGTTACTGGAGGTCTACCCCTGGGATAAGACCACGTAGAGCTGTACACACACACACACTCGTGTGCACACATGCGCCTAAAGGCTGTGAAGCTGAATATGGCCCGATGTGGTGCCCTGGTTTTGATACCATCCTGCAGTCATAGAAGATGTCACCACCGGGGGTGCGGAGGCTGGGTGAAAGGTACAAGGGACTCTGGGCTAATTTTGCAACTTCCTGGGAGTCTCTAGTTCTTTCAAACCAGAAAGTTTTTTTTTAAAAAATGTAATTGCATAATAAAAAGAATGTCTAAGGGATTCCAAGAATTTGTCTGAAATCCTTTAACATCTGGATCAGATCATTAACCATGTCGGTTGATGTACATCCGGCCGCAGTGAAAGCCGGTCAGCAGGGGATTTTCCTCAGGGGTGACTGAGGGAAGGCCCCTCTGGGGGACAGGGCAGCCTCTCCGGCCCCCGGGGGACGTCCTGTCTGACCGCAGTGCAGTCGAGCCAGGATGCTGCTGCGGAGGGTCCCCCAGAGCCTGCTGGGGGCTCACAGGCTTCACACGCGCTCCTCTGGGTCAGTGTGCGTCATGCCTTCAGTGTTGTGCTGCGGGAGCCCACGACTGCAGCAATCACATCTCTTTAACCACAACCAAACCCTCCCGCGCCCTCAGGACGGGAGTCGTGGAAACCAGAGGCAGAAACAAGCAAAAGGACGCGCGTCCCGAGCACAGTGAGCTTCTGGGAAACGCATCATTTTCTGCCCCAAGCACCACGGAGTTTGAAGGCAGAAAACCCTAGACGTCCTTGACAAATGGAAGATCAAGTTTTACCAACATCAGAAAAAGCCAGAGGTTAACAGAGGCCAGGATGAAAAAGCAGAGATGGACACGGTTTCTGGATTGCAAAGGATATCTTCAGACTTAGAAGGTGGATTGTTTTTTTGGGTTTGTTTTTAAAGACTGCCTTTTCTAGAAGTGAAAGTATAACAGTCTGTGATTTCTGAAATCTCCACCAGGCTGTGATGTCCTTATGCCATTGTAATAGTTGGGACACGTCACCCGAAGGGTAAGGGAAAGGATTCTGTGTAAACACATCCTCAGGGGAGCCCAGTGGGCGTCGTGACAGAAGGTTGGGATGTGGCCTACAGTCGGTTCCCTGTGAGGCCCCTTTCGGGGGAGGGGGAGGACACCACGTACAAGGCTCCGTTGGTGTAGACGGCTTCCCCCCCTTCCACGTACTGCACCTGGGGGGGATACACGTGCTGCACGGGCTGGACCTGAAACAACAGCAGATACTTGGTGTTACACGGAGTCTTCCTTGCTCAGGACTTCCAGATTATTCAGGCAGAAGTATCTCCTATTGCCTTTTGTGAACACTTAGCACCACATCACAGTTGTCCTGCCCCCAGCTGGCACTTCTAAAAAAACCAGGGGAGACGGTCACGTCAAGGCCACGTATTCCGGATGAGCCCAAACGGAAATGGAACCGCAGCGGGTCTGGGCCCCTATTCTGTGCGGGGAGGAGCCCAGCTCAGAGCAAAGGTGCAGAGCAGGGCTGGGGGGATGCCTGCGGTCTGCTGGCCACTGGGCAGAGGGGCCAGTCTTGCTGGACAGCAGACGCCAGAGACGTGGACGGAATGCGGACCTCGGAGCGCCCGATGCCCCCACGGCCCCTTGGCAGGGGAGGGGGCTCAAGCTGCTCGTACGCTCCACCGCCCCCTGCCACTCTTTTCGGTGGCCCTGGAGGCCGTCCCCAGCAACGGGTCGGGGTCCTGGGAGCCACGCTGGAAGAGACTCTGAAGGTCTGAGCAGAATTAGCAGGAGCGCTGTACCTGGAGTGGGGCGGGGGGGTGGAGGGAGGACGCCGGTGGGAAGACCCCTCCCTCGTTGGTCAGTTCACAGCCTCAGCTGATGACCCCCAAGGGACTCGGGCCCTGCTGGTGGAGGCCCAGAGCTCTGTGTGCAGAACTTCGGGACCCCACCGCAGAGGGAGGCTTAGCGGGTCCCTGATTCAACCTTGTTTGGGGGTGAGAAAATCGAGGGCCAGTCTCATCGTGCCCTCTCTGTAGGCCTTCTCATGCAGCGGCAGGACAGGGCCGATTCCCACCTCTGAGGACAGCCCAACCCGGGGGACATATGCACACACACAACCCCCTTTGTCTTAGCGGACTGGGTAAGATGCAGAGGTCAGCCCCCAAGTCTGGGTGGCCCAGGAGAAATAGCAGGCACAGGCCCAACCCCACAGAGGAGGGCAAGCTTCCGGAATCACAGGAGTCGTGGTCGCCCCTCCCTCAAGGAGCTAAAGCAGGGCCGCTGGTTCCCTGCTAGCCCCCCACCCCCACCCCCATGCCTTCGCTTCTCCCCTAGGACCCCGAAAATCACACAGCACCAGGCAAACATCTCTAAACACCCTACTACTCTGGGCAGGAGCCCCTCGAAGGGAGAGGTGTGTCCTCTGGGGTCTCGCCATCTCCATATGCTCCTGGTTCCTTTCAGGCAGGAGCCTGAACGAATTTTAATTCAGCATCTTACAGAGCAGGAGTCGGCAAATTCTGGCCCTCGGGTCAAATCCGGCCCGCACGTTCTTATAAATAAAGCTTTATTGGCACACAGCCACACCATTCCTTTGTGACTTTCGCGAGTGTTGCATGGTTGTGCCAGAGACCATCTGGCCTGCAAAGCCAAAAAAGAAAAATGTACGGCTAGGCCTTTCCCAGAAGAGGTCTGCCAACCCCTGCTCAGATCACACCGCCTGTCTGAGCTGATGATCTGGGCTGCGATTTGGCTGGTGAGCCCACACATTCAAGCTTTCTCCTCAAATCATTTAATTTCACAAGAAGTGCCCGTCTGAGGGTCCAGCACTTGCCTGCAGATGAGTTTGCCTCCCCAGGGGGCTCGGTGCTCCTCCAATCCAGAAACCTCCTCTATCTGCCTGTGTGTCTACCGCTGCACCCCATGCTCTATCTAGGGGCTCGCCTGTGCCCCAAAGGCTGAATATCTGAATGAATGAAAGATCATAAGTTTTCTTCGCTTGATGCAACCTATCTGCAGCAAAAGATTTTTTTTTTTTAACACAGCTTCCAAAAGAACTTTCTGGTAAGGAACTGAACACATCAAACGAAAAGGAACAGCGACAACAGAAAAGCATGCATCATCGTTCAGACAGGGCTCCAAGGTGCTACGTGCCAACCTCGCCCCGAGTCACCTGTGCTGTGGTTACCTGCTGCGGCACCTGCTGCACTCTGGGGAGGGAGATGGGCTGCATCTGAGCCCCCTTGGGAGCCGAGCCTGCTGCCTGGGCCAACACCCTCTAAAAGGGAAGGAAAGAGGACATTTAGGCTTGTCAGAGGTTAGTCCTGGAAACAAACACAGGTCACAGCTCAACTGCGCCCACTGTCGCTTTATGGAAACATAGCGGGACGGGTAGGAAAGGAGAGGTGGGCGCGCACACACACGGCTCAGGCTGACTGAGGCGGGCACAGTGGGGACTCGAGCACACGTGCACACACACGCACACGCACACACACACCCAGCAGCTTTGCCTCCTTGGGGTCGATAGTCATCAAGGTGACATGGGCTGAGAGCTGGATGCCGAGGCTGGTCGTCCACACCACCTCCTCCGCCGGACGAGCTGGGTCACACCCCATCGTTTCTCAGTAGCCCCTGGACCTGTCCCCATTTTACACACGAGGGAAAAGGAAGCCTAGAATGGTCAAGGCCAGGTCTATGTCCTGCGGCCTCAGCGTCAGAAGTTCTACAACCCAGACTCAGTCCAGGCCCCTCCTGGACTCCAAGACTGCTCTCTGGGCCCCTGAGCCATCTTCCCAGTGTGGCTTTGTCACTTGGCCTGGAGGACTGGTTGGACAAAGCTAGGAAAACATGAAGGATCAAAACGTACCCTCAAGGTGAGGGAGGAAATAGAGCGCTTTGTTTCTGTAAAGGCTGGGCTTTGGAAGTCATCAACTGTGAGTCTATGGTCGTCCCACTTGGACCCTAAGTATCACCAGCTGTGGTGATTCTGCGGGGCTTGGCTTTATAAAACACCACTGTTCTAATAAGAATTCAATACACTCGGCCCTCCAGAGGCAAAGAGAACACAGATGGTACAGAAATCAATAGGGTGGACGGATAAACCCACATGGGAACATCACTCAGCCAGAAAAAGGAGAGAAGCAATGACACTCGCTACAATGTGAATGGACCTTGCGAACATAACGCTCAGTGAGAGAAGCCAGACACAAAAGGCCATGCAGTGTGTGATTCCATTTACACGAAGCGTCCAGAACAGGCAACTCCACGGGGACAGAGAGTGCATTCGTGGTTGCCAGGGGCTGGGGGAGAGGGATGGAGGGTGACTGCTCATGGGGACGGGGTTTCTTCTCTGGGGGATGAAAATGTTCTGGAACTAGACAGAGGTGGAGGTCGCAAAACACTGTGAATGTCTTAAATGCCACTGAATTGTTCACCTTAAAATGGTGAATTTTGGGCCATGTGAATTTCGCCTCAAATAAATAAGAATATTAAGGATATACACGCACACACTCCAAAGCTGAGCTGTCCAATACGGAAGCTAGTAGCTGTGTAGCTCTGTGGACGCTGAAATTTACTTCCATTTAAATGAATTGCAGAATTCAGTTCCTCAGCGGCACTGGCTACATTGCCAGTGCTCGGAGCCTGGAGGGGCTGGTGGGGCTGGTGGCAGAACACGCCCACTGTGGTGGGAAGTCCTGGTGGATGGCCAGGGCTGAGAGTGGAAGCAGGAAGAGTGCATAATGGGGACAGTGGGAGCAAGAACGCCCCTTACTGGGGATGAACTGGGTGCTCACTGTTTAGGGAGTGCAGTGCAGACTGCAGGCGAGAGAGGTGCCCGACGGGGGCGGGGACACAACCATCGAGGCAGGGGTGCGGGACTGGATCCATCTCCATCAGGGACTGGAGCCCTGGAGCCTGGGATGTACACGGTGGCCATGGCAGGTCCCTGGGACCAGTCAGCCTGCAGCCGCTACAGTGAAGGCAGCCGTCACCCAGGCCCAGGGGCGCCTGAGACGGGGGTTTGGTGAGAGGGTGGAGGGCTCCATGGGGTGGAGGGCTCACGCATCAGGCTCAGTGGGCAAGGAAACAATCAATTAGACCACACTGCAAGTGATCACGCCCTCTTGGCACCCATGCTGGGGCCGCCACACTTCCAAGAAATAAATGCTAAACATGTCCAACTACACATTCTAAACTGAATAAACGGCTTTGATGTTTGCCTTTTGGCTTTTGCTGAATTACGTTTTTTGGGGTTTTTTGTGTTTGTTTGTTTGTTTGCCATAATCAATTCTTTCTGTCGTGCTCCTAACTTTTAGATTTGTAAATCATAGATGGTCACGTGGCCACAGTGGACCTCTGCACATGTCTATGATTTTGGTCTGTTCTGTTACCTTCGGTTTCTGGTAGATTTACGTCACTAATTTTATGTTTATGTCTACTTAATGGTGTATTTCAATCCACTATAGAAATCTAGAAGTTGGGAGAGCCTTAATGTGAAAATTCTCTCTCTGCAAATTTTAAAGAATATACCGATTCTAATACTAGATTCAATTACTGAACCAAATCCTAAGAATTCTCACTTCCCTTTTGCCTTATGGATAGAAAGGCTTTCTGTGTAGAAGGGTCATTTCCAATGTACAAGAAAACTACCACTAGCAGATAAGAATGGACTAAATCAAAGTCGGGGAAGGGCTTTCTTTGTGAGTTTGGATCATCGATTCCTTGGTGGGACCATTTTACAACAAACAGTGAAAAAGTCTAATAACATGGGGTGAGGAAGGAAAATGAGGGTGCGTTGCAACAGCAGCAGCCATGGAGCTGAGAAGTCAATTCAGAAAAACAGAGATTCCTCGCTCTGCTGATTCAAGTGTTTTTCAAAACCAAGGTGGACGCATCCCCACCCTGGCTGCGCTGGTTGTCCCGGAGCGGCCTGAGCGGCAGGCGGCTGGTCCCTTACCTGTGGCGAGGCTGGCACAGGCTGGGCCACAGGCGCCTGGGCTGCTGACGAGGGACACAGAGCCACGGAAGCCGGCGAATCCGATCCACCCTCTGAATTCTGCATGCTCAGTTCTAAAGAGAGGCGGAGAGAGAGTGAGTGGGGCAGGGCTGTCTTCACGAAGCCCAAAGAGGCAACATACACGATAGGCGAGCGGTAATGACCTGCAGTCTTCCAAGTCCAACTGCGGGGATCCTGGCCAGACTAGGTAAGGAAGGGGAAGCGGGGAAGAGGTTGCACAACTGTTCCATAAGAAGAGAGAAGGGAGGGGGCAGGGGATGTTTGTCCAAATATAAACCCGAAAAAATAGCTCTGCAGGAATTCCTGAATGCAGGGGACGACAGCTCCCCCTTTCCGATCTGATCGGGCTCATACGACTTCTTTACTCATTTACCGACAAAACCAAAAGCTCCTGGGGGATGCTGGCCATCTGCGGAGCTACTGCACCCCAAACTATAAGCGCATCCTCCTAGGGCAGGGTCTCCCCCTCGGCACTGCTGCCACTGGGCAGGTCATTCACGTTCTGCGGGACCATCCTGGGCCCTGTGTGGGGCGGAGCGGCATCCCGGGCCCCACCCACTTGATGCCAGGAGCACGCCCAGTCGCGACCACCACAGATGTCGCCAGACATTGCCCAGTGTCCCTGGGGGGGCGGGATGGGGGATGGATTCAACGCTGGTTAAGAATCACTGGTTTAGGGAGAAAAAAGGTGACAGCAGAGAAAGAAATGGCTCATCCCTTGGGGCTGGAGAAAATCCTCAGGCATTTCAGCAATAAGAGAAAGTGCCTTCTGCTCCTTTGCCCATGAGAAGGCAGACGAGTACGTTTCTCTGCAGCCAGGTGTAGATATCTTTCAAGAAGGTAATTTAAAAATTCTCCACCAAGGTTCATTTAATCTCAGCACGCAGTGGCAGACGATAGCCACTCCAGGAAAGCGCTGAAAGTCAAACCCTGTTCACTTTTTAATAAACACTGGCTACCTTAAGTCTTTGGAGAAGCAGTTCAATCCGCAAACTGCATAGAGGTGGTTTTGTGGTCACACACACCTGTCCCCATCCCTGTCCCGTCCTGGCTGCGGCTCTGAGCACATCCCCCCAGGAGTGAAGTCTCCCAGCTCCTGACCCCCAGGGAGGCCTGGACAGCATGGCACATACCACGGTGCCCAGGACCTACGGCCAGAGCTTTGATATATGTTTCTCTACAGCCCCAAGAGTCCCCACCTCCAATAATGGGTGGAGAATTTTTTTAAAATCCTTTTTAAAAGAATATAAACTGATAATAGATGAAAATAATTTGCCTAAGGGAAGCAGAAAGATGTGTGTGTGTGTTTGATCTGAGAGTGTTGCCTCAATCCCATCTTTACAGACTCTCCCAGGACTCCCCCATCCCCCTCCCAAATGCCTTTGGTGCCACAAGAACTACTGGATGGACCGTGGCGGTGCCTGTGGCATTTTTCTCTTTCCCGTGACCTTGCCTTGGTTCTCACCACCAGATGTCCCCAGAGCCATGCGGTGACAGGTGCCTC